>NC_086375.1:43265046-43874491 GCF_036588685.1 Mytilus trossulus | reverse complement strand
TACAGTACTTTTGCTATTGGTCGCAGGCTCAACAAAAATAATGAAAAAAAAAATTCCACTAGATACTATCTTTTGACAAGTACTGTAAGAAACTTCTGTCCAAATTTGGTTAAAATCCAGGATGGTTTGTGAAGTCTAGATAAATGTTTAAAAAAAACTTGGAACACAGAGTAAATGGAAAAAAAACAAAGTCCATTTATCAGGAATATACGAAGAACAATTTTTTTTTACAAACTTTACTTCTGGATATTTTCTTTTGATTATAAACAAGCTTCTGTCCAAGTTTGTTAGAAATCCAGGATATTTTAAGAAAGATATTTAAATTTAAAAAACTTTAACCACAGTGGAAATGTTATGTTAACTGGCATGAAAACTAAGTCTATTTATCAGGAAAATACGGGAAAACTTTATTTTGTTTTTATAAAATTTACTTCTTGAAAATTATCTTATGATCATTCACAAGCTTCTGTTGTAGTTTAGTAGAAATCCATGATAATGTATGAAAGTTACAAAATTAAAGAACTTTAACAATATTTGTGTACTCTGCTGATGACAGAATGGTTTGCTATGTCTCGCTTTTGCGACAAAAGTCGCAGGCTCTACAAAAAGAAACAGAATGACAACATTGAAAGTAAAACAAAAAGGATGTACCATTTAGCTGACTTATTCAATCCACAAAAAAAGATTCTTTAACAGGTAAAAACGATGATAAAACTTTGTTGTAGGTATATAAGCTTAAGTTTGGAGGTCTTGAAAAACTCATAAAAAGAGAAACACAGAAATATGAAATGTGACTCTTAACACCATCAAATTGTATAAGTTTGTTAGTGGTGAATGTCAGCTTCATCGCAACAATCTGACAAAAGAGTCGTAAATGGACCTATTTTGCAAAAGGGATGTAATTTATTTCATTGGGCAAGTCTATATGCGAAGTATACCTGTTGGGATTTTAATTTTAAGAAATTATGAGATTTTAAGAATTATCAAGATTATTTAATAAAAATTTGTCATAATCGAATGTTAATCATCAAAAATAGCTGACGAAATTGCCTTTAAACTACTCACAAATGTATTTCTCAATTTTGGATGGATATCATTTGTCTTGCATGCTGGACTGGTTGTTAGAGAGATTCTAAACTTTTAAAACAACCAATTTCCAGTTTCAATTCACAAACACTAAAGAGTAGAAACTTTTGATGTGCCTTTTATTCCTTAATCCTTCTTTAAGTAAGCACTGACATACCTAGCCTTTTACCTTGTTATTTGGTATCTTGAATAATATCTTTAACTTTAAAACAAAAATATCAAGTTAGTAAATATCTGTTAAAATGACAAAAAATATCAGTGAATACTAATAATCATTGAAACAACTAGTACATACATGTAATTAAATAGGCTAGTATTTACAGGTATTTACTGAAATGTTTAGGAAATACTTGTAATTCCTATTTTCACCTATTTACTGTAACATATATATATATATATAAATGTTACCTGAACTTCTCTTTGCTGCTAACAGTAAACCGATTATGAAAAAGTTTGTCTATTTGGCTGAGTACAATGTATAAATACATATCAAAGAACGCTTTTATTGGGACGAATAATACGATGCAATGAGAAGGAAAGTGGTAAAGAACCCTCCAAATAACCTTCTAGGGATGACTAATTGCAAGACAAAACTTCCGTTTAAATCAAGCATGACATCATTTTCAATTGAAGTTCATTCCCATCGACCAATTTTCAGATCAAATGTTTTTTTGTCAAATTCTGATATTATGTGCTTAGTTATATTTGGCATTGGACGTTTAGTAACTTAATACTTTTTATCATTAATATGCGGACAATTAAAAAAAAAAAGCGATAGATAATTATAGTTTTCTTTGCGTAAATTCATTGTTTTATTCAAGATTAAATGGTATAAGTGAAATATTTGAAGCAACTATATAAGGATATTCGATCTAAAAGCTTCAAAACGCATTTTTTGCCTCTTTTCGGTATTTCAATGATAAAATGTCATGAATTAAATAAAAGATATATGACTTACATTTTTGGTTTGTGTCTGCTACGTACAATTGGATTTAAATCTTAAAAGAAGACGACTTTAGGGGATTTTAGGGATACAAAAATTAAAAATCAAGATATTCTTCAACCTTACAGGTAAATATTTGATCAATTTGATATTTAGACCTTTATGTCAAAATTTTAGTCAATTCATTTGTAAGATATATTAGAATGTATGTTTGATTTGTGTCGTCCATTGAAAAATCAATCCCATACTATTATTTCCTCCGAGACGTTTTTTTCTAGGATATGTATGTCGTAACAGCTAAAACATCCATTAAGTTTATATAATATATATGATATTAATATTCAGATGAAAGAGATGTTTTCGTTTGAAAATTTCATTATATAATACAATTCACGTTTTCATTTAAATTAAAAAGAAAATAAAAAAGAAAAATGCTGATCATTCAGTATATCTTGCAAAAAAAGAAAATCAATTAGACAAGCTGTATAAGTAATTATAAAATCGGATATCTTCTCATTGTTAATTTTGCTTCTATTCAGGACACGACATGGACTTATCACAGGAACTAAAACTTCAGCAATGGAACGATGAACAAGTTCAAATTTATATCGGCAACGACGTACTTCTAATAGTTTATATTTTACTTGGATTATTTGGCAACACTTTAGTTATGATTGTCTACAAGTATAAAATGAAACAGAACGTTGACGATCGGTATTTCATTCCATGGCTTGCATTGTTAGATCTTTTGGCTTGCACTTTTAGATGTTCATTGGAGTTTGCAAGAAAACTGAACCCAGTTAACTTTCGTGGATCAGTGTTGTGTAAATTATGTTGGACTCCAGTTAATATTACTGGGCTCTCGTCAATAATTCTTTTGTTTGTAATAGCTTTACATAGATATCTAAAGGTTTGTCGACCTTTTGGAAAACAGATGACATTGTATTGGAAAAGAGTGGCGCTGGGATTGACGTTCGGGATTTCTCTCATCCCTACTACCGCATTAGCATTTTACAATGAAGAAGTCAAAGTTTACAACTCAGAACTTAATGTAACTGGATTTGTTTGTGAAATTGATATAAATGGTATAGATGCTGGTTTCATTGTATTTATTGTTTTTGCAACTGTCTTTATCCTTGTGATTATGAGCGGAATGTTATTGCTGAATATTTTGATTGGGCGAAAAATTTACAAGCAGATTCATATAAGAATGAAAATGACTAGGGTTGATCAGTCAGCGTTTCACAAACCCACTACCAGTGTTGAAATAGATCAGTTACCGTCGGTGTCTGGACAGTTCAGCGAAGAAACTTCAAAGTCAGCGAACACCTTTCAGCAGCGAAAGGCAGTGAAAAAAGAAAACATTTCACACACATTTTCATACATGTTTATGATGGTAGCCATTGCATTTTTCCTATCATATATTCCACAGTTTATTATTCTTTTTATGTCACTTGGAAGCGATAACTTGTGGATAGATAAAAGTAAAGCTGAGCTTTCACTTCTGGCTTTTTTTCGAGAAATGTTTGTCTGGAATAACATTGTTAACCCAGTTATCTATGGATATTATGACAAAACGTTCAGAGAGAAAAGCGTTCATTTGATGAGATGTAATACTTGTTGTTTGTGTAAATCAAATTCTGTTGTTCCTGAAACTTTTTAGAATGTAACATATGATTGAATTTTGCCTGCAGTTAAATTTTCAACTAGTTTACATGCATAAATTTTGTGAATATGGTATATTAGGACTTTTAATGTAGTACCTAAATTAAATAAGTATTAATTATAAATTTTCTAATGCAAGTACATGTATATCAGTAGATGATATACAATACAATACAAAGTTTTTTATTGTCAATTATGACGCCCAATAATTTGAGCAGTACAATTAAGTTCAATTTCATACAAGTGATTACATATTGATTACATTGATTATTTAACAATTAAACAAAGTCAAGTTTTTTTCACCCAAATAATATCTGCAAAATAGATGAATATATATATATATATATAGTTTTACAATATAATATAGATGGACAAACTACCGGTGACTAAACTGTATCTAGAATTGATTTTCTCTCTTTGAATAAAGTACACAATAATAAACTTACTTTTTTAATTATAACATTATCCTCAGATGACATTAACCATATTAATTTAGATTTATTTGGGAGGCTTTTAAAGTTTTTGTTAACCTTATTTAAGTAATCTATATATTCAGATCTTTTATTTTCTAAAACAGGACACTGAAGAAGAAAATGAATTTCATCTTCAACTTCAGTGTTACATAATTTACATATTCTATACCTTTGATATTGATCAAAGGTATCGTCAAAAATTATATTACAGCGTTTATCTTAGTAAATTTCAATTTCAACTTCGTACTCTATTTGGCCTTAAACATTTTTTGATTCGAGCGTCACTGATGAGTCCTTTGTAGACGAAACACACGCCTGGCGTAAATATATATATGTTTTTATTATTTTTATTCTGGTGTCTATGATGAGTTTATTTTTATCCGAACATACAACAATCAGCAACCATGAACAGAAATAAAATGGCCGGACCAAATAAACAGGAGTGGACGGGAAGGGGATTATAAATTGTACATGTACTGCAGTTACAGTAGCAGCGGCAAATTAAATAAATATGTTTCATACACTCCTTATCTTTTTAATTCCTTGATAGAAGAACATACTATGAATTAATTTATTTACACATTTTGTGGCTTCATGAGAATGTGTTTGATTTTGTTATTATGCAAGAGTCTACATATGGACCAAAATAATTTGTGTATCTCGTTGCAGTGGCGGATCCAGGAATTTTCATAAGTGGGGGCCCACTGACTGAACTAAGAGGGGGCCCGCTCCAGTCACGCTTCAGTGATTCCCTATATAAGAAACCAAATTTTGTCCCAAAAAGGGGGGCCCAGGCCCCCTGCCCCCCTAAATCCGCCTCTGCGTTGAACATTCAAAATCGTGGTTCACCTATACACACAAAATCAACGCAAAGTGGTATTCCACGAAAAAAAAATCCATAGTATTTTGTATTTTCTTTGAATAACCATATTTATTCTTATTTACTTATTTATCTTTATTTATCTATTTATTTAGATATCTTTTTATCTAGCTATGTATTTATTTATGTATTTATTTTTATTATTTTAATTTAATGAATTACTTTATTTATTCCTTTATTCTTTATTTATATATTCATTCATTCATTTATTTATTTGTTCATTTATGGGTATTACAATTTAATTTTACTCATTTTGTATTTCATTGATTATCCATTACAATATATTATAAGGTATAATGTATCATGATTTGTTTTGTTCGTTATATTATATTTGTACCAAACAAGAATTCTTGTATTACTTTGTTAGGAAAAATTTATATTTGACTTGCATTTGATTTGATTGGACTACATGAAAGATATAAGATACGTTATAGTTTAGACTGAAATGACAGTATTATTAACAAGACTGAAAGTATGTAAAAAAAATGAATAAAAAAGATATCGAAAGGATGCATCTACATCTTGTAAAAATAAATTAGTCTGGATACCCTGCACTGAGTTGCTGAAAGTCCCTAAACAAAGTCAAAATAAAAGGGTCTAACGAATGGAGGATAACTGCCATATTCCTGACATGGGGCAGGTATTTTCGAAAGAATAAAATGGTGGATTAAACCTATTTATTTCATTCATTGGTATTGTTGATATATTTCAAAATCTATTTTGGCTTTGTTTACGGATTCGAATCGTTGCCCTGACCGAACATATGTTTTCCCTTCTCTAATTTACTTCTTACTTTTGTTTAATGCTTTTAAGTAATTAAAATTATTCGTTTGAAATAAGAGTAAAGTACCTTGTTTATATGTTTGTTATAATTTTATTGTCCAATTAAGGTTAAAAATACGGCAGTAATTCATCTTGCTTTGGTTATTCATTCATGAAATCATAACTGTGTTCTTTTAAATTGAATATAAAAAAGAAACATCGACTTCGTGATTGGGGTATTGGGAATATTTATTGTAATACTAAAAAAAAACGATACAAGTTGAATCAAAGGTTATGGAACAACCCTACATTCCTTTAATAAAAGTTATTGTAAATAATAGATAAAATATTCATCTCATATCGAGATCCCAAAGAGGTTTTATGAGATGCGTCATTCAACTCGCGTGTGGCGCAAATATAACATGTTCGATCCTAGTATTTTTGATGAGTTTATCATCCACACTGGTATATTTATTATTTACCCAAGATAATTGATGCATACAACAAACCTACAGCTAATTTGATGATATTTTTTGCGTTAGATAAAACATACAGCAAAAAATGTATTAACAAAAAAAAATGAACAAAATAAGATGCACAGTACGTTTTCACGGAAATGCCGATTGTTTGGTTGAAAAACACTTCCATCAAACGTAAAAATATTTTGTCAATCAAGCACCTTAGTAATGTCCGTGAAATAGACTTTTTTTGTTTTTACAAAGTCAAATTCCCCCCTCCCGAAGACTAGATACAAATGCTTAAGTTGACAATCTCTTAATAAAACAAAGCTGGACCAATTATTTTTTTTAGTGTGGAATGCTAAATACCTGTGTAAAGGGTAGAAAACTCAAATGTTTAAATACCATTGCAAGTTGAAAGAGACTTAAATTGTATATACGCTAGCAACTCTTTTATTTTTTTTTGTATCCACATTATCTTCACGCCATGAATATACATATTTCCCTTTGGAAAGATTAAAACTATTTTAGAAAAAGTTGTTTCTTGTATTAATCTAGTAAAGGATAAATGACAAAGGAAAATCCCTTAATGAGATGAGATTTTATTGCTAAAAATGCAGTAAAGATAACAAGTTAAAGTGATATCTCACAGAAAATTGATAATACATTTTTCAATTCATATCATTGACATAATTTGACAGTATTCTGTATTTTCATTTCAAATCAAGCATTTGCAAATCTTGCAATTTTATTCATGAAAACCGAGAGAGAATTGAAAACGGGGTGCTATTTTCAGATTGTATAAGTCCACATGGAAAACGATGTAGAGACACTGACCAATATTATCTGTATCAATGTGTGTCATTGCTATATATTAATTAAACTAACATAACTTTTAAATGATTCTTTTATATGCTTTATGAACGGTGTTTAATCCACCATTTTCTACATTTGAAAATGCCTGTACCAAGTCGGGAATATGACAGTTCTTGTCTATTCGTTTTTGATGCGTTTTGTTATTTGATTTTGCCATGTGATTATGGACTTTCCGTATTGATTTTCTTCTGAGTACAGTATTTTTGTGATTTTACTTTTTACAACTTCCTTTTTTTAAAGTCTTGTACTTGATGGTCAATGGTCTTTTGATTGCTATTGATGTACATTTGATGTCTCTGATATTATCTTTAATGTTTAGTCTGGATATTAAATAAAGACGGATATTTTGACGACCACCTGTGTACGCTTATATTTACAACCAGACGGACCAATTAATGCTTTCAAGATAATGTGCATTATAAAGACTATTTATACATACAAATAATGTATCTGCAGCATAAAAGGCAGTTGTAATTATCTTACATGCATTAACATGATTTCTTTTAATTGATACGTTTTTAATTCAGTTGTATATTATCTTATCTGTAGTTTCGACATAACGTAAGTGAGCATACTACTGCAAAAGCACGTACCTAATGACACCGAATCCTAACCAAAGAGAGGCGAATGATACCAGACATACAAACGCATAAGACAAAAATAACTGACAACGTCATGGATTGAAAAGAAAAAAGAAAAACTATAGTACACAAAACATAACATAGAAATCTAAAGACCAAGCAACACGAACCCAACCAAAAGGTATGAGTGACCTCAGCTGCTCCGAAAAGGGTGAGCAGATCATATTCCGCATGGGACACCCGTCGTGTTGCCCATGTTAGTAAAAACCCGATAATAAGCCAAATTCGGTAGGTCACATTCGTGAAAAGGGAATTTGGAACATATCTGCGTTTTCATCTGTGAAGCGGATATTCCATAATGCCCGCGTCACACTGTCCCGATTTTTACGCCAATGACAACAAGATTGTGGAAATTTTCAAAATCGGGACTGATCGTATCCAGATCGGGCTATTCGTAGTGCCATCTTTAACCATCTTTAACCATCGGCCACTTTTTCTAGCCTTCGGGGACAACTTCGGGAAGGGTTCTAAATTTTTTAACATGTTAAAAAATTCCCGAAGGTGTGTCCGATGTTGAGGATTCGTATTGAGTTCGTATCACCATCCTCACCATCGTAATGTCACCGGGAATGCATCTTTGAACATCGTATTGCATTCGTGTTTTCATCGTTTCCATCGGGCAGATTTGACATAATGATGTCTACACGAATGAATTACGAAGCTTCCCGAAGGTCTTACGATGGCAACACGACTTCGTGAAGACCTCGTAATCCCGTCGTGTTGTCATCGAATAAAAGTACAAAGACGACAAGATGGAACTACGACGGCAATAAATCCAGCTAAATGTAAGTTAATTTTCGAGCTAAAATACATTTAAAGTGCCATGCGCAATATGCACTGGTCAGTCTAATACGACAGTTAAGAAAAACGTTCACAGAACATGGAGCTCATATCATATGATTCTATGAGAACAAGAAAGATCAAGAAAGGCGACAGCGTTGTTTCTATTACTATAGTATTTCAAATGGAACAAGAAGAGCAGCTATTACAGGCTCAGGATTTACTTTTATAAGTCAAATATTATTTTTTGTCAATTTTTCATATCAAGTAACATACTGAAAATCATAAACACGCCTCGTACACCAACACTGCAGGTACACGTATATAGGGAAACCAACTTTTTCTTAATTATTCTGAGTTTTTATGCATCGTCTGAGTTGATGTCACACAAATGTTTACTCCATAACCATTTTGTTTTCTATATGTCATATTTTGCCGCATTTGTTGCTTTCCCCACATCCTTCCTTTTGTCTATATTATTATGATATGGAAAGAGCTATTTTTTAATAAAAGGGATCAACGAACCCATTACCTTACCTTTAAGATAGATCAGTAAACAAGGGCATAATCATGGGTGATTATTCAGACTAGAGCACACATTTTACAGTTCAAACAAGGCAATGCAGAGCGTGGCACCCCCTTGTATGTAACATATTGGGGACAAATATGGACACTATATTTGTATATGACATATGGAGAAAATGGTTAATTGAATATAGATATAGGAAGATATGGTGTGAGTGCCAATGAGACAACTCTCCATCCATATTTGATACATAAAATATTTTTTTAGAAATCAACCAAAACATCAGTAACTGGAAATACCTTTAATACATTTTAACGTTGCATCGTTTGTTTTCTCTTATTTTTTTTAGTGTAAATTCACATTGCGATAAGACGTGTCACGGTACTTGTCTATCCCAAATTCATGTATTTGGTTTTGATGTTATATTTGTTATTCTCGTGGGATTTTGTCTGATGCTTGGTTCGTTTCTGTGTGTGTTACATTTCAGTGTTGTGTCGTTGCTCTCCTCTTATATTTAATGCGTTTCCCTCGGTTTTACTTTGTCACCCCGAGTTTTGAACAGCAGTATACTACTGTTGTCTTTATTTAAATATTGTCTTTAGAACCAGCAGTTAAAAAAATGAGCAACCAATTTCCTGTGTATTATACTCTTTCAAGGAGAAAAAACAAGTCCATCTGCATGACCTTGACCTTTGGCCTTGAACGTAAAAAATGGCAGATCATTACAAGGAGAAAAAATATACCAAATGTGGTTAAAATCGTTTGAAGCAAGGGTGATATTGCCTTGTAATACAACTGCCACTGTAATCTTGACTTGAAGTTAATAGCGCTTAAGATGTTCTTAACGAGTAATACATACCAAGTTTTGAGCATTTTGGTTCTTGAGTGTCCATAATAAATTAATTTTATCTACATGCAACTTACATGTAGTAGGCGAGGGGATAATAAACAAAGTTTTATAAGAATTAAACAAAAAGATCGATTTCCCGCCATACATGGCAGACTTGTACAGAAACGGTATGTTGTCGAAATTCTGTTCAAAACATGTAAAATGCATTTTTAGATCGTTTGTATACTTGTATTATGTACATACATGTATTTAACCATTATTTATCATCGTATGGCCATCGCGCCATCATCGTAATCCATCGTGTAGGCTTCGGCTGAGATATGAAGCTTATATACCCGTCTTCGGTTAACCTTCGTATGTCCATCTTTTGTTATCGTATATAATTTCGGCACCACCGTATAGACTTTGTTATTCGTCGTACTTGCTTCGGTCACTTTTGGTATTTGACCGAGATCGGGACCAACTTCATACGAACTTACAATTTTCGCATTCGGGTGTTCATCGTATATAGAAATCGGGACAGTGTGACGCGGGCATAACGGTCAAACAATTTGTGATGGCGACCGTAATATCAACTTTGTTGCAATCATTAAGGTACTGTAAAAACTGATCAAAGATAACAGACTTAAAATTGGGGAGAAGTCGGATTTTGCTAAATTAATGCAAATATTAACATACACACACTAATGAGAATGACAAAACTTATTTAACGTCATATTTTAAGCTGATGGTAGTATATTCCTACACATGAATTCATAGTCGTACTCCGACCCATATATAAAGGTCATTACTGTTGTCAAAGAGAGACAAAAAATACCATAAAGACATTCGAAGGTTCCCTGCTTTATCCAGATAAAAAGTGGTATGATTGCCAATGAGACAACTAATTCAAACAGAACAAATGACACAGAATTTAACAACTATGGGTCACTGCACGGCCTTCAACAATGGGCAAAGTCATACATTAAAGTCAGCTATTTAAGACACCGAATGAAAAATGTAAAACCATAAAAACGAGAAAACAAATGACATAATTTCTGTGCAAAACAATGAACAACAACAAATATATAACACAACAAATAACAGAAGCCACTGAATAACAGGCTCCTGACTTGGAACAGCCACATACAGAATATGTGGAAGCATAAAGAAAAACAGTTGAATTAATGATGTTCAGTAATATGGGTTTAAATGACTTTCATTACGAACTTCCAAGCTAAACAGGTAGTATACAATGTCTGTATCATACCACCAAAATTGGTTGTTTAGTATCTAACAGAACTTCGATAACTTACAAGCCTCTAAGTTTCTTGTTTAAATGGTCTATTGAAAAAAAAAGTTTAACAAATAGATAAATCATATTATAAATAAAGTTGATCTTGCTGGTCAATGAAAAAAAAATTAACTCAGCTTTGTCCGATTCATGCCCACATTATTATTACCAATCACTGTGAAAAGAAAGATAAGTTGTGGAAGGTATGATTTAATGTAGAGTAACGATGATCATAAACATGTAAGAATGTGTATCCTCTTCAATCTTTCTCTTTGTCTTAAAGTTACATCTTCACTCATATAATTTGTATCGATTACTTTTCAGTCAGCTTTGTATCGAGAGACTCTTCAGTTTCAGCCATATACATTACTGAATTTTTGGAATTACTGATTAACCATTTATCGTCACCATTTTTTTAATGTATTTTATTGCGGTCGTTTTCTTTGCATTATCAACTGCTTCTAACTTCATAGACAACCAATATCAACTGTTATTATTCCAAGCATTATTGTAAAGTTCAGATCCGTGAGAACTCACAAATTTACAGCTTTAAGTTTTCTCCAGTTTTGCACCGAACATATACTTAGTTGTTAGTATTTGTTTCCAACTTATACCTTCTTATTTATGATGTTAATCATTATTAAATCTCTTCTTAAGCAACTATTTTCTATTTTAGAGTTATCTGCAATCAAAACGGACGACAAATTTCCAATCATCTACGAAGAGAAATGAATTATAAAAATGAAAATGGATGAATATTAAGTTGCATTGGTCGGGAACCAAAAATACTTAATGCAAAGTGTATACTCTGACATCTACTAGCAGTGTATTCACAATTATTTCGAATGAGGATCTTGTTAAACTGGCAATAATGTGATATACGGCAAGATACGATTTGCGAAACCAATAGTTGCGTTTATATTGCATCTTAATTCTAAGAAGAACTACACAAGTTGTATTACCAAAATTTTCCTTGTTTTATTTATTTTGGCATCTTTATGTCTTTTTCAGAACTAGAAAAAAAATCGTTTGCTTTCGAAGTTGGCCCAAATGGCACGTATCTTATCTTTTTATACAATTAACATATCCATTATAAGCACAGGGATGACGAAATCCTACAAACCAAACAGAAAACTAATGGATTAACTTATGCTTTATCGGGAAACAGTAATGGTAGTTAGTGATTTAGTAACACTGTGACTACGGTTTCGTAGCTTTGGCTTATAAAGAATGTACTGTTACCAAACACGATTGTGAGTATTCAGTCTATCGCCTAAGGTAGTGGAGAATCAGCACACCATTATTTTAAAATGGTTTTTAGATAAATAATATTTTCTTCGAGTGAATTATTAATCAGTACACGTTCAAGGATATAATTGTAAAGACATCATAAGCAGACTGCAAAATTAAAAGATAAATAAATTAAATTAAAAAGATATGGAAACAAAGAGCACTCACAAAATATAGGTATTGGTAAGATTCTGGTAAATAAGAGTTACAAAAATTATTAACATTCAGATTTGGTTTGGTATTACACTTTTGAAATAGAAACCAATGCAAACAATATTCAAAGATTTTATTGATAAACTGCAAAAATAGGTTTATTCATATGGCAAATAAATTAACACGGATCTTATATAAATTTACAGGCTTTATAAACAGTATTAGTTCAAAATTTAGGAAGAGTTGTACATTTTTGAGTTGCGTTGTAATAACATGAGTAACACGACTGGTGACACATGTGGAGCAGGATATGCTTATCCCCTTTTTTATGGGGCTCGTAGCTGCTTGGTCGTTGGTTTTTTTTTTATGTTGTATCGTTTTTACTATTGTTTGTCTGTTTGTCTTTTTCTATTTTGGCCATAACGTTGTCGGATTTCTTTTCGATCTATGAGTTTGAATGTCCCTCTGGTATATTTCCCCCCTTCTTCAGATAAGTAGTGGTCATTTATACAAAGACTAAACGTTCTATGTTGTGTTTTGTATACTGCTGTTAGTTTGTCTATCAATAAAGGCAACAGTAGTATTTCTGCTGTTCAAAACTCATTAATCTATTAAGCGAAAACAAATCTGGGTTACAAAGTAATCTAAAGGTTTATGTGGACCCTTTGTCTTAAATGGCTTCATTTTCACCTTAAATACTAAAATAACTATGAATACAGTCAAGACTATGTATCTGGAGAATTTAAGGTAAAGCAAGCTTTAGATAAATATAATTCGAATACTAAGTTTTCTAAATCATTAAATGCATTTGAATGTACATGTATCTATTTAGGATATGCAATCTCTGAAGCTTCTCTAGATTAGCAGGTATTCCTAAACGGAAGATCATACACACAGAAGAAATATAATTAACAACAAAATTATTTTCAATAACCTGTCTATAATATGACGGTTTTTTTTTATAATTTTTTTC
Source organism: Mytilus trossulus (assembly GCF_036588685.1). NCBI lineage: Eukaryota > Metazoa > Mollusca > Bivalvia > Mytilida > Mytilidae > Mytilus > Mytilus trossulus. Next base: position 43,860,862 of record NC_086375.1, on the reverse strand, counting down.
AGAGTTTTTCTAAAAATTGTATAACTTTTCACAGCGGTTTTATACTTTTACCTTAGTTTTAACCTATTCATTTACATTCTACCTAAATTATTCATCCTTTTTTTTAATTATTAACTATGTATTTGCATTGTATCGCAGATCAAATTTATTCGTTCTCTGTGTGTTACATGTATTTTGTGTTAATGTGTTTTTTGATTGAGTTAAGCCTTCCAATTGATATTTCATAGTGTGACTTTCTATGTTGTGATGTTATACAACTTTTTCAGAAAAGGGATAAGTTTTTGGTACCATTACAACGTTGAATCCCACTGCAATTGTTTGCACCTGTCCTAAGTCCGAAATCTGGTGTTCAAGACCAGTGGTTGTCGTCTGTTTATGTGGTTCTAAAGTGTTTCTTGTTTTTATATAGACCGTTGGTTTTCGCGTTTGAATGGTTTTACACTAGTAATTTTTAGGGCAATTTATAACTTGCTGTTTGGTGTGAGCCAAGATTCCACGATGAAGGCCGTACCTTGACTTATAATGGTTTACTTAAATATTTTTTTTTACTTTGATGGAGTTTGATGGATTGGCACTCATACCACATATTCCTATATCTATATAGTATATACTTTTTTGAAAACGCAGAAATTTTTGTCAAAGGGTTCACATGAACAATACAATAACAATTTCAAGGAATAAGAAGACTACTGTTTGACTTTTGACTGTGAAGTATCTGAAAGTAATAGTATGCTTTGCCTACGTCCCCTTTTGTGTTTCTCTTTCTGTATGATGGGGCTGTGTACATCCCGTCATTGTGTTATTGTTCTATGGTACATTATTGTATTGTTATATTTCATCTTTGCTTATATACTTTGTCTAAATGCCTTTTTGTGTTTCTTTAGTACTTATGACGTCGCTCTGTGTTTATACATCCCGTCATTGTGTTATTGTGCCAACGTTTGTTTAGTCAGCACTTCTGTGTTGATGTGAATATCAATTATAGGGTCAATATTTATGTTTACAAAAGTATGAAATGTTTCGAAATACTAACTATTTTCTTATCCCAGGCATTAAATTAAAATTACCTTAGCCGTATTTGGCATAACTTTTAGGATTTTGCCAGGGTCCCCAATGCTCTTCATCTTTGTACTAGTTTAGCTTTATATCCATTTTGATTTGACCGTCACTGATGAGTCTTAAGTTGACGAAACGCGCGTCTGGCGTATTGAAATATAAGCCTGGTACCTTTGATAACAATTTACACATTTGTTTGTTTTTATAGTGAGTAAGATAATAACACATACAATAATGACTGCTGTATCCCTTTTTTGACGTTTTGACTTTTTTTACCTATAATGTCTGGTTTTTTTTCCACACATTGTTCTCAATATAATGGAATTTTATTTGACTGTCATACAAGTAAGATGAGTAGTTAGCTATAATACCAGGTTCAATCCACCATTGAAAATGGTTGTTCCAAATCAGGAATATGACAGTTGTTGTCCATTTATTTGATGTGTTTTAGCTTTTCATTTTGTCAATTAAAGTCATATGAAACGAGTGAGTGGTGAAAAATAATGTTTGTCCAATTCTTGAACCAATGCATGTATACATCATAAACTTAGTCGTCTGTGTACGATTTTATCATTATTTTCGCAAATATATCATATAATCGTCAATGTTTTCTCTCTCTGTTTGTTATGATTAAACAAATATGGCTGCTCATTAAATGCCGTGTTTTAAAGCCGAATTTTACCGATTGTCACCTTGAGTAAACAAATCTCAAAAAGCATGGGTATTGAGCACGTGTTTAACATGTATAATCAAATATTTGTTTATTTCATTGACAGATCAATGCGTATTTTGGTCACCGGATTTTTACGAGGAGGGTTACGCTCGGGTCACTATGCATACGGAAAATATATCAGCGAATTGCTTCCTGGAAACAAGCAATTAAAAATAAGTAAACTTCTTCTAAATGTGGACAAATTAAAGAATTTTCCCCAGAAAAAAGTATATCTAAATAAGTTGTATAATGAAAACTATCCATTTAGTTATAAAAAACATATGCATATTTTTTTTAATTTGAGGTTTCTTATGACTTTAATTAGGCCTTTCCGTTATAAATTTCTTTTGGGGTTCAGTATTTATACTTTTTTTTGTATAATGGTAACATGGTTTTATAGATTACTTTACATAAATAGAGAAATGATATCAGAAATCTTTTATGTTTCCTTTAGAAATAAACAATGCACAATGATGAATGATGACAGCATTTACATCTAAGTACTTACTCTTGTGAAAATGAAATAAAGTTTTGATATATAAGATTATAACGTAAGACTACGCAACAATAACAAGGTCTGTACTGTTCCAAAGTGCTTGATATTGTTCAGAACAATGCATTCTTTACTCAAAAGAAAAAAAAAGACTTGACAATTTGGTTATGATAAATGAGTGGCGAAGAATAAAGATAATTTTCGGTTTTTAGACATACAATTATAACATAAGATTAAGCATTATTAACAAGGTCTGTACTGTTCCAAAGTGCTTGTTATTGTTAAAAACAACACAATTTACTCAACGAAACAATATCAAGCACTTTGGGACAGTACAGACCTTGTTATTAATACTTAATCTTATGCTATAAATGTATGTATAACAACCGAAAATTATCTTTATCCTTCGCCACCCATTTATCATAACAAAATTGTCAAGTCCCTTTTTTTTTTTTAGTAAAGTGTGCATTGTTCTGAACAATAAACTGTTAGATTCTTGGGAACAATACATCACACAATAAAGAGTTATTTGTTTATAACTTCATTGTAATGCTGAATTTGTATCGCATTATGTTAATAGAAGACACAACTAATGTCCTAGTTAATAAAGTTACGCCTCTTCCTGAACTTGGGATTTTTTTTTAAATTAATTTTGTTTTGTCTTTCTTGAAAGACCTTTAATGACGGAAGTTGTAAGATTTACATCCGAAGCAACTCTAAGCAATAGCAGTTTGCCGATGTTCTCATCTCATTCATCGGTTATACAGACAAATCAAGCCAAAGAAAGTTTCCAAACAAAAACTGAAGGAAAAGTTTGGTCTTTAAAAAGGAACCAGATTGGTTGCGTGGACAGGGTAAACGTCTCATGCAATGGCTGTTTTACTCGCCAAGCGAATTCCTTCTCAGTAAAAAATTCTCAAACGGTATAAATACGGTTTATAAAAATATTCCGGTATTTAAAGATTAAAGACCGATGAAATATGTCGCTAGTGAGTAAACATACAGAAACAAAAAATTGGAAAAAAAATAAAATCTCAAAAATACTGAACTCGGAGGAAAATTTTAAAAAGAAAGTTCCTCATCAAATGGCAATATCAAAAGCTAAACCACATCCAATTAAACGAATGGATAGCAACTGTCATATTCCTGGCTTGCTACAGGCATTTTTCTTATGTAGAAATAGTTGATGCAAACCTAGTTTTATAGCTAGCTAAACCTCACACTTGTATGATAGCCGCATTAAATTAGATTGTATTGACAACGATGTGTGAACAAAACAAACAGAAATAATAAGTAAAAATGTCCAAAAAAGGGATACAGCAGTCAACAGTGTGTAATAATCAATGATCACTGATGAGTCTTATGTAGACGAAACGCGCGTCTGGCATATTACTTTATAATCCTGGTACATTTTGATTGAACTATTACTCACTATAAAAAAAAACCAATATGTAACGAAGACGCACATACAGGCATAAAGACAAAGCACGTCAGCAAAATTTAAAGACAAGCATTCAAAAATGTACCATAGCACAAAACACAATGACGGGATGTATAAGTATACAGCCACGTCGTATGTATCTAAGAAACTCAAAGACATATAGACATTTGAGAAGTTCTACTAATGTAATAACTGGCCGGTCAGCACCGAGTTTGTGAGTTCGAAACCCGTCCGTGTGGGTGCACTCGACTCCAATCTAAATTGACTCGGATTGTCAGTTTTCCTATCGCAGGTCCGTGGTTTTCACCGGGCACTCAGGCTTCCTCCACAAATAAAAACTGTCCGCCTTGATATAGCCAAAATGTGGCGCTTAAAAGTGGCGTTAAAACACCAACAATCAACCAATCAATCAATCATAAATAACTAAAGGATAGTAATTTTGGTTATTAACATTCATTACCTTAAGGAAAGAAAAAGAGAACATTTGTTATAGCACTTATATGGTGCAAGTACATAGCGAGTATATTTACTTTTGTGTGATCAAATTCAGACTGGTTAAAACCGACCCTGCACGGATTTTAAAAAGTCGCAACAACATTGATTGTTCATTTCCTTTGTGCAACAAATAGATTAGATGTTTGTTTGAATACTATTATAACATATCATTTGATGTAGATATGTATAATTAGTATAAATCACTTGATGTCCATTGGATATTAAAACAATTTAGTAAATTATTACAGATATATTGAGTATTTGGTATAATTGTATTTTTCTATCTGTAGTCATTTTTTATTTATATATGTATGTGCATATCCAATTTAAGTATTTAAAGTATCAAAATAGATCATTAAAATTTTGCCCAAAATGCAATTAGGTAGCAGTGTGTACTACACAAATAACCATAAAATCAAGTACTAAAAACAGTACGAAGACACAAACTTATAAATTAACTGTTAATAAAACTTCTAATTTTTGAAAAACTACGACTTTTCTACTTCAGGAACAGATAACCTTACCTGTATTTGGAAAAACGTTTAGGAATTTTTGGTCCTCAATGCTCTTCAACTTCGTACTTTATTTCTCATTTTTCTCATTTTTTTATTCGAGCGTCACTGATGAGTCTTTGTAGACGAAACGCGCGTCTCGCGTAAATATTAAATTTGATTCCTGGTATCTAAGGGAAAACACGGGAGCGACTATAAATCCAGATTAAACAACATAGATAAACTAAAAATAGAGCAAAAAGCAGGCGTTGAACCTCGATGATCCGGATGGCCGTTACCAGTTCCTGCATTTGTCACATTGTATAAAGACATTTAAAAATCGGAAGACCATATTTATTCGATGACGATACCAACGAACAAAGTTGGAAGGGAATGTGGCTACGACCAATGGAACAGACACGAATGCGTGGTCATCTATAATAATATATAATGATATATACTTTATATGGGTAAACTAACTTATGTTGACGCACGAAGATGATTTAATATTTATTTCAAAAGGGGTATATCAATATACCAAAATGCAACCGTCCTCAATATGCAGTCCCCAAAGAATCCACAATCTTATGTTTACATTTTAATAAAATGCGTTATGACATTAAATCAATTCATATTTCACTTGCAATTTGCATTTGACAGCAAACTATTAGTTTTATTTCAAAAAAGCAAATTAACGTTATTAATAAACAAAGAGCTACATGTTTCCGTTTTGTATTTACAATGTATATTATTCATTTACAAAAAATGATTTTTGATGTATTTACCAGCATTTCAATGAAGAAATAAACTTCTTTGTTTCTTGTCTAAATGTTCTATCGAAAAACCCATAAACAAAAGGATTAACGATATTATTAATCACGTTCATCTCTCTTATCAATGAAAATATCGTTAACTCATCATTTGATCGGTTTACCCAAAAATTGTTATCACCAATCCCTACGAAAAGCAAGAGAAATTGCGGGAGATATGACAACATAAAAGCTGTAGCGATAACCATAAACATATAAGAATATCTGTGGGAGGACAACATTCGCTTCTTTTCCATTTTTTCTCTTTGTTTTGGTGTTAGTTCCTCATTTCTGTTAAATTTATCGTCCACCTTTTCAGTGTTCATATCAGTAGAAGATTCGTCATTGACCATCAAAGATGGTGTTAGTTCTTCTGATTGTTCTGATACATGGCTTGGAATTGTTGTAATTGTCTTCCTGTTAACAGCTTGTCTATGTCGCGTTAGTTCTACTTGCTGTTGTCGTTTTCTTTCCAGTTTCAACTGTCTATAGATTGTTAAACCAATTAGAGTATTGAAAATTATCATTCCGAACATGATAATTAAGGCAAGAACTGTGATACAGACAACAAATATGATAAAAGCAGCCCCTATGTTTCCTTCAAGTTTTGCATCACACATATATCCAGTTATATTTAGCGCTTTATTTACCACTGGTATCTCCTGATTCCAGATGTTAAGAGGCATTGAAAGAGCAAACGATGAAATTAACGTCACTGCTAAAGCAAATCTTTTCCATTTGATTGTCATTTGCTTTCCAAATGGTCGGCATACTTTTAAATATCTCTGAAGGGATATAGTCAGAAGAAGGAACATTGATGAAAATGAAGTAACATTGACCGGAAACCAAAGCACTTTACACAGAATGCTGCCTCTGAAATTAACTGGCAGTAGATTCATGGCTAGTTCGAATGATGATCTTGTTGTACAAGCCAGAAGATCAACTACGGCAAGGTACGGAATGAAATACCGATCGTCCCGTTTCGATTTCATTTTAAAACTATAAACAACTACAACAGTTGCATTCCCAAAAAATCCTAAAATGATATATATTACAAGAAATATATCATTGACAATATATATTTGAGCTATTTCATTATTCCATTCCCAAAGCTTTTCTTCGTCAGTTTTATTCATAATGTGAACTTAGTACATCCAATTAAACAAATCTGAAAAGCTTCCACAGTGTCAATGCTGTATCCACAAAAATAAGTTCATCCCAAGTCAACAATATTTAAATACGAAAATGTCATGTGTTATTATTCGTATTAGATCTAAGGGTGACATATTTATTTTCCGGTGAAACAAATATAAGATTTTTCCTGTTTTCTTCCGGGACAGATTGCATCGACGACATTGCTGTTTGAAAATGAATGAACAGATTTTGAATTTGTATTTGGTAAACTGGTGAAGATTAGACTATAGAAAAGCATTGATAGTTATTAATAGCTCTTAATACTTTTGAATCAGTCAAAGTTTTTCACTTTTGAATGAAATTAATACTGGATATAAGTACGACCACTTCAAGAATATTAAATGGTGGGAACAGCCAAAGCTAGGAGTGACCATTTCCTGATCTTAAAGGTGGATTTGATATTTATGGTAGTTATGACAAAACAATTAACTTTATTTGACAAACATTATAGTTCCATTAATGTCTATATAAGTCATCAAACATATATGATATTAAAAAGTAGATATTGACCGTACAGTCAAATTCTCTTATATAATTTTGTTTATGTTTTATCCATAATCATGAAATTTTATTGTATCACACATATCATAGCTTAGTCTCAATGTTAAATGCATTTCAACGTTCAAACGTAAATTCTCATCAGTTTGAGTATGCGAAAGGAGGAGGTTGTTTCATTTACAAAAATGGAACAAACCGATGTTAATGTATAACGTGTGAAACAGATATATGAGCATCTGAATGGGGGTCATTTTTTTCTGAAATTTTAATTCATTTTCTCTATTCTGTTTTGTATTTTGCCCATTATTTTCTATCCTTAGGGTTGTTTTTTTTGCCTATGATTTTTTTTAAATTTATTTGCTTTGCTGTTGATTCTTCACCTTTATCGCATTATTCTATATTCTGTAAATTCCATCCAGACCCTCGGATATTACCTGACTTTACCAATCATGATGATCACAAATGTGATTGGTAAGGTTAGACCCTCGGATATTACCTGACCTTACCAATCATGATGATCACAAATATGATTGGTAAGGTCAGACCATCGGATATTACCTGACTTTACCAATCATGATGATCACAAATATGATTGGTAAGGTCAGACCCTCGGATATTACCTGACTTTACCAATCATGATGATCACAAATATGATTGGTAAGTCCAGACCCTCGGATATGACCTGACTTTACCAATCATGATGATCACAAATATGATTGGTAAGTCCAGACCCTCGGATATGACCTGACTTTACCAATCATGATGATCACAAATATGATTGGTAAGTCCAGACCCTCGGATATTACCTGACTTTACCAATCATGATGATCACAAATATGATTGGTAAGTAAGGAATATTGCCAGTTGTTATCCTTTGTAATTTATTATGTTTTTGAAAGGTGAAGAATTGGTGTTCATGACAAATGGTTCTCAACTTTTTAAATTCTGAACTATTTTAAGGTTGCACTTTGTAAATACAGCTGTTGCTCAACACACGTCTCTTTTGGGGAGAAATTGAATATTCATAGAAAATTAATTTTGTTTACATACTGGTTCCTAGTTATGCTCTCTGTGTTCCATATCGCAGAGACAGAACCTGGGAATGTTACCAGTAAATAAACACGTGCATATTGTTTACATTGAAATCTGTGGTAACCTTTGATTCGAGGTAGGGGTAGTTAAGAAAGTTAGTGTAAGTTTAAACCATGAGAAGTTCAGGGCATATAAACGTTGAAAATATGCCGCACAACCCTATATTTTTAGCTTTGAAAACAATTGCGGTGCATATGAACTTTCAATTCTAGGATAAGAATGTTTTCAAAACTTCATAGAAAAAGTGGTACAGTATTAGCCGTAAAAGGAGTTCCTATGGGAAATTGCATTGTCAATATTCACAAAAATGCAACCTTAAGCTCGAAATTATATAGAAATCCGTCTTTCGTTGTGTGCGACTTTTAACCTTCGGAGTTGGTCAGTGGCTGCTGTCTCACCGACCCATACCCCTATTTTCTTTTAATCATGACATATACAGTTATTGGATTCACTGATTTATGCTTACTTCATTAAAAATATAAAATGCGAAAGAGTCTTCAGTTTGGAAATAGTAGCCATAACTGTCTAATAAACAAATCATAGATATAGGAAGATGAGGTGTGAGACAACTCTGTATCCAAACAACAATTTTAAAAAATAAACCATTATAGGCCTTCAACACGGAGCCTTGGCTCACACCGAACAACAAGCTATAAAGGGCCCCAAAACTACTAGTGTAAAACCATTGATTCAAACGGGGAAACCAACGGTATAATCTATATAAAAAACGAGAAACGAGAAACACATATAAATTACTTAAACAAACGACAACTACTGTACATCAGATTCCTGACTTAGGACAGGTGCAAACATTTGCAGCGGGATTCAACGTTTTAATGGTACCAAACCTTCTTCCTTTTTCTGAAACAATATCATAACACCACAACATAGAAAGACACACGATAAAATATCAATTGGCAGGCTTAACTCAATCAAAAAACGTAAATTACATGCACATTTTTCTTCAGAATCGTAAATGGAATTTGATAGATCTACTAGGTAAATCTCGCTTATTAATTGTTTTACTAAATATCAGAATTTATTATGATTTAAAAAAGGGGATTCGATACTTTTGTAAAAAAAAGTTAATGCTGACAATCTCATTATATCCCTATCAGAATGTTTGTTCAGTGGCAAGTATTTGACTTCCTGCAAAATACACGTCATGCAGATAAGGTCACAAAATATATTAAGTGATATAACAGCATACCCCTACCCTCTCATCTCTTCCCCTCCTCAAAAAATAAAATAAAATAAAATAAAATAAAGGCAAAATGCTTTTATTGCTGTCCTTCATCTCAAAGTCGGAGCACTTAAACACAGAGGATCGTGAAGGAGTCAAAACAACAACACATTTCACATTTAAAAGGTTAACATAGGACTTATTCAATTAACTTACCAATCCAAAGAAATTAAACGGATATCGAGACGATCATGTGCGAAAAGTGAATGACGATTTCCTATATGTGTAAATACATACGCACATGTATTTAGTATATTGCGATTTTGATTAATGAAGGAATGGATATTTCCTTATGTTGTAAATACATACGTATTTTGAGTAATACGATTATAAAGATGTTACATAATTAACAATCTATTCAGAATATTATCCTATTATCTTTCAATAAACTGAAATAAAAATCCTGTACACATACTAAAGTTAAAATTGTGGATATTGAGAGTGAAATTTTTGAAGACGTGTCAGTCGAGTATATTTCTATACAAAAAAAATATTGTGAAATTATAATTAGCTTCATTTATTATATATTAATTTTAAAAGAGAAAAGAAACATATAGGACTGAAACGATTAAATAAAAAATGAATTATAAAAAGGGTTTATGACAGATTTAAAACGAATGCCAGAATGAAACTGAAGAGGTTTAATCGCCAGAATAAAAACATAATCATTTATGATATGCACCGCAGAATAATTCGCATACATTCGTTAAAATCAAAATCTTAGAAACACAAATATTTTACCAGAACTAGTTTTAACTACTGATAAGCTGACCACAACTAACCAAGTGTATCCCTCCCCACCCCCAGAAAGATGAAAAACAACAACAAAAGAAAGAAGAACTAATACACGTATATGAACCAATATTAGTCAACAAGATAGTAGACTTATCATATTTACGATGACAAAACTTCAGAGTCACGTTCCTTTTTGCTGAACCTAGGGGGATTATTGCTTGACTTTCGATTTTGCTTTTATTGTAAAATCTTTTTGTGTAAACAATGTATTAGGTGAAATTGATATGATTTTTTATTAATATATCCGTATTTGTTCGTCAATACAGATCCTTAAGATTAAGTTAGATTAACTGATATGAAACAATAGGATTTATTTCATATTTTTTCAAAGAATATTATTTTCATCCACCAACTTGAAAGGAATACGTTATTTTTTGAATGTAGAAAAACTTGTTTTTTCGATAACCTATATATATATATAAATGTTTTTAAATTATAAATTCTCATCAATGGCTTCAACAAAGACACAAGATGAACGTTTGACTGAATGGAACAGCAGTGTTACGAAATATTTGATTCCGAACGACGTTGTTTTATCTCTATACCTGATACTAGGAACTATTGGAAATATAACTGTTATTTTGGTATATGTTTTTAAAATGAAAGTAAAACGAGATGACAGATTTTTTATACCGGTACTTGCTTCCGTAGATTTTATAGCATGTCTAATTGGAGCATCGTTTGCCTTTACTTGGAACATAATACCGGTAAAGTTCAGTAATGGAATTGTCTGTGAAGCACTATGGTTTGTTTCTCAAGCAGTAACAATTATGTCTGCAGTTTTATTGATAATAATAGCAGTGCAGCGCTACCTTAAAGTATGCAAGCCATCATTTATTTTTACGCAGAAAATGAAAAACATTTGTATAATTTTGGCTGTTTGTTTCGGATTTGCATTTTCAGTTCCAATATTTTTCTATTATGGTTCGGTAGAAATTTACAATCCAAAGCTAAATGTGACAGGATTTTGGTGTGGACAAAAGAGAGAAAATATAGAACACGTGATTATTTATGATATAAGTGCTGTTATCGTTGCAGTTATGGCTTCCATTGTTCTTATCATACTGTACATTTTGATTGGAAAGGCAATTTATCGAAAATTTATAGTATTCCAACAATCTGTGAAAGAGGGAAAGTATACTAAAAAACACAGGAGTTCGGTGGAGTTAGAAAGTGTGCTAGCTGTTGATAAAGATAAAGAAAGCGGGTCTTCAAGATCAAGAGCGAATAGTATAGAAGATCTCGTCGAATGCGATACATATAGACGAAAACTAAAACGAGGCTCGGCTGATACCCTTGACCAAGGACGTTTCTTCACAATAGGACAACATTTTCGGACACACAGATATTCATACATGTTTATGACAATCACTGCGCTATTTATCATTGCATATACACCACGACTAGTAATTATGGTTTTAGAGAGTCTTGATCCAAATTTTTGGAACCAGCCTAATGACGCAATTGCTGGATTTTTGTTTTTGTATAGGATGTACCTTTTAAATCATGCTGTTAATCCATTTATTTACACCTTTTTCGATACAAGATTCCGCAAAGCAGTTTCAGAAATATTTTGTTGTTGTTGTTCTACGAGAAAATCCGTGTCGCTATGATGAATTGATCATTGGGAAAAATAGTACTAGCATTTGATATTCAATCAGAATTAACGTTGTTCAATGTATCATACATTTAAGATGAATAATATTCTATGAGATACTGTTAAGATTTGTTATGTATTTATTTATTCTCAAACAAGAATGCTGTGATAAATTGATTTGAATTTATGACAACAGTATGCTTCAATCGAACCAAAGTATTTCAGAATTGAATGCTTCTCTTTGAATTGGACTGTAAAAGTATTGACGGAAAGATAGTTTGAATGACCGCACTTTAAACTAAAAAGTATGTGCTCGTTCAAAGCTTTAACATCCCCTTTATACCAATTAAAAAAGGAAACATTCAATGCATATGACTACATTATGAAATTACGAGTAAAATAAATCCTTTGTTGTTTCTACTTCTTTTGCAAAATAGTATTCTTGGATAGCATGTGCATTCAAAGTTCTATCGGGAAATAAAATGTAATGCCATAGCCAATCAAAATAACCGAATCGTTAAAAATTAAAATTATCAATGCTCATTTTAGCGCAATATTTTTAACTCATTAAATAATAAATAATATTTTTTAATAGAATCAAGAAATCACACTATTAAAAATATCGTAATGATCATGCCCATTAAGATAAGCACTAAACTTCTAAAAGGTAAAATAAAATGTTAAAAAGTCATTTCTAGCTCTGAAAATACCCCTTGTACAATACTGTTAATGAAATTGCAGAAAGAACAGCTCTTTCTCTTTATCTTGTATAGAATGTGGTGCACATTTGTCTTTAATACTTTTTATATAGTATGTTTTTGTTGGCAATTTGATGGTCTTGTCAAGAAAAACGTAAATAGCTGATGACATCTATAAAATTGCTCATAATAATGGGAAATGGAGCGACTCTACACCATTATTTGTTTTTTTTATGAATTACATGGAACTATTCGTGGTTTCAGTAAGGTGAATATTGTTCAACCAGGTAATTTTTCGCTAAAACGGGCTATAATGTCTGCGTTAAAACGCCCCCTAGTAGTTACATTTGTTCACTTAAATTTCCTGCTCCCTATGAAACTTATATATAATGTTAAAGTTCAATAAAGTACATCTGTGTTTTCCACTGTTTGGTTTTATGTGCTGCTGGGCTGCTCTCTCGTAGATGTTAACTCTTTTTTACATAAGATATACCATGTTGCATATCGCCATTCCTTAAGCCTGTATAACTTTATTCAGGGTTTACATATTAGATGAAACCTTTTTCTATGGAAAGAAGAAAACAAGATGATTTATCTGGCAAAAACTGTCAGAAAATCAAACTTTAAGTAGTAATAACTTTTGCGTTTGTATGTATATATTTGCCTAATCTTAAATCTTGTTCTGCTTTTCGTTATTGCTGCTAACTGAATGCAAATATGTTTGCTGTAACTCATTTAAAGCAGCTTCTTCTCTAATGAGAAAGGTAAATATACTTACTAGAGGTGTGATGAAATGATTGAAGCTGTTTTATTTTTTTCTCCTTGATAATAACGTACGTTCCGGAAACACAGTTATAAACAGGTTGTAGGTATTCCTCTAGCACTAATTGCGCCCCTTAAAAAGCAGACCTGTTTTTTACTGTTATGAATCACTGTTTATGACCAAACTCAGTAAAGACTGACAGTTTGAAATGCATTTAATTGATAAATTCAACAACACTTACCTTTATCTTGATGATATTTTTCGTTAAATAATCATGAGTTTTCTAAATATACTGCCAAAATTTACCAATAGGATATAAAAAGATGTGGTGTGACTGCCAATTAGGCATCTCTACATAACAGACCAAATGCCAAAGTATTGTCAAGAATTTCAATAACGGCCGGGAAACAGACTACTTTGGCACCATCTTACGGTGTTTATTTTTCACAACACGTTTTATTTGCCCGTGTCTGTTGTGTCATTTTTAATTTTAACGAACGTTATCTATATATTACTGGTAAATTATTAAGCCAGTGATTTCGTTTAATACCACAAATTACGTATAAAACACGACTAAATTCCTCCATAGATATAAAGATTTGGTTTTGAAGTTTGGTCGTACCTCTAGAAAACGTATTTCAAACGGGATAACACATTCTAATTTTTACGGAGATGTTATTTACCGTGTACGGAAATTAAATTTAGAAATGATCCTCATGATCCTGGTAACTTAAAAAAAACTTATTCTAGAAGGTTACAAACTCAACACTGTAATAAGATAATTGAATATTGTTGTTATCAGTAAATCAAAAGCAAACTGAATATTATTGCTGTATACTTATAGACATTCATGGATCTACAATCGAGACGTGTCGATACCTGTATTTCCTGTATTTTGGCATTGCACAAGGTCATGTTTGTCTCTGACTGTATTTGACCTCTTTTCTCTCAATAATCCATTGCATGTTTGATGTGTACTGATTGATAGTTTATCTTAGATGCATATTTTTTTAAGTTTGTGGCTTCGAACTAGTTGTCATTAACTGTGAGTACTCTAAGATCTTTACTTGGTGTCTTCTTGTTGTTGGGATATATCAGTACCTGGCCACGTCCAATCTGTTTTTTTATATGTATTTCTATTTGTATCTATCTGATGAGTGAATATATATAGGAAGATGTGGTATGAATGTCAATGCGACAACTCTCTATGCAAGTTGCAATTTATAAAAGTAGACCATGATAGGCCAAGGTACGGCCTTCAACCCGGAGCCTTGGCTGAGCAGCAAGCTCTAAAGGACACCAAAAATTACTAGTGTTTAACCATTTAAACGGGAAAACCAACGGTCTAATCTATATAAAAACGAGAAATGAGAAACACTTATGAACCACACAAACAGACAACAACCATGCACTAAACATCAGATTCCTGACTTAGGACAGGTGCTAACAATTGCAGCGGGATAAAACGTTTTAGTGGTTCCAAATCTTCTCCTTTTTCTGAAACAATAGAGTGACATCACAAAATAGAAAGACACACTATAAAACATCAATTGTTTCAAGCCTTTTTCAAGTGATTTTTATAGTTCGTTCGTATGTGTTACACCACTGTCCTATGTTAGGGGAGGGTTGGGGCGTCGCTAACATGTGTAACACCGCCACATTCTGTATGTACCTTTCCCAAGTCAGGAGACTGTAAATCTGTGGTTGTCGTTTGTTGATGTGTTATATATTTATTTTTCGTTTATTTTTTTATAACATAAATTAGGCCGTTAGTTTTCTCTTTTTTAATTGTTTTACATTTGTCATTTCGGGCCCTTTTATGGCTGACCATGCGGTATGAACTTTTATCATTGTTGAATGCCGTTCGGTGACCTATAGTTGTTACTTCCTGTGTCATTTGGTCTCTTGTGGAGAGTTG
This sequence comes from Mytilus trossulus, assembly GCF_036588685.1. Lineage (NCBI taxonomy): Eukaryota > Metazoa > Mollusca > Bivalvia > Mytilida > Mytilidae > Mytilus > Mytilus trossulus. The sequence goes on along the minus strand of NC_086375.1, from coordinate 43,845,567 downwards.
TCTCATTGGCAATCATACCACATCTTCTTTTCAATATTTAAGGGGGGGGGGGGAACTTCTGAAATATTGACTATCTTGTTTGACTGATAATTATTGCCTGAGACTACTTTAATTCAAAGTTATAGTGGTCTCAGTTATTGCTTATTCTAATGCAAAAAGGAGTGTAACGTTCATTTTGATTGGATAACGTCACTTATTGACATGGCATCAATTGACATTGGATATTGGAAGTACGCGGAAGCACAGACGGCATATGACAAATTTTAAGGTGGTACCTAACACCTGAACTAAAATTAATTTGGCTCGTTTAATTTTCTTAAAATTTTTACAAAGTATTTACTTTGACCCTTTGACAAAAATATAAAAAAATCAAAAAAATTGAACCAATCGTTTAATCAGAAAAATTACACTGGTTATATAGCAGTTTGACAAACACTCATTTTGATCATTGCGAAGCTTAATATTCCCTTAAGAACACAACGTCATTTAAACGTTCTGCTGATTTTACAGAGTTATCTCCCTGTAGTGTTAGGTACCACCTTAAATAATGTTTTAACGTTGTTTTCTGTCAGTTTCATTAGAATGGAGATTACAATATTGTATTTTAAGCTCCGACGGCATCAAAGGGGGATTTGATGATCGCAAATATCCATTTACTGTACCGCTAACGAGTCGCCAGTAAACTTAATTTGCGACCATCAAATCCAAAATTGATGTCGTCGGAGCTTAAAATACAATACAGTTATTTCCTAATTAAATATAAAAAAATGAAGATTTGGTATGAAAGCCAATGAGACACCTCTACGCAAGAGACAAAAATGACACAGACATTAACAATTATTGGTCACCGTACGGCCTTCAACAATGAGCGAAGCCAATACCACAAAGTCAGCTATAAAAGGCCCCAAAATGACAATGTAAAACAACACAACCCGTCGACACATACGTTTTAACTGAACTTTTAATAGCAAATAACCTGATCCTAACTATTCTCATCATATTCAAACCCCCCAAGTCAAAATATGTCCCTCCCACAAAAAAACAAACAAACACACTGATATCAACCAATACTAAAAGAGAGGAGAAAGATACTAATAAGACTAATCGGTAGGTCACTTTCGGGGAGCAGAGGACGGGATTGTAGCGACATTTGAAAAATATCCGCTTTTTACCTATGAAACGAATATTTCATAACGGTTAACCAACCCGTAATGGTGTCCGTTAAATTAAAACTAAAATGATCGTACTAAACTTATCATTTTTTCGTATTAGAAATTTTGAATCACGAATAGACATTGTTTATTTGTCTTTTTTCAATCTTGCTTTATATTCACAAACGATAGGTCAATATGATCTCCTTTAAGGTGGTATGGGAGTCTAAAATAAAAATGATAGAATTTGTTCATATTTTGACAAAACGTAGTATCTATTGATATATGTTGAAAAATATAATAAAAATGATAGGTCACCGCGCATTTTTTCGAGCTAGAGGACGTGATAAAATGACAAATTTTGTATGGATTATACAGGAAAAAACACCATTTTGTGATTAGAAACTAAACAAAATGATAGAATTGTTAAATACTTAAGGAAAAGATAGCTTTTAGACAATGCTTTGAGAATATCAAAAGGAAAGATAGGGTCACCGTACGTTTTTTCCGGCTAAAAATACAATATAGGAAAATTCCAAACAGAATCCTTCAGAAAATGCACTTTTTTAGAGTTACCTCCCCTTAAAATGCCAATTTCAAAAAAAAAAAAAAACAACCAAAAATAATCAACATTTGCAAAAATATTAATATTTATAAGTTATATTCTTATAAATTAGTTCTTTTAAATGAAAATTAACATTAAATATCTGCATTCCTGCATCAAATTTTGCTAACTTGATTGAAAATATGGACCTTTGGTTCTCTGTTTTTTACAATCCAAGATGGAGGAAGACACCCATACCACCTTAAGCGCCGAAGCAAAATAGATTATTGCTAATGCTTTCTATCGTACTATCATGCATTCAATTTGCAAGTCTTTTTCTACGTATAACGTTTTCGTTGAAATTTATATAATTTTTCAATTATATATATCCGTAGTTGTTCATTAATGCAGATCCTTAAGATTAAGAGAGATTAATCGAATTTATGTTATACTCTTAAAGAAAATTAATTATAATGTTCCATCTACCACGGAATTATTCACTTTTAAGTGTAAAAAAATATATGTGCTGTAGAAAATATACATATTCCTTTCAATGGCGTCAGCAAAAATACAAGATGAACGTTTGACCGAATGGAACAACAATGTAATGCAATATTTGATTCCGAATAACGTTGTTTTATCTCTTTACCTGATACTAGGAACTATTGGAAATATAACTGTTATTGTGGTATATGTTTTTAAAATGAAGGTCAAAAGGGATGATAGATTTTTTATACCGGTGCTTGCGACCGTGGATTTTATAGCATGTCTCATTGGTGCATCGTATGCCTTTGCTTGGAACCTTTTACCGGTAAAGTTCAAAAACGAATTTGCATGTGTAGCACTCTCGTTTGTTTCTCAAGGATTAACAATTGTAGCTGCAAGTTTATTAATGATAATAGCAGTACAGCGTTACCTTAAAGTCTGTAAGCCATCGTTTATATTTACACAGAAAATGAAATATTTTTGTATTATTTTGGCTTTTTGTTTCGGATGCGCATTCTCAGTTCCGATATTTTTCTATTATGGTGTGGTAGAAATGTACAATCCAATTCTTAATGTGACAGGATACTGGTGCGGACAAACGGTTCATTACAAAGAACACTTTATTCTTCATGATATAAGTGCTGCAGTATTTGCATTTATTGCTTCCATTGTTCTTATCATACTTTACATTTTGATTGGAAAGACAATTTATCAAAAATTTATAAAATTCCATATATCTATAAAACAGGGAAAGTATACCAAAACACCTAGTAGCTCTACAGAGGCTGAAAGTGTAGAACCGGTTGATAAAGATAACGTTCACAAGTCTTCAAGATCAAGAGCGAATAGCATCGAAGATCTCGTCGATCGCGATGGATACAGACGGAAACTAAGACGAGGCTCCACCGATACCCTTGACCAAGGACGTTTCTACACAATAGGACAACATTTTCGAACGCACAGATACTCATACATGTTTATGACAATCACTGCACTGTTTATTATTGGATATACACCACGGTTAACACTGATGATTTTAGAAAGTCTTGATCCAAATTTTTGGAACAAACCTAATGAGACAATTGCCGGATTATTGTTCCTCTATAGGCTGTACCTTTTAAATCATGCTATAAATCCATTTATTTATACCTTTTTCGATACAAGATTTCGCAAGGCAGTTTCAGAAATATTTTGTAGTTGTTGCTCAACAAGAAAATCTATGTCTTTATGAGCAGATCGTCATTCGTAGCAATTTTGTAAGAATTTACTTAATACAATGTATAATACATTTAGTAAAATTTTTCTATCAGATACTTTTTACAATTTGTTTTTCCTTTGTTCATACTTGATACTTCAAATTTTCAGAACACTTGCTCAGATGAATTGATTTGAATTGCACTTAAATCATTGCAACAAGGGCATCTTCAGGGGCAAGAGGAGGTTTACTGAATATACAGAATAATGAACCAATAAAAGAAGAGAAAAAACAAAACGGTCAAAAAAGATAAGAGAATAGAGGGATGCTGTTATATAAAGAATAATTTAAAAGAGAAATGAACTAAATGAATGGTTTGTTGTGCTGTCGTGTTGCCGTCTCCCTTATTGTATTTCGTACAACCATGGAAGTATTATATTAATAATACTTCCATGGTACAACATATTATGAATTGTCAATTCTTCAACTATTATTATTATAATTATATAACTTTATTCTAGGTTAAGTATAACACACGCTTTTTAATATCGACATATTAAGCATCAATGCTTGAGTTTTTGTTCTGTAATTTTAAATTTTAACCAATACTTGCACATATGTTCTCATGTGCAACGGAAGGATAAGAAGATCATAAGAGATGAATACTTCTCACAAGGTGTCAAGATGTAACGATATGTGACAGGTGTTTAGCGTAGTCCAGGCAACCAATATATAGTAAGAACCTTCACTTGTTTAGAACAATCCTTTAGATGAGATTTTTTTTAAACGACTTTCAATGTTGCAGAATTTGTAGTTTCATAATCTTCGAATTGTATTTACGCCCAGGGGAAGGGGGCACTTCCTATATTTTAGTGGTATGAGTGTACCGCAAAACAGGGTCGCTTAGCCCTGCTGGTTAGAACAGGGTTGATTTTCGTGTCCAGCTAGTTAGTACAGGGTCGCTTTTTCATGACCAGCTGGTGAGAACAGGATATTTCTTTTGAAACAAAGTATTTGTTTAGAACAGGATGGTTCATTTAATGAATTTGGCTATCAATTTTAGGTATTTTTGTCATATAGCGCTTCAACGGATTCGGTACTTATATATTCTCGGACTTCAAATGTTTGGCTTTGAGCGTTCCTGATGAAGGTAAATCCAGAAAAGCGCTTCGAACGCATTGACATTTTTGAACGTGTTGTTTTCATTTTTTTCAATTTTGTAACTGTTGAACCCGGGTCTAGAACAATATCTATTTTATACTGTCTAGACCGAGGTACATACATTTTCTGTGCGTGTCTAGAACCGGGTTTACATTTTCCGAGCGTGTCTAAAACAGGGTGTTTTTTTTCAATATTTCTCTTTAGAACAGGGTATGTTTTTCAATGTTTTCTGGTTAGAACAGGGTATGATTTGGCAAGTGCTATCTGCACAGTTCTACCGTGCCATAAAAATAGTCCCCCCCCCGTATTTACGTTATACCATGATAATCAATTTTGTTGGCTTTGTTGGTCGGTACGAAATCAAAATGCTAGCTTTGAGTGTGCTAATAGTTTCTAGACATAGCCATGGGCCTATCATTAACTCTTTTATTTATAAAAAAAAAAATCTAAATCAATTATGATTGTTTTCATACATTTATTCCAAAAGGCGTGAGTTATTTTATAACATTGGTTTGTGAAAGAATCTGTAATAATTTGACGACATGTCCCCCTTTATTTGCGAAGAAGTAGCTTTTTTCCCCTATCTCAATGCTTAAGTATTGGTTCTGAACGAAGTAGAGGAATTAGTGTTGATCAAGCACCAATTTTCTCGTCAAAGGGTGGCTAGAACCTGTATATAGCTTTTAAATTACACCTTTATAACTCCTCACTTGGCTTTTTGGATTCACTTATTTTCATGGGTATCAATTTTCGTGGATGAAATAAAACTTGCATTTTCGTGGATATTTAATTTCGTGGTTTTGCCGAAGTCTGCATATAAACCTCAAGAAATTTTTTCATTCGTTAAACTTTAAATTTCGTGGTTCAACTGTACCCACGAAAGCCACGAAAATTGGTATCCGTCGAATAATAATGAAATCAGATTACGGTGACCTAGTGTTACCTTTCCTCGTCGGTAGAAACTAGAGTTGTAACACAGTACAAGAAATTCGGCACGAAGATGGCATTAATTTATATGTATTTGGATTGATCAAATGATTTCTGGTGTTTAACACAACTTTCAGCATCGTGTAAGTCGTGCCGGACATTCAGGATACTCGATTAGAACCACAGACCTTTGGAAGTATACCTGGCATTCATTATCATTTTTTATCAAAATTATAGCAAACTTCATCGCTTCTAACTCAAAATATGGGCAATTTTATGTTTAGGGCGTCTTGAAATCTTGTGACAGCTTCCGAAGTGCTAATTTTTAACCCTTTTCAGCTGGACCAAATCACTTTTTTCCTTTAATTTTTTTTACAGTGTAATTTCATTCCCTTCTTGCAATTTGAGGCATTAAACATGGAGAAATAAATTTGGAAGAGGTATAAAAATTAATGGCAAGTAACCCACTGTCAACACTAGGGACTATATTTGTGGACAACAAAAATCAAGTGACGACAATTGTGGTCTCGGACCAATTATATTATAGTTTCGCTATAATACATTACGTATTAATATCTATATGATATAGTATGCATTATCCATGATTGAAATTAAACAAATAAGATGTTCTCTTGTACTCTGAATCGTAGTAAAAGATATTGGATTAAAATGTATTGATTTTTTTGTCATTCGAGAGTAATGAATTTCAAGATTTTTAATAGACCTTCGGTATGATAATAAAAATGAAATTGAATAGTTTCATAGCAGATACGTTTATTACACTGATTATATGGCTCAGGCAATGTCTCAAATAACAAGCAAAAAAGTTTTTCATAACAATATGCAGAAGTACTCTAAAACAGATATGGATGGAAATTAAATATCATATTTATCACAAAAGATTGATATATTATAATAGTTCTCATTTAAAATTTCTTCACGAAAATGCTGCCTTTCGTCGTCTTCATTAATGGTTTTCAATTTCTTAATTATTTGTTCATACGTTTATTGGGGAAAAGTATGTGAATGTTTAGGGCGATGTAGTTTGGTATTGTAACACTAATGTATTCTGCATATTTTAGCAAGGATTTTCTTTACCCATATAGATCATGCCATGTTTAATTAAATTGGTTTAGGTTTTTTTTATTCTATTAGGTCCAGGGACATAAAGATCATTTGCGGAAAGTGTAATAAAAAAATCCTATATCTTTCAAATGTAGGGATACAATAAAATGTAAAAAAAAAAAATGGACATGAGTTTTTAGATAAGCTAGTAATTTGGTCCATCTTGAAAAGGTCAAACTGAATGCAGACCCTTTTAATTCAAAATTATCCACCTTTTGAGTTTTTTTTACATTTTTTCTAAAATTCTGAAATAATTTGACCCAAAAGTAATCAACTTCACTTTAAAAAAAAATTTGAATAGAGCAGGTGCGATTTTATATATTTGCGTTCTGTCTAAATGAAATGCACTGCGAAATAACTTAGTTAAAGAGTCTATATGTTATTCGCACCACTGTGCTTAAGGTTAAAATAAACAATTAATTTCCCCATAGGCGACAATGGTAGCCTTTTTCGGGATACAGACTTTAGAAAGTTGATTTTCTTAACGAAACCTTGCTAGAATCAAAGAAAAGTTATTAGGACAGTATTTTTTGGTCCAAAAAATATAGGTTCGCGTTGCTTTTCTTAGCGTATTTTGTACTTATCTCCCATGCCTATCAATTTTACCCTTAAAAATACGTGTCTTGTCGTAGCGTTGAAAAGTCATCTCAGTGCCTTTAGGGCTACGGAATAATTTTTATTTTGCCTTTTGTATATAGCAGAGTGCACGAAGTCTCTAATAATAAAAAATAACGGGCGCACATATCGACCAATCAGGATTCGCCATACTCTTAATTCTGAATACCATGTTATGCTCATAAAATGGCTGCGCCCATAAAATCTAATGGTGTATTGTAACCTTAAAGATCTATCAATGACATGGTTGGCAAATTAAAAAGAGTGGTTAATTCAATAATTATATCTTATCGTGAAAGAAAAGTTATGAAAACAAGTCAATTCAAGACAATCTTGGATGTTCATGGCCCTAAGATATAACTTGTCAGTATTGTATTTCATCTGTCAGAATGACTAATGAAGATATAAAACATCACTTATGAGGCCCCTGATTATTTTTAAAAAACATAACCATGAAGTTTAAAAATGGTATTTGATTGATTATTTGTTGCATGCTAAAGTCTATTGACAAATAATTCATTCAAATTTAGAACGAGAAAATAAACAAGTAAAATACAAAAGATAGGTTCTGTAATGAAGGTTCTTTCAAGATGAAGTTTTGGACCGTCATTTGATTTATGTTGAATGATCTGCAACCGAAAACTTATGAACAACTCAAAGATTTGTTACATTCAGAGAACAATGTGCTTATTCTACAAAGGTCATATAAGTTAATGGTACCATCCCGTAAGAATGGAATTCTTATTTATACATCACATGCCTTTCAACCGATGGAATATGATTTGAAGTAGGATACCTTTCTGTATGGAATTAGCTTGAACTACTTAACTATGTAAAGAAAACTTAAAACAAAGAAAGTGAACTTGGTTTGTTCGTTACATGATAAATGTGAATAGAAAAAGTTTCATTTACCACTGAGTCTCAACTGTCCCATTAATATGTCTACTGTCTAATACGTATAGATAATTGAACATAGCTCACAAAAGTCATTATGAATAACTCTGGAGATTGCAGACATAATATGGTGTCTATGTCATTTGAATAGGACGTCTGCACATAAAAAACAAAACAATAAAAAGCACTTAACTCTGTGATACCAGCTACAATAGTCAGAATCAGAATCAGAATCAGAATAATTTATTATAGTGTCACATACCAATATAAAACACAATGAATACATATAATTACATAATATGCAATTAAAAATTATTAAATATTACAATTAAAATATTGGTACCCAGCCAAATTACTGACTTATGAGACACTTTAAAAATATCACACATATGATAAAACAATTAAAACTAATGTACTAAAATATTACTATACACAATACCTTCTTCGATAAAACATTTGGTATAAAGTTTTAGCTAAAAATGGTTGAATAGCATCATTTGACATTAAAAAAATAAATTTTTCCTGTAAATCAAGATCGTTAAAAGAATCACAAATATCACCAGATTTTTTCATTAAATCATATCTTAAATCTGCATAAAAATCGCACCCTAATAAAAAATGTTTTTCATCTTCTACACAATTATCTGTACAATATATACAAGTGCGCTCATTTAAAGGAATTTTTGGCTTGGTGTATCTACCCGTTTCAACTGCAAGTGGTAAACAGCCACTTCTAAAATTTGACAAAACACGTCTATGCTGCCTGTTACGAACTAATTTTACATAAGAACTAAATTCTAAAACATGTTTATACTCTCTATAAATACGTAATTTATTACCATTACATTGATTTCTGTCATTAAACAATTTTTCAACCAACTCATTTTTATCTTTTTCACATAGTTTAGATTTGATATCTTGCAGTTTATGCTTAATGGAAAAAGTATCATTAATAACATTTTCAATACCTAAAATTTGTGCTTTCTTTATACAATTTTTATCCCATGACCTAGAACAATCCTTACTCCACATATGAACCTTATACGTAAGTCTTGTATCATAAGCTTTGCTCACTCTAAGAAATAGACGAAAAGTTTCCAAAATTTCTGCTGATTTCGTACTTGTAAGTCCCATATCACCTTGAATGGCTATATTTGACGCATTTGAAGCACTTCCTAAGAATAACCGACATGCTTTGTTCTGTATAACTTGTACCTCTCTCCAATTTGTATGTCCCCATATTCCAGAGCCATAGTATAGAACAGGCTCAACTACCGACCTATATAGTTTCGTAAACACATCATAAGTCATTCCACCACACGAAATAAATTTAGCATATAAGGCTGAAAGTGCTCTGCTTGCTGATTTAGTAATTTCTCGTACTGTATGTTTATAATCCAAAAATTCATTCAAATGTAGTCCCAAATATCTGTAGGATGAAATATAATTAACTGAAATATCTCCGCATTTAAATTCAACGGCAGATCTAGCAATGTTTTTATTACGGTAATGAACTTTCGTTTTTTCTGTATTTAGAGTCATTCTCCATTTCCTACACCAGGTGTTTAAACAGTCCAACATCTTTTGTAAATTCTGCTCATTTGGAGCTATCAACGCAACATCGTCAGCGTAAAGAAGAATAGATACATTTAAGTCACCAATATCTACACCAGCATTAAGCGAGCGAATGTCCTCAGCAAGATCGTTAACATATATAGAATACAAAGTAGGAGACATTTTACAGCCTTGTTTCACACCGTATTGAACCGGGAAAATATCTGTCAAGTTGTTTCCTAATTTTACAGCACTTTGTGTCGCATCGTAAAGAGACTGAATTGCTTTCAGAAATGTTCCGTTAATACCCAATTTCATCAGCTTATACCACAACATGTCCCGATTTACATTATCAAAAGCCTTCTTCGCATCCACAAAGCACACGAAAGAATCTTTCCTTTGTAACTTTCTATTTTTAATAATTGTTGTAAGTATATATAAATGATCCAAACAGCTTCGGTTACGTCTAAATCCATTTTGTTCTTCTGCTAACATGTCATTTTGTTCTAACCAATTTGTCAATCTTTTATTCAAAATATCCGCATATATTTTGCACGGCACTGATATTAATGAAATTGGACGATATTCAAGTGGATTAAGGGGGTCCATTTTCGGTTTCGGAATCGGAGAGATCATACTCGTTAACCATTCACTAGGAACGTGCCCTTCTATGAAACAAAACTGAATAATTTTAAATAGCAAGTCTATACACGTGTCATTTCGTAAAATCTCACCCGGTATCTCATCAATTCCCGCGGATTTACCTTGCTTAGCTCGAAAAACGGCCTCGCGTACCTCATCCCTTTCTATAGCTCTATTTAGTTCAGTTGTATCAATATTATTGTCATTGACTAAATTATTCCTATTTTGAAGTTTGTTTTTAATATCCTTAAGAAATTCATCATCATACGAACCATTTATATCAGCACTGTTGTACAGCTTTTCGTAGTCTATTTTCCATTTTTCTAATACAGAGTCAATGTCACTTGTAATTTCTCCTGTTTCTGATCGAATTTGAAAAGTTTGTCTCGATTTGCGATCATTGGCAAGTCCTAATTTGCCTATAGACTTCCAAAATTCAGAAGAATTTTGTTCACCAAGTTTTTGAAGTTTATTTTGTTGTTCTAGCTGATAATTCCGCTTCGCTTTACGATTTAATTTGTCGAAATCTTTTCGTGATTGTATAAATCGAGTACGGAGTTTAGATTTTCCAATTGATTTACATCGCTTCCATTGCCTCTCAGCATCACACGTTTTGTTCCACGAGTCCTGTAATTCATCAGACCAATACGGTTTCCGCTTACACTTATTCGTGCGCATATTAGAAACGGGCGGTTTCAATTCTTTACATGTTAGCTCCAATTCTTTAATAAGTAAATGTTTCAGTTCGACAAAAGCCTTATTAACGTCTTTACTGCGGTTTAAAGCAACTTCGATTCGACATATAGTATCTCGTAATACATTTTGCATATTTTCACTAGAAAAAGGTTCGTTATTCAATCCATCTAGCTTGAACTTTCTTGGACCTTTAACCCGATTTGCACCTATACCGCTCTTGTTTTGTTCTACTTCCGACATATCGGTGCTAACTCGTATGCCCCATTCTAACAGTGAATGGTCCGGAATCGATTCGTATCCGACAAGAGATAACTCAGTCACTAAGTCTGACATTGTATTCACTTTAAAGTTAATTACCTCATTTAACTGTTCATGTGGAGTAAGGACATAGTCTACAACAGATTTCCCTGTACCTTTAATATGAGTAAAATCTTGCGAGCCAATTCGCCCATTTACCATACACATGTTACAATCTACTAAAAACTCAATAAGTAAATCACCATTTCTATTTGACACACTATCAACAATTTCTCTTATTTGTACATTATCAACACCTTCAATAAAATCTTGGACATCACCACATCTAGAATTAAAATCACCACATACATACAATTTACCAATATTTTGATACATATACACCTGTTCTAGCAGTTTAGTATAAAAAACTAGTGAGTCATTATATACAGAATTTTCTGGTGGTAAGTAACATACACATAAACATATTATATCATTTTCATTACTCAATTTTATCCATAGAATATCTTGTACCTCACTGTTTAAAATTTCAACATTATAATATTTCAACAGATCATTTTTAACTAAAACCGCAACCCCACCAGAACCTCTCTTGGAATTAACATGAACTTTGTCTCTGTTTCTCTGAAAACAAGTATAACCTTCTACATGTATTTTATCATTTTCTCTCAAAAAAGCTTCACATAAACATAGAATATCAAAATTTAAAGCGTTTACAACATGACATCTAAAGTTTGAATTATCATTTTGACGTGCTGACCACCCTCTAATATTCCAAACACCAAGCGCTAATTCCTAATATCCGCGTCTACCTCTACCACCTTGACCACGTACAAGTATCATAAATGACAAACAAATAACAATCAGGGGAGGATCTTGGATATTTCAAACATGAGAGGAATGTAACTTCCGGATATTGAATATATACTGGCGAGCGAAGCGAGTCAACAAATATTTTATGTCGATTTAAACTAAAATGTACTTATATATCGTGAAAAACATTAGATTTTAATTCTTTTGTCGATCCGTCGCTGACAATTGCACAAAAATTTAGCTGTTACTATTAACAATCGCATAATACTACATTTGAAATTACTTTTGATCAAGAACAAAGTGCTTAATTTGAGGCTAAAAAGCTCATGCTTCTATCATCATAAACCATGGATACAGTGACTTACATAGTAACAATTGCCAATACAATGAAAAATGATTGGTTAGAATTGGATATCCTTATTAATAATGTACATCTCAATTGATAAAATTAATAATTTATATTCAAACGATAAGTGCATTGCAATATGAAAAACTTGAAAAAATCGAAAATCGTTCTTCTTATATCAGTGTTATAGTCACAGAGTAGCTGTGTATACATTGTGACAGAACAGTAAAAAACATGGATATTTTATTCTAAATCGTATTTACTTTTAGTATTCAGTGTTTCGTGTTAAGTTTCCAATATAAATCAAATACAAGCAATGTCCTCGTTTCTATGGCATGACATGATTTTTTTTACCTCCAATCTGAATACCTTGTCATACAATCCATAAATGAAAGGATTTATGATATGATTAATTATCGCCATCTCTCTAAAGAAGGATATCCATATGGTTTCCGAGTCGTACTTGTCAAACAAAAACCGACCATTGTTAATTGTCAGAAACAATATTACAAACTGGGGAATATAAGATATTCCAAATCCAACTGCCATGGCCATCAGCATGAATGAAAATGTGTGCGAAAGCTGTATACATTTTTTACAGTTATAGTCATCTAAATGTCTTGTTTCCTTGTTAAGATCAGTAGATTTCATGTTATTTCTTGCTTTGATTTGTTTACAGATTCTTCTTGCAATCAAAATGTAAAAGGCACCAAGTCCAATTGCAATAATTAAAGTCATAACTGTCGCAAAACTCGCAAAAACATAAAATGTAGCTCCCATAGAATAATTTATATCAATATCACACGTCCAACCAGTAACGTTGAATTTTTCACTCCAAACAAGAATTTCAGAATTGAAAGAATTTAAAATCACTGCCATCCCAAGCGATAAGATGAATGTACACATAAGTGATAATCTTTTCAATCGTAGCGTCATTTGTTGTCCAAAAGGTCGGCACACTTTCAGGTAACGCTGAAACGCGATAACCAACAAAAGGCACGTTGATGAAAATGCGAATACATCAATTATCATCCAAACTGATTTGCAAAATATTGTCCCACGGAGCATCACTGGATAAATTTTACGAATCAACTCAAATGATGACCTCAGAGTTCCGGCAAATAAATCAAGTAAACCCAACCATGGAATAAAATAACGGTCGTCACGGTTTGTTTTCAATTTAAACTCATATACAATTATCACTAAAAAGTTCCCTAAGATTCCAATTATGATGTAGATAATGAGAAATATATCATTAAGAATATATCGATCTGCAATTTCCCAGTTCCATTCTTGCAGTTTGTTTTCCATTTGTGAACCGTTGTATCGTTTATCCAGCTAAAAACTAAATCAACAATTGATAAATAAAGTGCAAATAGGATTGGAATTATGGTGATTTTTGTCACATGGGAATAAGAAATATAAATTATTTGGTTTAAATCGGACAATTATTCTATGAAATCTCATATTTTATGTCAAAAATGTATGTGTGTATGGCTTCGATTGCTGATTACGCAATATGTAACATTATAAAGTGTTACAGTAGTTATATGTTTTAGATGACCAATTCGATTGATAGATCATGTGATTATACTTGAAACAAATATTTTGCAACAAATTGTTTTTTCAGCTTATAAACAAGACGGATATGTTGACTATTAAGCAGTGAAGACGTGACAAATAGAGATTTGTATATATCGTAGGACAGGCACGTTTCTCAATACACAGATGTAGATTTGACCATGAAAGTATTACGTAAAACGGTAACTTTCGAATTGTCCTACAAGTTGTAAAGTCAAGACAATTATGTGCATTTCTTACTTGGATAACTGTACTATGTGGGAAGGAAACATCTTTTGATAGCATGATCTTGGTAGATCGGAGATAACACGGAACACTTATCAATCCCATTTAGCAAATACATTAGCATTATTTTGTCAAATCTAAAAAATCTGTTAATATCTTTAAACAAAAGCACCAATGGAATGCATATATTATCAACTTTGTAAACTAATTTACATAATAGGTTCTATTTTTATCAGGTTATATCCCGTGCTTGTCCTCTTTAAGAAGAATCATATTCAGCAATTCTCTCTAATAAAGACAAATTATTGAGTATGTTTTTGCATTGTAACACGGATCAAATTTATTCGTTCATTGTGTGTTAATTTGCGTTTTTTGAATGAGTTAAGCCTTCCAAACGATATTTTATAGTATCTCTTTCTATGTTGTGATGTTACACTATTGTTGCAGAAAAGGGAGACGGTTTGGTACCATTAAAACGTTTAATCCCGCTGCAAATGTTTGCACCTGCTTTAATTCAGGAATCTGATGTATATACAGTGGTTGTCGTCTGTTTATATAGTTCATGTTTGTTTATGATTTCTCTTTTTTATATAGATTGGACCGCTGGTTTTCTCGTTTGAATAGTTTTACACTGGGTTTTTTTGGTGTGTGTGTGTGGGGGGGGGGGGGGCACTTTTTAGCTTGCTGTTCAGTGTGAGCCAATTCTTCGCGTTGAAGGTCGTACCTTGACCTATAATGGTTCACTTTTATAAATTGTTACTTTGATGGACAGTTAGTTGTCTCTTGACACTTTTTACATAAACGTTCACCTATATATCTTGCAGTAATTTTGACTTACTAAAACTAACAGGTACTAGTATACAAATAAATGTGTGCTTTATAATTACTTATGCAAGTAAAGTCTCCTGTTACCTAGCTTCCATGTTGAGAAAGTTACAGATAATATGGATATTTCTTTTTCCGTACCAGTTGATTTTGGCGTTCTCTTCGCGGTCCGCATTTAAACAGTGTCGATTTCTTTGATAAATTGGAGACCATGATTAAGATTTAAATAACTAAAGTGTCAATTGTATGGAGTAAAATTCACGATAAAGACAATATATCATGTACATTGTCGTAAAATATAGAATTTATTTGTATTCGCTACGAAACATGAGAAAAGCCCGACCAGCCTCGCTTTTTGTCCTGTTTCTAAAACTCATATTTTATATTTTCCGACAACGGACCAATGTACATATATAGTATATATATATATGTGTGTGTGTGTGTGTTTAAATGTTATCAAGCAGGAAGCTTTATATTAATTGTTTTCGTTCCGCTATGACCGTAAGACAATTACAACGGATATCAATTAAATGTTTTAAAACATTGGCGGTCATAATCTAAGTTATAGCTTCATCAGTTGCAACAAATTATCTTTTGTTAAAAATATTTGAAAAGAGGACAATACATTCAAAAATACTATGCAATTTTTCACCCAGAAAGCCTCAATTTTAATGAATCTACTAAATGATGTTTTCAAATAAACAGATTGTCACTTATTCTCTGGGGTTTGTAGACTGAACAATAGCTAAACAATATTACTCGAATGATGCTGTTAAAATACAAACATTATTTGTAACAGTCATGACAATACATGCCATAAAAAATCTACTGAGAAAAGATTAATATGATAAAGGGTCGTCTGCTTTCTTTTAAAACTAAAGTGAACCAAGACAACACAAAATAGATCTGGTTGAAAATCGTTAACGATATTGAATTTAGTTCATAACTGCAACACTGTTGCGCGCAAAGTAAATGATAAGAAAAATGGCTAGTGTGGACGAATGGAATTCAAAAGTGTCTAAATTATCTATTGTGAACAAACTATTTCTGATTATCTACATTATAGTTGGATTTACTTGTAATCTGTTGGTTATTATTGTGTACAAACTCAGGTTAAATACAAAAGAAGACCGGTATTTCATTCCTTGGCTCGCCATGCTCGATTTCTTTGCAGGTACCATGAGATCGTGTTTTGAACTCACCAAAAAATCATTTCCGGTCATGCAAAAAGTAACAGGATACTGTAAAATAATTTGGATGATTATCAACATGTTTTCTTTCTCCTCGATGATATTGTTACTTGTCATTGCATTCCATCGATATTTAAAAGTATGTCGACCGTTTGGAAAACAGATGACCTTACGTTGTAAGAGAGCAGCTCTTCTTTTTACATTGGTCTTATCAATAGTTGCAGCGATCCCACTGAACTTTTATAATTCGGAGATCCCTGTATCAAATTTGCATCAAAATGTCACCGGAAGTACTTGTGACATTTTAATCAAAGATTCTATGGGAGTAGAATTCTATGTTTTTATTAGTTTCGCATCATTTATGGCCTTAATCATATTGATAGGTCTAATAGTATTTTATGGACTTATCGGAAGAACTATATATCATCAAATAAAGATGAGGCAACGTTTTCAAACTTGCGCAAACCAACATACCCAGAACAACGGTACTAATGGGTCATCATTGTTTTGCCTTAAATGTTCACACAAATTTTCATACATGTTGATGGCAATTGCGATGGGATTCGGACTATCTGTTATTCCACAGTTTATAATTCTTTTCTTGGAAATAAAGGATGGCAAATATTTATTTGACACATATGAAGTTGACACAGCGGTTGTCTCGTTAATCAGAGAAATGGCAATACTGAATCATATAATAAATCCTTTCGTTTATGGTTTTTACGACAAACTATTTCAAGACGAAGTGAAAAGGCTCTTCAATTGTAAAAGTAGTGCAATGCCAAGACATCTTACGAAATAGCATGACTAATCTTCGATTTAACAAATGGTGAGAAGCTTATTGTTCATCTGTATCAAACCAATGACCAGTATCCAGTGTGGTTATTTCTGAAACTATTTGTGTATTTTTACATGACTAAAACGACTTCAAAGTGTTCTTTTTTATCGTTTTCCTTTAATTTTTATCATAATATTGGTAAGTTTTATTTAAAGTTGTACTAAATGCTGTATTACTAGGCTGTCAACACTATAAGACTGTGAAATCGATTCCGGCATGTGACAGGTGCGTTCGACCACAATCTTAATTTCCTAGGATTGCCAGTCTTTATTGACCAGGATTACCAGTTTTACTATCAAAGGTCGGTGGTTCTCTCCATCAATAAAAACTTAATGCCACGAAATAGCGCATTATTGCTGAAAGTAGCGTTAAACAACAATCAATTATCCAATCAATTAGGCAGATTTTATACAGGACCTTCTCATGAAGAATTTTTAAAAACAGAATTTTCCTTTACTCCTACGTTCTGCTTTCTATATATTTATGTCTTCTGACTAAACAATTCAAAGGTTTGTGAAGATCGTTCATTGAATCTCTCCCGTATGAATGCCGCAGATGAAGTTAGATAAAGATATGTCTGCCCCATATTTGTAGTTGCATCAAGTAATAGTCAATGAAAATAGTGCTCAGTTGAGGGTAAATAACTTCGTACGTAATTATAATCTGATATGCCAAATAGAAGTCATCTAGTTAAATAGACAATAACTGTTTATTGTCTTTAAATATCAGCTGTACTTGTACGAGGCTAGGAAACAAGGTACATGCGAGCTTTTAGCGAGCTATTACACCTGTTTCGAGCCGAGTACAAATACAGGTGATATCTAAATACACTAAACAGTTATTGTCTTTATCCTGCAATTAATTCTGTATATTGTTTGTGTTTTAAAAATCTAAAACAAACATATTTAGCATTTATTTTCGATTTTTTATTCCCTTGGGGCCCGCGTAGTAATATCAAAATCACACACTACGCTGAAGACAGGTTCGCAAAACAAGAATCTCGAATGGTCAACAATAATACATCGCTCAAGGTGAATAATTATATATTATAACACAACTAATTTCAACAGTAAAAACAAATAGCAAAACATTGTCAAATTTGAAACAGAAGTGTACGAGTTTTCCTACGCTTAAGACTTGACATTCACTAAACATGCATGCTGAAATTGACATGGTTAATTTTGTAACATAAGTTTTGATATCGACAAATAAATAAATTTTGTGTATTTACTGTCTTCTGATTGGTTAAAATTATTAGTTTTATTTTCAATGTTGTCAATTTTGATGGTGACACGCCCACTCTGACGTTGTGTATTCATACGCCAACATGTGTGTACGTTGTTATTGTCAAGATAAATAATCTTAAAAGGTTTTTTAGCCTTATTTTTGATAGAAATTTATTTATAATGAATGGCAATAATTTATTTTGATTTTATTGAACCATAAAACTAATTTTTGACTCTTCACATTTTACATAATCCGCTTCGCGGATTATTCAATGTGAAGAGTCAAAAATTAGTTTTATGGTTCAATAAATTCAAAATAAATAATAGCCATTCATTAATTGTCATCGACTAGATTAAACATTCTGAGGTCACACAGGTTCAAGCAATACTCAAGTCGGCAGTGGGCGGAGCTTTAAAGAGATATCTGTATAGTATACAGATACAGCATAGCGAAATCTGTAGGGCTGTATCTGTATACATAGTAGGACACTCAATTGCAGGATAAATTGTGAAATAACATATTGCCATTTGGTATTAGCAGTATTTTGGTCAGTTTACATAAATCCAATTTTAACCCTTCAAGTGGCTAATCGGGCACTTTTTTTTAAAATCGACGACCAAATGGACAGAATATTAGCATATCTAATAGACCAAAATAGCAATGTGAAAAATCAATGTGAAAAATACCAACGTCATAAAGATTGAAAATGTTAGATTTAAAAAACCAAGTTCTTTGTCAATAAATTCCTTATTTGAATGAAAATCTTAATAGTATCTATAAATATTCAACACACATAGTAGGTAAAAAGGTGAAAGAAATGTATGCATGTACCTATTGAGTGTCTTAGCTTGATTTAGCATCAATACACATTCCTGGTATAGGTAAATCAATAATTGTAATTTTCACAATAAACAATATGCAACATTTAAATTCTTGCAACGGTCCACTTAAACTATCAATGTAAATTTGTTGTGTTAAATTTCTTTCTGGTTTCAACATGGCTGATAATATCAACTTGGAGTTTACGAATAAATGCCAAACGGTAGGTAGTTGTGTAATATTTTCATACTAAGTGTGCCATTGTTAACTCTCTCAAACTTTTGTGTGTATATATTTATCGTGCCATTAAGGCTGCTTATCATTAAATGACATATTAAAGGTTATTACACACAATAATAACACACTTAACACTTTTTGTACGCGTACTTGTTCTTGTTAGGGTAGAATGCATAAATCCACCGTTCTACAATTATTGATATAGCTATTTAGATATAGGTATGCCTTGTAGAGGAGGAATGTGCAAAGTGATTTATTTATGGCCTATTAATAAATTGAAATGAGAAGACGGAATGAAAAAAAGTATTGTGTCCTACAAAATGAAGGACAATGCAAGACAGTTTTGTTAAATGACACATACTATGTAAAAATATTCTACCCAAACAATCTCACCTGACTTTCTAACCTTTAATTACTGCATGTGCCTGAGGCATGTGCAGTCTTGCAATGATGTTTATTATGCAAGAACATCTTTTATTTCTATGATATATTCTATTTTCATTCTTTTCTTTTGAAAACCTTCTTTGTAATTTCTAACTACCTTACAATAATCAATAAATAAAGTGAAAAATCGTCCATGACATACATGAATTATTTGACATCATACCAACATTTTAAAACATGACTTTTAGATCCAGTCATAATCATAATTTGTAAGGAGCATATTCATGGTTAAAGGAACACAAAAAAACTGTGGCAACAATATACATGATATATAATTTCTACCTCTTTCCCTTGTTTCATTTATATATAGAATAATAAGATGTGATATGAATGCAAATAAGACAACTATCAACCAGAGTATTTATAAGACGTGTATTCAAATAATCAGCGTTCAACCTTCAACAATGAGAAAAAAAACCATACCGTATAATCAGCTTTTAAAAGTCCCGACATGGCAAAATGTGAAACAATTCAAACTAGAACACTACCAGTCTAATTTATAACAAAACAACTTACGAAAAGTATGACATGCCTGAACAACAACCCATGAATTACAGGCTCCACAACAGGCACATACAACATGTGACGGGATTAAACAAGTTTGTGAGCGAGCAAATTCTTCCCTTTGGCAATGGTGAAGCAGAATACCATAAGAGCAAACACTTTTGTTTTTCTTTGTTTTACACATTTATGAACAGAAATATAAACAAACTTAGCAACACAGATGTACCATTGACTGTATAGAATTACATACAGCCTCGCCTAATTATAATATGGTTATCAGCAGGAGATTAATAGATGCTGTCAACTGGGCAGTTAAAACAAACAATTTATGTAATTAGAAAGTGATAAGAGGAGAGCTAGATTTAAGCCCTATATTGTACCATGGGTGTAAGACTGAACAGTAAAAACCCATTTAAAAAGGATGGACTCTTCAGAATGCCACGAAGCAAAACAACAATTCTAACATTAAATTGGTGACTTTATAAAGCAATCATTAGAATTGCGAAAATGAGGTCCATGTCCATCAAAGGCTACATTAATTACCATTTATAACTATGTTTTTTTATGTTTATATTTGTAATTCTTCACTGTCTGTATTAAATGTTGTATTTGTGTTTGCTTGACCCATATGGGTGTATTTTTGCAAATAAAATTATTATTAAAACAATATACACAAAGCACCGACACAAGTCTACTCTTAAAACAAACAATATATGTATTTTTAAATTACACAGACAGTTCAGTGACATTTGATACCTTTTTATATCATAATATTAACATGGCTATCAAAATAAGTGCTCATATATGTTATAATATACTGAACAATAAGGAACAGTACTATAAATATGATATAACCACTCGGACATATCCTCGAGTAATCTCCTATTCTTAAAATTAAATAAAACGGTATTAACGTAAAATATAAAAGGCAGTTTGTATATTGATGTCAATGTCATCTAGAGTTCATATGAAATATAATACAGTATCATCTTATTATAAAAAAAAATGCAGATGATCTGCCAATGTCACGGTCGTTTAGAGTCTATAAAATGTATAAATACATTAGACAGTATTATCGTATTATAAAATAATAAATGCAGGTTGTCTGCTGATGTCAAGGTTGATTATAGAATGTACATAAAAATATAGAATATATACAAGGCAATCAATGATATGTTACCTTATTCTACAAATAACTAAAATATTAAAAAAAATTACGCACTATCAGGAAAATGGATGAGGTAGGTCTATGCAGTGATTTACGTGATTTATTTCGGAAACCAAAATTGTTGAAGAAAAGATAGATTTTCCCCTTTATATTCAATTTGTAATTTGAAAAGTATCCGATCAGACCGTTTTAAAAATGTTTTTTTTTTCTCGAAAACAAAGACGGTGACATATAATTTATTTTAAAATTTTTCTGATGTATATATTTTCAATATCATTTTGAGTTTTCAATCTAAAAAAATCTATGGACATGTCATTTACGGATCCTTGACACTAACCTTCACTTATTTTTAACAGATGTCAAAAAATAACTTAAACGTGTTTGATCTTTTTTTGTTTGTTTTACAGTTGCAGTACTCAAACTCATTTATATAATATGAAACACATGAAAAAAAACTTAAACATAAACTATTAATGTAAATCAAGTTAATTGTAAACTTTATATTCCATCTCATTTTTAAGCGTAAAATAAACATTGTTGAGGGACTATAGAAATTGAAGCAACGTTATATTTGTGAGTTCAATTAGTTATTCTAAAATAAATGAATTATAAAATTACAATTGACTCAACACAAGCAAACACTACACAAGCCTCATTTTATACTAATAAGTGAATGTTGCGTTAAAGGTTTTTATCTGTAATTCGTTGTATTAAAATCTGTAATCAAGAATTATTTTTTTAAACAGTTTTTTAGACGAATTGACTGATTCAACAGACGAAAATTCACAAAGATCTTGAAGATATTTAAGTACATGCGAATGTATATCTAAATAAAAATCAAAAAAGTTATAGTTAAGTAGCAGCAGTTGTCATTCAAATGCATGATATATACAATATTCTCATTCTGTGAAGTTTTTCATATTTATTTATTTGCTTTTTTACAAGCTTCGATAGTATACTACACTCTATGTTACATACCTATTATTACATTTCATAACTAGTGGTTGTGTTATAAATGAAGCGTGGTTACCTCCATATCGGGATGACGTCGGTTGGTCTATGGTCACAACGGAGATTTCTAAAATTAGTTTTCAGTGCTTCTTTACCAAAAAAGAGGGGCGAAAGATACGCGAGAACAGATAAACGAATGGATAACAACTGTCATATTCCTGACATATCCGACAATTATGTATTATATTTCTCCATGAATTATAACTGTATCGATGGTGTATAACTTTGTAATGTTACCCGTGTAATAATATATTAAAATGTAACTGTTACAGTAGATCGCTTTTTATTTTTCGTTTTGATTATCCTTCTTAGACTTATGATGTTGACTGGACTTTCGTTTTTATTGCTATTATATAAACAAAATTTTAGATTGTATAAAAAAGTGAGCTATGCGATTTAATCATTTGATGTATCACATTTACCTTAATACTTACGGTTGCACATTTATAAATCCTTGAATATAGAAAGAAGTTATTTTAAAGTTAGCTTTTCTATAAAAACAAGTAGTTGCAGTTAACAGTATCTTTCCCAAGTTTGCAGAAAAGTAAAAGTAAAATCACAAAATACTGAACTCCGAGGAAAATTCAAAACTGGAAGTCCCTTATCAAATGGCAAAATCGAAACGATTGAACAACTGTCATATTCCTGACTTTGTACAGGCGTTAACTTACATAAAAATGTTAATTAAACCTAGTTTTATAGCTAAATATTACTTACATTTTCTACGTTTAGCGTCATGGTCATAGTTATAAGAAATTCTAGTCACATTTTAGATTTTTAAATGAAAGGAAGAATAGTATTTCACCTTATTTAAGTCATTTCATTGCTGTAATGAATCAGCTGAATACATAAGTTTCTATTATTCTTACTTTATAATGGAAGGATGAACAGCAGCAAAAGAATGAAGAGGGAGGAGTCCAAAGTGCATATCTGGGAAATGAAGAAAAGAAAGATAGTGACGATAGTGTAGGAAAACAAAAAGAAGACAAGGGAAAAGATGCATGTAGCAGCAATGATGTAGGTATACATTAATTATAAGCACTTTAAAAACCGTTAAATGTAGTTCAGTCTTGTGTTGTCTGTTATACTTATTGTTCGTTTGTTTTATCATAACTCAGGTCTTGTTTATTTTTTGCTGTTGAAGCTTTATAACTGAATTTTTGGACCGGTTTTGTAAAAGTATATTACTGCTGAAGAGTTTAAATTTTTTGTTACCTGGCTTTTGATATCTTTATTGAACTGCATATTTAAATCAATGAACTGATTCTAACCATAACTACATCCAGGCATTAATTTCTTTTTTTCTTTTCATCATTTTACTAACGAATGATGTGCATTCTAAAAAGTCTCCATCTTCCAATCCGACATATACACAACTTTCATTTATGTCAAATTTTCCCAAATTCCATGGTATTTTTTCACACTTCGTCTGAGTATTTCACTTTAGAATTATGATTGTGTCCTGTCGATATGAAATATGCTTTAATGTCATACGAAGACAAAGAATTACAAGTTTGCTCAAAACTATTTTTCCCAATTGCTGATCATGTATTGGTTTCAGTATAACAATCAAAATATTCTGCATTTTTTTTCTGTTTTAAATATGTCCTTTTTTTTTTTAAATTCACCAGTCTGTTAGGGTGTCGACAGAAAGGCTTTTTTATATGAATGTTCGTATGTATCCCGGAATGGGTTGAATAAATGTTATACACTTGGAATGTTTAACACGAACAAGGGTTTTTGTGATCAAACGACCAGAAGATTTGTAATATGGCAGTGGGATTTATTTCTTAATTATAATTTAGTTTCCTTTGATTTGTCAAATTTTGTATTAATATACAAAAAAGTAAAATCACAAAAAACGCTGCACTCCCAGAAAAATTTAAAACGGAAAGTCCCTAAATAGTGAACAAAATCAAAAGCTAAAACACACCAAACGAATGGGTAACAACTGTCATAATCCTGACTTGTTGCAGACATTTATTTTGTGTTAAAAATATGAATTTAACCTAGTTTTATAGCTGGATTAACCTCTCATTTGTATGACAGTGGCATCAAATACCATTATATTGACAACGATTTCTGAACAAAACGTACAGACATAAAAGGTTAAATTGTCAGTCAACATTGTGTAACCTAAATCACTGTAAAACATACAAATATTGAATAAAGAAGTACAATAAGTCTAAGGCGTATAGACAAATAAAATTGAAAATGGAAATGGGGAATGTTTCAAAGAGACAACAACCCGACCATAGAAAAAACAACAGCAGAAAAGCACATTAACAAACGATGAAAGACAAGAATACAAAAATTAATGACGACAAATGATGAGAAATATAAAAAAAGAAGATGTGGTATGATTGCAAATGAAACAACTTTCCGCAAGAGACCAAAATGACACACAACATAACAACTATAGGTCACCGTATTGCCTTCAACAATAATTAAAGCCCATATCGCATTTTCTGCTATAAAAAGCCCTGAAATGACAATGTAAAACAATTCAAACGAGAAAACTAACGGCCTCATTTATGTACAAAAAAAAACCCACGAAAAAAACAAAAAGTTAACACGTAAACAAACGACAACCACTGAATAACAGGTTCCTGACTAAGGACAGGCACATATCTAAGTCAGGAACACCCTTGTCCAATTGTTTTAAAATGGAGAAAAAATATCCCCTGCGTATAATTTCTTTCTACCAGTTAAGTTTTCTTATAATTACACTGACTTCTTGTTATATAAGAATACTATTGGGTATTGACCATCTATTAACAGTAAAGAAAGTATAAGTTGCCAACATTGAACTTATTTTTTTCTTATAAAATGTACATGCGAGTGGCGGCTGTTTTGCAGATTCAGATATCGGTAGCTTTTTATTTTCAGGACGAATATCATGTGAGAGATTTCAATGATTTTGAAAACAAAGCAACACCGTTTGCACACTTCAGAGTAGGGAGAAGCGGCAAGTTTTGCACTGGAGAATATTATCACCACTTTATTGTTATAAGAATACCCAATATGAGTGATGAAACAGATGAATTCACAGTTGCCCATTTTACAAGTTCTGCAGAAATTTTAACTGAAGACAGCAGGGGATCCGGCAAATTTACATGTCAGACAATTTCAAGGGATGATGATCATACTCTGTTAGGATATGGTACAGCAGAAACACCAGGCTTACATTTGATTAAAAACCCTGAATATCCAAAGAATGATAAAGACTTAAACAACGCATGGAAACGCCTTTATGAACGACTTGGCGAACGAGATTACCAACTTTCCTGGAATAATTGTGAGCATGTCGTAAAGTATATTCTTACTGGTAAAAGTTCATGTAAACAGGTGGATGAGAACCGATGTCGTGCAGATTGTTTTAATTTTTTGATCGATTCGAGGGAAGTAGGATTAAGAGCGGCATTACTAGTATCATCATTAGGCGCTATTGCCGGTTCATTAGTTCGGCGTGCTTACGTCACAATTATTGTTGCTGCGATCGTCAGTTATAGTGTCGGGACGCTAGAACAGGTTCCTCAATGTGGCAATAAGATAGGAGCAAATATAATTGACGAAGCAGAGACAAGAATCAAGGTAGCGGAGTCAAGACCCGGAATTGCAGAACAAAGCAGCAAGCAGCATCTTAATGGAACAAAGCAGTTCTTGTATAATAAGTTTGTATGTGACTTGGCAGGACAGCTCGCAGAGGAAGCTATTTTTAAAACATGTGGAGCTTCTCTGGTAGTATCGGTTGCTATGGAAACAATTTTTCTTTATTATTATGTGTTACATAGTTTACTTCCAAAACGCAAAAACATTCTTTGTGCTAAACAATTTTGTCGTATTGTGTCCTTGCACGTGTTAGGCGGATACGGTTCAATACTGTTAGCTGTTTTATGCGGATATTTCGGTTTCTTAAATTTGAATCGTCCTGCATTGGTATATTTTTTAATTGTATTTTTGTAAACAGTGTTGCAGAGGTAAATGTGGGAAAATAGGTTTTGGTATTATTACCATTATGTTCCTTGGTGGCATTGGTTGTGCCTTATATTTCTTTCTTCGGTAAATAAAGTGCTTAGTTCGTTTCTAACCAGTTATTGATTTAAATCAATTTATACCATAGTGATTAGAATAACACAACTCAGTCATTGTCACTTCTTCTTATAGGCGTCTTGATCGAGTGTCAACTGTTGCCTATATTATTCAAATATATCTTGAGATAATTTTATATGTTTCATTTACAATTTGTAGACGTTGTAGGTAGATACAGATACATACCAAGATAGAATAAAAATTCTGTTTTTTTAAATTTTGTTTCGAAATATATGTAGGAAAGATAATAATATGCAAACCTCAATCATCACTTGTATACAATGATTAGTTTTGAACAGACATTTTACATAAAATATGCAAGTATCTATGCACTTTCCATTTAAAGAATTCCATTATTAAATTGACAATTATATTTTAAGCAGTGTTCCGACATTAACTTAATTGATGATTAAATAGACCATTTGGTGGGTTGTGCTAAAATGAGATACGAAATCGAAACGCAATGCCAATAACGAAACGGTATAACGATATAACGATATAAATGACGTTTGATAGAATTGTTATAAAAATGCATTGAACGTAACCAGAACATGACTGAGATTTTCAAAGATGGTAATGGCAAGCGGACACACTATATTTAGTAAGACAAATCTACATTAGTCTGAACTTTGTGACAAACTAGAGGCTGTTTTATGAATTTTGGAAGATATCAAAGATTTCACAGCAATAATTTTATATTACTTCACAAACATGTATTTTCCTTGAACTTAATGCAAAGAGGGGTAACTCTAATAAGTTTATCGTTTACTCTGCGAGATATGGTTTATTGGCAATGGTTTTAGTAACATGACTTAGTCATTGGGATACATTAAGCAATTTCAGATCATCTCATCGTTCATTCTAAAACTCATTGAAGGGAAATACCCATACTAAGAAATGATAATAGTATTGTTGTAAGAAATTATATACTAGTGAGAAATTCACAGCATTGCGGAAACACACACAACCCATTATATATGCACTGCAATTGTTGTGCTTATATAAATCCCATTGTGCCTGTTTTATGTGTGCATCTTAATATCTAAATATTTGAAATTATTTGGTATCCAAATCTAAATGATAGAGTCACAAGTGCTAAAAGTTATCCAGTATACACTAGTCGGAATTCTTTTCTTCCCAGATTCCATGTCAAAATGCAAAATGAAATCAGTAGTTGTGAAATGCAATGAAAAAAATCATTCATCATAAAAAAAAAAAACAATTTCGTGTTTGTTTTCTTATGTATTAACAAAGCCAGACATACTTGTTCATACTGAACAAATGTAGTTCAATTTAAAAAAAAAGTCCGTATGCATAAACGGACAAAGCGAAGGAGTTTGGAAAATATACACTTTAAATGCAGTGCAGTTATCTGCATAATCTTCTTCATTTAAAGGATACCAATCTTACTTGAGGCTCTCTTAAAATAAGGAACAATATGGCATACGGAAATAAATACAAAATGATATAGTACATGCAAAAAAACAATATAAAGAATATAAAGCAAAAGCAGTATACTTAAGATTGCCGCAGGTAATTTTAGTGTTAATGTATAATCTGTATTTGCGTGGTTTGACCGAGATATTTGAAACATTAATATTCTAGTAAACATAAAGATGCAGATGATTTTATGATCGTTGATACATATATATATTTAAATATAAATATAGCAAACTCGTGTTTGGTTGAACAACTAACAAATTAATCTTCGATATAATGGATACGTTGACCGTAATGTGTTGTTGTTTCAGCAGCATACATGTCAGTGTATTTCAATACTCTCAAATTATAAAAATCACCATAAACAAGTAGACAGAAACGACCCTAAATTCACTCTAGTAAAAGTTAACTGAGTTGGGTTTAAAGTTTCCAACACAAAACCTTTGTGTTTTGAAATTAAGATGATATTCTAAACAATGAAAAAAAGTGTTGATAAGTTTTTAGCACTTTAATTGTTTACATAACACAAAATGTTTATTATCAACCATTTATCTATAATAGGAGTTAGATGTCCTTTCTGATTTGTGTAGCAATGTTTAATCGTTTCAATGATGTATGAGATGAAAATGAAGTTTTAAGGATATAACTATACAGTTACAGGAGGAACATGTAATAACATACCTATAAATAAGAGATCATGTTTCCTGGATAAATAAGATATCATATGTTAGGAATTGTTGTGCCTATTTCAAAAAATAAACAACAGAAGATAAAATTAAAAAAGAAAATGTGTTCTAAAATAGAAAATTTGAATAAAAAGATATCTTTTTACATAGAATTCTTACACAATTGAGAGCAAACTGCAAAGAAGATATGCCGAGTGTATGATTTTCTTCTTTTGAAACAAAACAAGGTAGGTATGTCTCTCCTTCGGACATAATTTTTTCAAAACAGAAATTTATAGTAAATTTAGACCCATATATCTTTAAAAGTAACACACGAAGGTATATGTTTATTACATATTTGAATCAACAAGCTGAAAAAAGATTGTATGTACAAAAAATCCCCTTGAGATCAAATCTTGGTATCGTATGCCCTCAAACCGACATTAATGTAATACTTAACAAGAATAGTTGAAGTGTTTAAGGAAACCTATCATGGTTCTGATCCAGGAATTATAACTGTTGAAAATAATAATAATAGAAAAATTACATGTATGTTGAAAATGTGCCGAAATGTCTATCTTGAAAATAGACAGATTTGTATAAAACGATATAAATAGTTTCCGGAGTTTTGTTCCTGCAGGAACTGCACATCCTGGCTTTTTAAAACCAACATTGTCCTGTACTAGTATTGCAATTTTATCAAGAATTTAACCTTATATTTTAAACTGAAATATTCAAAATTTAGTCGAGTACAATTAAACGGGTTTGCTACAAATAAAATGCCGATGTTTCAGATAATAATTGATAGTATTTTTAAAACTGTTTTCAATAAATTAATACTTTTCATTTGATATGCATGTAATCTCTCTTATTTTTACAAGCTTTCGGTATGATATGTAGAATACAATTGTATTCCCTAAAATTATGATTGATGTTATATTTTCAGAATTCATTCAAACACAAATACTCATTCTTTTAGTAAACACAATAAAGGAAACTCGTGATTTATTCCAATTCTAGTAAAAGAGAAATCTTATTAGCGTATTCAGGTAAATATCTTTTCACGACCCTTTCGATAATGTTTTAGTAACAATGTTAAGGATATTCCAGTAAACAAATTTTATTTTCCAAATGCTACTACTGACTTTAATTTTTTTTACATACCACCTGGGGTTTACGTAATCAGCAAGAATTTGTCTGCTCTTAGTTTGTTGTACGGCTCAGATAATTTATTTAGAGTGTTGAACATAATTTCAGAGGGTCTCAAAGTTTTTTTTTTATCCATGTCATCTTCGATGAGAAACCAAAAAATGTACGTCTGGTATGTTTACCACTCCCTTTCATACAGCCCTATCATAGCTTTTTTTTAACTTGACCTCAGAAAAATATTGTTTGATATTAACAGATATATAAGACTATAGATATGGTATAACAGTTATGATATCTTTATTGAAAATTATTATTAGACACATTGTAAGTTCTTTACAAGTCAATTGAAAACCTAGTTGAATAGAACTGTGTAAACAGCCTCTGCTTGATTGCTATTTATTTCATTTTAGTCATTACTTGTATGTATCATCGGTTTTCATTACAAAGGAGTCCCATGTGGAGAAACGTACACATATTCAATTTTCAGTATTTGCAAATGGATGTTTGAGGAGATATATATGAACATTGCATACAAGAACAGTCAATCACAATTTAACTGAACATTAGCACCTAGAATTTTTCTAGTCTGGATGTATTCATTATACCGTTCACAGCTTCACGTTTTATTCCTGTATGCCTTTAATATCAATCCAATGACCTGTAGATTTATCATAGTGTTAAACCTTTTGTCAATTGCTGTTTGTGACAACCATACATTATTTATTTAACAATACGAGTCAGTGGGGAACATGGAATATCAGAAACGTGTCAATTTATATAAATAAGTCATACTGGATTTTTAACATGAGTTCACTGATAACTTATTTTCAACGCATGACAATTCAGAGTTTTACGAGTGGTAAAGATTGTCCCTCGTTGAGATGTGGACCTCGAGTTGTTTGTATTTACGAAACGCTTCCTTTCGTATAAATTTAGATATTTGGAGAGCGTGCTCAAATCTTTTTTGCATTGAAATATCTTACTGACTTGGGAAATCCTCAAATTAAGATGTTTAACAATGTTTAATGAGAACAAAGTAATTTTCAGCATGGCAGAAGTTCCAATGGAGTTGATGTCACTTATTCTCAAGAACAAGGAAATAAAGCACAACCAGCTTCTTATGACTTGCCTCATAATTATCGACATTTGGCATAGAGTTTTTGGACTTTCTATTTCAATGTACCACCAATGCTAAGAATTGAACAAGCCATTAATATTCACACCCAATCCTTTAATATCGAATTAATATAAATCTTTTTCAGTTCTGTTTACTAAATTGTATAAAAAGTTTAAAGTTGTTATAAAAAAAAGTCGTTTTTATGTAGTTTGACGTTTTGGGTTTTGTTGCTTTTCGGTGTTTTGTTGTTCAATTGGTCCTTTGTGTTCTTCTTTATATAGTTGACGTGTTTTCCTCGGTTTTAGTTCCTAGCCTGGATCTGTGTTCGTTTGATCAATTTATGCTTATTAAATAGCGGTATAATATTGTTTCTTTTATATAGCAAAATCAGCTTGTCAAAAGGACAACTCATTATACGTTTTCCAAGAAATAAATATACATATGAGATGATCTTCTGTGTCCATCTACCCGTTATCTGATATCTCCACGACTTAAACATCCGTTTTTTAAAGAAAAAAATCACTGATCAACTATTTCACCATTCTAATACACATTGAAGGTGACAGATCATACCGAGAAATTGTTACAGTGTTTTGGAAAATATCAGTTAAAATTGAGAATGGAAATGGGAAATGTGTCAAAGAGACAACAACCCGACCAAATAAAAAAACAACAGCAGAAGGTCAGCAACAGGTCTTCAATGTAGCGAGAAATTCCCGCACCTGGAGGCGTCCTTCAGCTGGCCCCTAAACAAATATATACTAGTTCAGTGATAATGAACGCCATACTAATTTCCAAATTGTACACAAGAAACTAAAATTAAAATAATACAAGACCAACAAAGGCCAGAGGCTCCTGACTTGGGACAGGCGCAAAAATACGGCGGGGTTAAACATGTTTGTGAGATCTCAACCCTCCTCCTATACCTCTAACCAATGTAGAAAAAACGCATAACAATACGCACATTAAAATTCAGTTCAAGAGAAGCCCGAGTCTGATGTCAGAAGATGTAACCAAAGAAAATAAACAAAATGACAATAATACATAAATAACAACAGACTTCAATTAAACTGACTGAAAGATTATGATTTCATCATATGAATATCAGGCACAATCCTTCCCGTTAGGGGTTTAGTATCATACCATCATAACATATATGAGAAGAACATAACCCGTGTCATGCCAACAACTGTTTTTAGAATAAATGTGTTTAGTTCCGACGCAAAGACCTTATCAGTGACTCAATATTAACGCCAAAATATGCAATCTTTAATGACTTGACAACAGTATCGTAATTATATCACTTCTTAATAAGTCTATTCAAAGGTTTTGTAAGTTTATGAGGTGAATACTGACACCTTTGTGCTTTATAAAGAATATTTCCATAAAAAATTGGATGTGAAATACCTAAACGTATGAGAAGTTTGATGTTGATCTATATTTACGAATGATGTCTTTATACCGATGAGTAAATGTTTTGACTAGTTTGTGATATCGAAAACCCTGGTGTAATAATTTTTCAGTAATACATACATTTCTCTCTTTAAAATCTAAAACATTGTTACATACACGAGCAAATCGTACAAGTTGAGATATATAAACACCGTAAGGTGGTGACAAGGGAACGTCACCATCTAAAAACGGATACTTAACGATAGGAAATGAAAAATCATCCCTTTTATCATAAATTTTAGTATTCAGCTTTCCGTTAGTGATATAGATATCAAGATCGAGGAAAGGGCAGTGGTCATTGTTAGTATTAGCTTTATTTAAAGTAAGTTCACCAGGATAAATTTCATTAATATACATACTGAAGTCGTCATTATTGAGAGCCAAAATATCATCAAAATATCTAAAAGTATTATTAAATTTGTTTATCAGATGTTGTTTTGATGGGTTTGCTTATTTTTGTCATAAATTGTAACTCATAACAATACAAAAAGAGGTCAGCGATAAGTGGTGCACAGTTAGTCCCCATTGGAATTCCGATAATCTGACGATATACGGAATCGCCAAAGCGAACAAAAATGTTATCTAGTAAAAATTCAAGGGCATATATATACACATGGAAAAAAGTATAGTAACACCTTGATTTTTCAAAACTTGAAAAATCAGCCTCTTTTTTTGGATGATATATAATAAGATATTTGTATAATATTATTGAATGAAACATAGTTTATGATAACATTGGCATTGTAACGAACAAAAAATATTTGAAAAAAAAAAGATTTATATAACCACAATTTTAAACACAAAATGAAGTTTTTTTTGTAAAAAAAAATTGCATTTTACAACTTTGACTGTAGTCGAACTTTACAATGTCAGACATTTCAAAATAAATTTTCAGATGACTGTTCACATCATGGTTGATCGTAATACACCAAAGAATTAGTACTTTGTGCGCAGCCTCCATTCAAACGGATAACCGCATCTTAACGTCTTCTGAATCCTGCCAAAAGTCGACTTATTTGTTGCTAAGGTAGCAGCAACCATTTCTGATGAAGGGCATTGTTTATTTCATCATGTGTTTGAACTGGGGTGTCCTTTCGCGCACTTTCCGCCCAATAGTGTTCCATATTTGCTCGATATGGTTCAAATCTGGGCTACGATCCGTCCAAGGAAGATGACCCGATTTTCATTGGAACAATGAATCTTCCTCCATGATGCTAATTTTCAACTTTAGCGAGCTCTGCACTACATTGGATACGGAAAACTGTGTGTCTGTTCGTAAGCAAAGGTCTCCGAAATAGTCTTATCGCACGATAACCAGTAGCGATGAGTCGATCGCGAACAGTTCTTGTTAAAAGGCTCCTGTATGCCCACCTCTCTCTTTTTGGAATTGTATTGTATGCAATGGGTTTCCTTCTGCCCAACCTTTATTATGCTTGATTTTCTTAGCAAATTGTTTAGGGGGTCTTCTTTATCTCGGAAGGTCTTTAACATCGTTTAGTGACATTTTTTTATTCTCAAAACGACTTATAGTGGAATGGTGATGACCAACAATACGTGCAGTTGTTACAGCGACATCCCGTCTTCTCTCATGCTGATAATCTGTCATCTTGCTGC
Source organism: Mytilus trossulus (assembly GCF_036588685.1). Taxonomy (NCBI): domain Eukaryota; kingdom Metazoa; phylum Mollusca; class Bivalvia; order Mytilida; family Mytilidae; genus Mytilus; species Mytilus trossulus. The sequence continues at coordinate 43,811,565 of NC_086375.1, read as the reverse complement.
AGTTTAGAGTTGTCGAGGACCCATTACAAGGTGTCAATCACATAACTTTAAAAACTTGTTATTTAAAGTGTTGAAAACTATGAGAATGAAAACACCTGTTTTGATGTTTACGGGCACAGTAGCTGCATGTGCAGATAAAAACTTACCGAGTCGATATTTATTGATTAAACTCAGGTGATACTTAAATAATGTTTAAGTAGTTCTATTTTACCAAATTATATCACAAAAAAATAAAAAGTGTTTTTTAATTTCAATTTCAATTTGGTGTTGCAATACTTTTTTTCCATGTGTATAGTATCAAAACATGTCCAATTAACATAGTTTTTTTGTTTGTTGCTACTAAAAAATGACCTTAAATAGAGTTTGAACATATATATTCATTCTGACTTTTTGAATGCCCATTTAATTAGGTGTGTGAATTTTTTCTTAATGAGAATGTGAGGCAATGTGGTATACAGGGTAGAAATATCAAAACTTTGAACAGATTCAAAATCACCAATATAAGCATGCAATTTATCAAGTACTTCCAACGAGTTCTTTACACTCTAAAAGTATTTAATTATAAGGTTTTTAATTGTACCAAGTGTGCTGGTAAGAAGAATAGACAATTTAGTAGTTGAACAATGGCTTGAAGACGAAATAAATCTATATTTCTAAGGGGTTTTGTGTAGCTTCGGAAGCCAATACATAGTTGGGACTTTCATTGTATTTGGCTCTGCTTGTAAAGCGGTGGCTAAAAGTTTATGTTTGTTACAGATTTCGTTTTCTGAAAATGGACTCAGTTGGAATGTTGGTGAATTGGCGATTTCCTTTTTCAGAACCTCAATGTAAAATTTACGTCAAACAATAATAATATTATTAGCAGCTTTATCGGCCGGGACAAAAACAAATTCCTTGGTTATTTCTTTTAGTTTATGTTTGATACGAGAAATAGGTTTATTGTAGTTATTGTTAATAGTAAAATGTTCTTTAAAATGTTGAATACGTATATCAACTATATTCATTACTGAATTAAAAAAAGAGTCCAAAGATTTTTTGTCAGCTTTTTCACGTTTTATCCATTTCATACAGTAAGTATGGAGTGAGTCGTGGATGATATTACGACACTCATTCCAATCAATAATTGACGGGGGACGAAATTTAGGTCCTTTACTGAGAAATGATTTTAACTCTCGGTCTTGAACGATGTTAAGATCTTCTGTTATAACATGGGAAATGGGTCCATAAATATATTCGGAATTACTGCAATTACATGAAGTAGGTGTGTTTTCACTGATATTAACATCTTTACACAATTGACTATAATTAAACACAAATTTCCGGGTAGATTTCTTGTAAATATAACAAATAAGAGGTAGCTCAGTATTGTCAAAATATCCAGGAATTTGTTCTTTAACAGAATGGTCGTTAAATATACCGGCAATATTTACAAAATCAAAGCCTTTATTGACATACTTAATTTTAATAAAATGTTTTTTATGATCTTCAGGGCGATCAATTTTGGGAAATAATTTAGAATAACAATATGCCATAATAATTTGAACAATTTCATACTTAGGACTGCTATATAAAATTGTGTTGCAATCCTCCGATTTTTTTTTATTTAACTTATAAACTGGTAACGATAATGTCTGCCGTTGTTTTTTGAAATAGAAATTAGGTCCGAAATATTGGTATGATTGGCCCGAAATTTTCTTTGCTTGCGATTTGTCCTACGACCGTGAGAACGGTTTTTACGAACAATTTTAGAAACTCTATCCAAAATGTTAACGGAATTGGTTCTAGATATATCACCAATTCCCATGATATTATCATTTAGACCGAGAGGGTAAACTGTCTGTAATTTTTTAATCCAATTTAATTCAATTATTTTCCGTGATCGTACAAACTTTGAGTTAAGATTGTTTGATTAATTGATTATTGGTTGCTTATCGTCCTTCCAGTTTTAAGAAATGATTTACCGCTAAGATTACACAGAACAATGTTAGTACCGATAAACCATATTTTAAGATTTTACTATGGTATTAAAATAATATTCTATATGAAAAATCATTCAAGGGATCAATAAGTTAAAATGATTGTACTTAGATTTACATTCTACGGTTTTATTGCTAATTTGGAATAATGACGGCCACCCTGTAGGGTGTTGCGCCTTTTTTTTAAACAGCATTACCGTAAAAATGAGACTGGCATTTAATTAAAAAAAATGCTTCTTTTATGAACAAACTTCAAAATCACAGATTTGTAAATATTAAGGAATTTAATTATCAGTGTTAAATAATTTATAGTAACAAAATCCTTGACCTAATAACTTCCCAGTTATAAACAGAGATAACGGTAATTGTAATTAAAAAAGTCGCTACAGATCCGGACATGGCGAACGAGTTTGGAAATATACACTTGATTTTTGTTTTAGACGATGTCTGTACTTGGTACATAACCCCAACAGTGCAGATATCTTCATGTACTTTAAACTGTATCCTTCACTTAAAAAGACTACCAATTAAGTATCCACTCATCCTACTTATGACCATCGTAACGTGTGTACGATATTGTACAAGTAAATATGATTAATACAAAATTATATAGTACATACAAATTAACAATAAAAGTTAAAACCAGTTTTTTTAAGATTGTCAAGGATATTGTTCATATTAATGTACAATATATGTATACGTTGATTGACTTGGGTATTTGAATCATTTAAATTTAAATGAACATAATGATGCCGATGTTTTTATGATCATGGATTCATGTACAGTGTATATGGCTACTCCATATAACTACAGAACTGCAACAATAAGATGTTTTCTTAATTATACTCGTGTTGGTAGAAAAAGTAGCAAAATGTTTTTCTTGTCCAATTCATTTTATCTGTAGAGTACATATAAGAATACTTATTTGTTTTATGCAGGAGTTATTAACATGATTTTCATATTTTAATAAATAATAACTGAACAGAGATAATTATTTCAAATATCTTCGATATTATTGATACTTTTATCATAATGCAATCTTCTGTCAGTAGTATGAATGTCAATTTGACTCTATGTTTCCAAAATGGTAAAATTCATCGCAAACACAGTTAACATTAAACAACATAATATTCAACCCTTTATGTTTTACTGTTTTTGAGTTTAAAAATTTTCAAAACAAAACCTCTGTGTTTTAAAAGAGAGATAACACTTATTTAAAACATTTGTAACCTTGTAGCACAAAGCATAATAAATCATATTTTGATCCATCATTGATCTTTGAAAGGAGGTACACATTTTTTAGTAGTCTTTCTATTTAGAAGTTATGTTCAATCGTATCAATCGTTCATGTCATAGCTAGATAAATGTACAGCACAAATCCCGGTTTGTCCTACAATCATTTTTATGGAAGTTTTTAACGACATTGACTTGATATACAGCCCTTGCACCTTCGCCCCTGGCTTTCGCATTTGTTTTTCATTTAAATAATGTATTTTTCACCCTCAAATTTTTACGAAATGGTAATTGATACAATTTAGAATTTAGAATGACATAAAAAAAGTAGGTAAACAGTACAAATAAAAATGACTAAATAAAATGACAAAATCTATTATAAATTGATAAATGAATATAAATGAAATAAAAGAATTTAAAAATGACAGAATAAATGCGTAGAAAATAAATGATTAACAGAAACGGAGCCACCAAAAGTAGGAACAGGAGTAAATCTAGACCAAACAAACAGCAATGAGCGGCAGCAACGGTGTCCTGGTACAGCAGTTGCCAAGTAAAGAGCGGATAATTTTGATATGCCAAATATGTTGTATAAACCAAAATATGCCTAAATTTGTGTATGTGAGTTTTGCAAAAATAATAAGTAAAAGTTAAGAAAAAGATAATAAAATAAAAGAAATAAAAAACCAAAGGGTGTATGTATAACTTTGACTGGTTTGTGCTAGTCTACCGTAGTTGCAGGACTTTATAGTCTGCTAGTATGCTGGAACGCTAGCGACAGGAAGAAAACGCCCCACGGTAATTACAACTGGGTAAGAGCAAACCAGATCTTGCGAAGTACAATGTTTAAATCTGTGATTTTACTTAGGTTCAAAGCTGCTCCTTAACGGACTTTTTTCTTTCAACTACACATTCTTTCGGTTAGCACATATGGCCAAAGACAGAACCAGAGCTAGCCCATTTTAAAGGTGTTAACCAAGGCTATTCGCAACTTAAATATTTTTTTCTGGGATCCGGGTTCGGCTGGCCATCACAGTTTTAGTTATATGTCAAATGTTAGGAGTCATATGTTAATAAGTTGGTAATGTCGCATGCTGTACGATAAAGTCCAATTAGGATTTATTATGAAAAAAATCTTGTTCACGATAGAAAAGAAATAAATAGCACATGTATATCGTAAATATAGAAAAAATAATTTTAATTAAAAAATGTCCGGATGAGGACAAAACATCACGGGAAATCAGCGCTGCCTTCCTCACTTTGTTCGGTCATAGTTTTCAAACTATATACATGTGACTAACAAAGGCCAGAATATGTACAGAGTATGTTTATTGTCCCCCCCTTTATTTACAAAGCACATTCACCTCAAAAGCTAACAAAACCTTCAAACAGGCTTATTAGGAAGAGATATTGTTACGATACTGTTGTCAGTCATTAAAGATGGAATATTTTTGGCTCTAATATTGGTTCATTTATTTTCCTGAATTGCATCAGGTTTTGATTTTCATATGATGAAGGCATAATCTTTCAATCAGTAGTGTTGAGGTTTGGAGCAATTTGATCAGTAACTGCTAGTAGTCCTTTGTTAATTTATGTAACATTGTCATTTTGGTTATTTCTTTTGTAACCTTTTCTGACATCGGCCTCGGACTTCTTTTAACTGAGTTTTACTGTGCGTATTGCTGTGTATTTTTTTTCTACATTGACTAGAGGTATAGGGGAGAGATTGAGATATCAAAAAAAATCTCTGACCCGTTGCATTTTTTGCGCCTGTCCCAAGTCAGTAGCCTTATTTGTCTTGTATGATTTTTAATTTTAGTTTCTCTTATAATACATTTTGGAGTATAGTATGCCGTCCATTATTACTGAACTTGTATATATTTTTGTTTAAGGGCCAGTTGAAGCACGACTCCTGGTGCGGGATTTTCCTGTTGTATTGAAGACCCATTTGATGGCCTTCGGCAATTTTCTGTTTTTTGTCGGGTTGGTGTTTTTTTGAAACATTCCCCATTTCCATTCTCAATTTTGTGTATGTATAACAAAAATCTGTGTTGATCAGCATTTAATGTTAGAGTTGACGAACTGGAATAGCGCACATTTATTTTCGATTATTTACTAACGATACACATGAGAGTGATACACAAACAATATGGTTCTTTTTGCTGCCGTATGATGCAGCGATAGTATTAAAAACTAAGGGTAGTAAAATGAGTTTTTCCCGTTTTTCGAATGAACTTCAGACCAAAAAGACGTGATGATGGTTGTTCGTGTCTGCCCCTAGCGGTAAAATTTCCCAATGCATGTGACGATCATGACCCAGAGATGTTAGACAAATACCGTTAAGGGAGTTCGCTTTTCAAAACACTAGTTTATATTGATAGGAAATTAATAAAGGAATCCAAAGGGCCAAAAAATATTTAGGTCAAGTTTCAAGTTTAAGTTCTCCAAAACTGTTAAAAGTAATTAAAATTTTATAAGACTTTTACTGATGGCCTACCATTATACATGTAAATGATTTTCATTAAAAAAAATGGGGGTTACTGGGCAAATATTTTCAAGGCAATCAAATGGATAAAACAAGAGGATTCCGACAATCTGACAAAAAATCCAAAACAGGACAAGCCAGCTTCCTTAACGTTACTTATTTAACAATACGACCCTCTCTCAAACTATGCTCTGTTTGCTTCTTAAGTGGTCAGAATGTAAAAAACAAAAGTCGTTAAAAGTATTTCTAGTTGTTTTTAAAAAGTGACATGAGTTGTTTTCAGATTGGTCCGAGATGTTTTGGTCCGAATAGTTTTTTGTCTGTGTTGTGTTGTATTCATTTACCTTTGTCGCAGCAGTGCATTCCATTATTAAAAATTGGCTATTTCTTAATTTTCACGCATATTTTCGTAACCGTAACCCTTCTAATGGTCATTGCGGTAGATATTATTTATGACCATTTTGTTCCTCTATTAATAAGCTTTCAAATGGTGTATAAAGTTTTCCTTAATTAGCGGCTGACGGGTCGCAGAAGTTCATTCCATCATTCAAAAGAAGCTATTTCATAATGTTCACCCGTATTTCGATTTTTAGGTCCTTCGTTACTCCTCTAATATGCGTTGCGGAACATATTGACTATATACCTTTTGTTCCTCTATTTATAGGTTTTCGAATGAGGTATAAGTTATCTGTAATTAAGGGCTGAAGGGTCGCAGCAGTCCATTCCATTATTCCAAATATCCATTCCATTATTCAAAATTGGCTATTTCTTAATTTTCACGCGTATTTTAACAATATTCCCGTGCTTGCATTTCCTATCATGATTTTCTTGATAGAGGGTTACTGCTCACAAGGAAGCTATTAAATCAAAAGTTCCAAATGGTGAAGTTGAAATCATCCCTTCGTAAATTTTACGGACGCCATCACGAGTTGGTTGACCGTTATGGAATAACCATTTCACAAATGATATCGGATATGTTCCTTACGTCGTAACTACAATCACCTTCCCTTTCATGAATTTGACCTACCGAATTAGACTATTTACTGGATTTGTAATCACATAAGCAACACGACGGGTGCCGCATGTGGAGCAGGATCTGTTTACCCTTCCGGAGCACCTGAGATCACCCCTAGTTTTTGGTGGGGTTCGTGTTGTTTATTCTTTAGTTTTCTATGTTGTGTCATGTGTACTATTGTTTTTCTGTTTGTCTTTTTCATTTTTAGCCATGGCGTTGTCAGTTTGTTTTAGATTTATGAGTTTGACTGTCCCTTTGGTATCTTTCGTCCCTCTTTTATTACCACTGGGTCGATGTCTCTGCTGATGGACAATTTGTCCCCGAGGACATCATCCGCCCAGTAGCAAAACTACAATTGCATGAACTTACGAAGAACTAACAGGAAACTGGCTCGGACGTCGCCCAGTATAAAAAGGTCCGAAACAGACGTCACCATGGACACGGTGTCGTCTGATACGGCAGGTGTCCCCTCATCACCAGACATGACAAATATCCCAAACACGACTCATTCAGATCATCGTCCTAGTGACAACTGCAACATTACACATATACAGCCATGTTCAATTCTCCTTAAAGACATTTTGGTTTTTGATGACACAGTACAACACTGTCGCATTTCAAAATGTGAGACCAAAGGCTGCAAAACTTGTGCTATTTTAATTACAGATGCTGAATTCACTAGCAATTTGACCAAGAAGTCATATTTTACCAGAAGTTACGATGATCTGAATTGTAAATCGATAAATGTCGTCTACAGATTAGAGTGCAACCTTTGCGGATTGGTATACGTCGGTGAAACGAAAGGAAGGCTAAACAAACGGATGTGCGGTCATAGATCAGACATTAACCTCAATGCTAACGACATTCTATACCAGCATTTCAATCAGCCCGATCATTCCATCGTTTCTATGACAGTTCGCATTATCGAAAAGATATACCATAGCTCTAACAATCCTAATCTTTCAACGACTCTCCGTAGACAAAAAGAAGACTACTAGATTAGACAATTGGGAACTGCAACACCGTATGGCTGCAATGACAAAATTGATGGTATAGGTATTCTATCTAGTCCTTCGTGTAACTCGGTGAATGTGATGAATATTTTCAACTCGATTCCTCGACGTAGACGCAGTCATGGTCATCGTCATTATACATCACCCTCTCTGCATGATGTCTCTATTAATGACTTGCTGCCAGTTCGCATTGGAAAAGATGAAAAAGAGAAAAGATCTTTTCTAAATCTTTCCTTTGCCAACAAAGGTATCGATGGCGTCAACCTTGGCAATATCCTTCATCATAAATTAGTTCAATCGAAAATACCTCCTTATTTTAAAGACCAGTCTGTACCAATAATTTCTTATACCTATACCAAACCTATTGCAACTAAAATTTTCAATTACAAACGCGTTTTGCAGGATCTCGATATTGACGACTTCAAGTCTAAACCTCCTGATTGCACTTGTGCTAGTTCCCAATTCACATATAATCCTGCTGGCCACGTTATTACCGTTGACCTTAACATTGTCAATAACACTTCTCTACGAAACGTGTTATCGAAAGGTCCGAAATATCGTGAGCCTAAATTCATCAATTGGAAATACAACTTTAAAATTTTGATGGATTCAGTCGAGGATTATGCCAGGCAATGGGCTAAGCGCGAGAAGGAAGACGTAGACACTCTATCCGAATGGATAAAGGCAGTGAGGTCCTTAATACAAATCAGAATTAAGAAACTGAATAGGTCCATCAATGCCCATGCTACGTCAATCTTTAAAGACCCAAATGTTGCTTAACACCTATCCGACCTCCATGATAAATATGTTGTTGTCCCCGCAGACAAAGTCCCAAATAACATCGTTTTTGTCTGTAAAAGTCATTACATTAATTGCTTGATAAACGAATTAGGTATAGACAATTCACTTGGAAACTCAACATATACCCTCACGACACTACCAAAGAGGAAATCCTGGATAATCATAGGTCTGTTCTTTGTTCCTTTGGTATTTCAACCAAAGATGAAGAACTGGATCTTCCATCACTGTATTGGATACCTAAACTACATAAGTGTCCTTACACACAGCGGTATATTGCTGGGTCTTCCAAGTGCTCCACAAAACCTCTTTCTAAATTATTAACATCCATTTTATCAGCAATCAAAGACGGGCTTCAAAGTTATTGTGAAACTGCCTATTCTAGAGGTGGCGTGAATCAGATGGGGATACTTAAAAATTCCAAAGATCTTTTAGAGTACATACAATATAACTCTCTTTCATCTTGTAACAGTATTAAAACATTTGACTTCTCTACTCTTTACATAAGTATTCCACATTCCAAACTTAAAGACAAATTAAAAGAGTTGGTATTACTTTGCTTCATAAAAAAGAATGGCCAACGTAGATACAAGTATCTTGTCTTAGGGAGGGATAAATCCTACTTTGTAAAGAATCACTCTGATTCAAACAAAAAATTCTCTGAAACCGATATTATCAAGATGATTGATTTCTTGATTGACAACATATTTGTTACGTTCGGAGGACGTGTTTTTCAACAGACTGTCGGCATCCCAATGGGAACAAACTGTGCCCCTCTACTTGCTGACTTGTTTCTTTATTATTATGAGGCTGACTTCATGCAGGAACTTCTTAGGAAGAAAGATAAGAAGTTAGCAATATCCTTTAACTCTACTTTCCGCTATATAGATGACGTTCTTTCACTAAACAAATCAAAATTTGGTGACTATGTGAAACGCATCTATCCCATCGAATTGGAGATAAAGGATACTACAGATACAGTTAAGTCAGCTTCATATCTTGACTTACATCTAGAAATTGACAATGAGGGTCGGTTGAAGACAAAACTTTACGACAAAAGAGATGATTTCAGCTTTCCAATTGTGAACTTTCCATTTCTAAGTAGCAACATTCCAGCAGCACCTGCATACGGGGTGTATATCTCTCAATTGATACGATATTCCCGTGCTTGCATTTCCTATCATGATTTTCTTGATAGAGGGTTACTGCTAACAAGGAAGCTATTAAATCAAGAGTTCCAAATGGTGAAGTTGAAATCATCCCTTCGTAAATTTTACGGACGCCATCACGAGTTGGTTGACCGTTATGGAATAACCATTTCACAAATGATATCGGATATGTTCCTTACGTCGTAACTACAATCACCTTCCCTTTCATGAATTTGACCTATCGAATTAGACTATTTACCGGATTTGTAATCACATAAGCAACACGACGGGTGCCGCATGTGGAGCAGGATCTGCTTACCCTTCCGGAGCACCTGAAATCACCCCTAGTTTTTGGTGGGGTTCGTGTTGTTTATTCTTTAGTTTTCTATGTTGTGTCATGTGTACTATTGTTTTTCTGTTTGTCTTTTTCATTTTTAGCCATGGCGTTGTCAGTTTGTTTTAGATTTATGAGTTTGACTGTCCCTTTGGTATCTTTCGTCCCTCTTTTAAGTCCTCCGTAACCCCTCTAATAGGTCATTGTGGCACAATGGACATGTTATCATAAATATGGAACGGAGAACAGCAAAGCTAACGTGAAAATAAAAAAGACAACGTAGAGAATTTTAATATCGATATATAAAATTATGTTTTTGTATTCAGGTTTTCCATACATTGAACCAAGGAATTTATGTGAAAATAGTTAGGTAAATCCACTGGTTTATCCTCCGAAACTACATAAATAAATGAATCAAGTTAAAAAAAAATTAAAGAGTGTTTTGAATTTTTTTTTTCTGTTATCAATTTGAGTTTTTGTTAGATAACAATAAGATGACGAATTCTGAAATACGGGATACAGTGTCATAGTCTAAAAATGTATTTTTATTTCATTATTCACTATGAATTCAACTTGAATACTGAAACAGAAACTATTTCATTATTCCTTATTCATAAGTAAACATTGAATAGTGAATAATTATTTATAGTGGAATTTTGAATAATGAAAAACGAATAATGGACGTACTTCAGTGCAGTTGAACACTTGTGGTTTTTTTTTTGTCATAACACAGTCTTTAGTACCAGTCGATATGAATTATAATAGACCAAATATCAAGATTGACCATTTTAGCTTTTCAGGTGTAATACCACCATTGATCTTCCCCTATTATTTTTTTTTTAAATTTGCACTTTTCAGAAAAATGTGCAGAATTTATCTTTGTTTCAAATAGCGAAATTCTTGGCATGAGTAAAGTTTTATCCTGTCCAGTACTATAGAAAAAAATCTCATAACATTTTCATTGCATATAAGAAAATAACCTTTATTGGAAGTTAACCAATCAAATGTCTCCCCTTCTTTTATCTGTGTACAAGGTTTAGTCACCATGTAATCTCAATATTACAAAATATTCTATAGAAATCTCAAATAAAACATAATGGTGTTTTGAAATACCCAAAACATACGTTTATGACACAGAAATGTTTTACTGCAATAAAATGTAGGATTAATTACCTACAACTGACAAATTCCAGGGAATATGTTTTCTACCTACTTTCGTATACAACCGGATGTGACGTACCATGATTTGGTGGTATTACACCTTCACCAGGATCAATTTTGATCGATGGTTTATTCAAAGTCATGTCGGCCTCTTTTAAAGATCCTAATTATTAAATATTCCTTCCTTATCTCATTGATTAATGTCATCGTTATATTTTGGCATTTAAGACAAGGTTTTTACCAACTTTAATTCTAATTTAAATCATTGACATGTACTTGATTAAATCTATCAATGAAATGGAACAATATCAAGAACCAATAAAAAGACATAATTAACACTGACAAGTAATGTAATGTATATATTACACTAGAAAATACTTTTGTCGTCATTATTATAATAACTAGACATCAGGATATGATGAATGATTTTAATGAAAGATAAATAAGATTTAAAAATAGATAAAATTTAAATTAAATTGTCAACCATTGGGCTTTAAAAGAAAACAAATTACAATGTATACCCCAAAAACAAAACTGTCATTCTTGTTCTCACGAATAAAACAATTATTTAAAAGTAAAAATATTTAGTACAAGTAAAATCCTAAAATTCAGAATCAGAAATGTTAGTATTATAATAATAATAATTGTAATGATAAAAATAACAACAATGATAATGATAATATTTATAATGACACTAATAGTTATTATTATAATATATTCTGACTTTTGTTTTGATCAAAGAAAATAGCATTTCTTTTCATTCCTGTTCAGATGAATTGTATGTGTAAAACGATCAATGGTTGACGACGTATTTAAGGGCATCCAGTTTTGTTCCCATGCTGAATTGTTGACGAAAAATAAACTACAAGCATTTGTCTCCTAGTATGGTCAAATATGTAATAAAAGGTGTATCTTCATGTGCTACTTTTAGAGATAAATGGCGTCGATATTTTGGACATTTAATGGAATTTTTTATTTCTAGGACATTGCTATCTTTTGGAAAGACATACCTAACTCTTTTATTCCAAAAGATAAACGAAAGCGGAATTTTGTAAAAACATTTGGAATATATTTATATACATAAGTGGTTTTTGAATTTGTGTAACAAATCTTGAGATTTTTTCTTTATCATTTTCATGACTTTAGTCAGAAAACGGCATGTTTTGCTGTATATTTATCTTATTTGAAAAAAAGAATTCCGGTGATTTTTTCATAAAAATTGGTATACATAATCTCCACACATAATCAATTCAAGTGTCAGTTTTTAAAAGAGGGTTCCATGAACTGTTTTCCAAGTTAAATGAGTCTGAACCAATGATAAAAATCAGTCGAAAAATGTATCTTTTACCGATATGTCACAGTTTGACGTCGTGAAAAATTAATGGCTCATATGTTCTTAATTATAATATATGGAATATTTGCCACGTGTTTACGCAAAATCAGTTCACTAATTCTGCAATTCAAATTTTATTTTTTTCAAAAAAGTCTATAGCTACAATACAATTTTTATCGCTGAAATTTTAAGGTTATGTGCATATGAAATAGACATATGGCGTAAATATTGCTTTATACGAGAATTCCACTTGGTTTTTACAATTTTCTGTAATGAAAAATAAGTCAGTGACTGAGCGTGACAAATTCAGTGGAAAAATTCCAATTCAGTTTAATAATAAAACTCCGTGTCAAAAATTATAATCGCCTTAATTAAATACAAATTTTCACTGGTTCTTTTAACATGATTGTGATTAATACTTTATAGTACGGCGGTCGGTCGGACGGGGTATCGGTCGGCATATAGAATATCGATGCAAAGTTTGATTTTGACGATAAGTCCGGGTTTGTCGAAGTTTGGCAGTCTCTGTTTTAAAAGAATTGATGACATATGTAAGTCATTGGTAATTTTCTAAAAATTTCCTACAAAATTGTAATACACGTCTGTATTGAAATTGAAAACGTTTCGTCAGTTTAAAGGTCAGATATTTAGAAATTTAACTGATCAATGATCATCAATTACGCTTACCTATTTATAAATTGTTATAAAAATAAATCACAGTGCGGTATGGTCATTTAACCTGAATTTATTTAACAACAGTGCCATTTCTGTAAAGTCTTAAATAAAAAAAATCTAAAATTCAAAAGTACATGACAATAGATTCAACTTTCAACTTTAAAGTTTTAACAATATATTTGTGTATTATATAATATTTGACAAACTTATAAATGCCTATATCGTGATTTTGTGTATGTGTTTTCAATAAGAGGATCGACATCCTTAACTAACACTAAAACTATATGGGTTGTAGTAGTTTATATTGTTCTTCAAAAACAATTCGTTCATTTTGATAAGAGACATCCTTCGGTTAAAACATACAAAAACCCATAAAACTTTAATTATTCTTTACAATAGCAATAATATCTAGGGCTGAAAACATTGTTATTTATTTGAACAAATGTAGAATAGTTATTGAAAATTACACGGGAATATTATATTGACTCTTTAGTATTTGGAGTGTTTTATTTATATTATATTCTGTTAGAAAACTAGCGCATTGGTAATCAAACCACTTATCAGTATTTACAAATGACACGAATATTTGCTTATTATTGTATTCAGTTAAAAAGACGTCTAGTTGGCAATCAAACCTGACTTATCATTATGTATACACATACATATATAAAAGAAGATGTGGTATGATTGCCAATGAGACAATCCTCCACAAGATATCAAATGACACATAAATTAACAACTTTAGGTCACCATACGCCCTTCAACAATGAACAAAGCCCATACCACATAGTCAGCTATAAAAGCCCCGAAAAGACAATGTAAAACAATTCAAACAAGAAAACTAACGGCCTAATTCATGTACAAAAAATGAACAAAAAACAAATATGTAACATACATAGTCGTAAACGGCCCTACCATTTTATATCTGTACCTTGGATACTGAATGAGCATTGTCATCTGGGCACAATCTTTAAAAGAATGCCACCGGTAAATTCTGACAAAATGTGAGAATGGCCAAACTGATGTTGTTTTATATGAACCTCTTAACTACGAAAACCAAAAACGAATAAAAAAAAAAAAGTTCACTGTCTTCACTTTGTGCGTCTTATCCACTTTTCCTGATTAACAGTCGTCAGGAACGCTCAAACAAATGTATTTGAAATTCAGAGATGTATAAAAAGTACGCAGAAACGTTAGGGGCCATATGACCAAAAGAAAGACCCAAGGAATAGCCAAATCGTCTAAGATAAACTTGCATGAGGGAGTTTGGATCTTAGTAGCACCTGAGATCACCCCTAGTTTTTGGTGGGGTTCGTGTTGTTTATTCTTTAGTTTTCTATGTTGTGTCGTGTGTACTATTGTTTTTCTGTTTGTCTTTTTCATTTTTAGCCATGGCGTTGTCAGTTTGTTTTAGATTTATGAGTTTGACTGTCCCTTTGGTATCTTTCGTCCCTCTTTTTCCATACATTTTTCTTGATTTGTCAACATTGAATCAAATGACATTCTTTTATAGATATATCCTTATTTTTTATTAATTACTATTCAATCGTAAATATTTGTAATTAGTTGTTTGTCATGTCGTGTTGATACTTGAAGCAACATGATTTTAATGGCTTGATGTCGTACCACGGTATAATTAGTTTTCAAAGGTACCAGGCTGATAATTTGATACGCAAGGATTGACTATATGTAATTTCAAAAAGGATCATAATCTGATCAAATATTTTAAAACATGTTCTCAAAACTACACTCTTACATAAATATTTAACAAAAATACCCACATTAAAACTTATGCTGACGAGACCTTTAATTTTCAAAAAGTTACTTTTGAATTTTTCGGAAATTAATTCTATTTTGACCTACTCAAGAAATGTATAAAAAGGTCAGTTTTGAATACTTGTTCTCAGTCAGCGTAAAATAACATAGAGCGTCTAACAACTATTGACTGGAACAGAAAAGATAACTTTGATTGCAATTTAAGGTAATTACATTATTTGTTTAATCAATAATTTACCGCAATCTATAATTTTGTAGAATTATTTGGATATCTCAAATTATGGTATACTGCTTTTTAATATCTAAACAAAAAACGGCACAAGTGGAAATGTGTATTTTGATTTTAAATTGTTTCCACATACAACCACATTTTATTAGGCAAAAAAGGTAAAACTGTACAATGGACGAGTGTAATTAAAAAATTAAAAAAATTAAGTCTATCCTAAATTCAGGTACTTCAGAGTCAAGTAGCTATGCATGTTATAATTACCACTCAGCAATGATCAGCATCAATTAACAATAATTATTGCAATCATCATCAATATACTGAGACAATATTTTTTTTTTACTTTGGTAACCATACTAGAGTGGGTGAATAGCATTACTGTTTTTTTTTTTATATCTATTACTAAATAAACCGCATATCTCCGTTTCCATGGAGAAAATGGAATTTTGATTGTTAAAAGTAATCAGTGACATAAAGAATAGCCAATGGAAATGTCATAATATCGTATCATGTTGCTGGATAAGCCAATCAAATTAACGCATTTTTCGTATCATTTTTCTTCGTATTACACTCTGCGCAGTGTGAAACGAAAAATATTTTCAAGCGGGGAATAAATAAGAGGCCACAACCTTAAGCGAAGGGAGATTAAATTTCAGCAAACGTTAGTACAGAAATGCACATTTTTTGTATAAGCTAATACATTGAATTTATAATGATATCCATTACCCCGGCCAAAATCCAATATGGAATATACAAAAACGAAGACAAAAATATGTAGAACAACACGAGTTGGTATAAAACCAGTTTCAATCCACCATTTTCTACATTTGAAAATGCCTGTACCAATTCAGGAATATGTTAGTTCTTGTCCATTCGTTTTTTTAGTATTTTTGTGATTTAACTTTTTGGTATAAGAAAGGAGGGACCTTAAACATGAGTCTGTAACTACGACCATTCTTTAAACGATGTGATATTGTCTTTTTTTGCGTTGTTATCTACTATAACTTTGTCTTCTATAAAAGTGTTTTTTTCCTGTATGATGGTTATAGTATTTGCTGTCATATATTTTATGGTCAGTTCACTAATAGACAATAAAAGAGGGTTGAGCTTTAACAAGAAAACAAGATATCGCCACTTATTAAAATGTACTTTTTCAATATTTGTTATCGTTTAAAAAATGCATATATCGTGAACAATATTTTCACTGATAAAAAATGAAACAGGATGGATTGCGATTTGGAAACAACACTAGATAAACACTTGCTTAAATTATTACCTCCAGAACTGTAATACACGTCATTAATTTTATTTGAACAGTCAGATATTTTTTTTAATCTGAGTGATTGGTTATGCTTTACTATTAAAAAATTGCAAGAACAATAAATCAAAGAGCGATATTGTCATGTACCGTGAATTTATTTCACAACGGGGCAATTTATAAAAAGTTTTTAATATATTTTTATCTAAAATTTACATGTAAACAATATTAGATTAAACTGTAAACTCCAAGGGTTGAACACTATTTTGGTGAAATTTCTAACATTTGACAAAAAAATAACTGCCTTTATTGAAATTTCTAGTACTTGTTTTTAATATAAAAAAAATCCTTTGTCAACTTTAAAATAATATATATTGTTCCTAGATAGATAGATAGTTTATTCTCATAAAACATGCAAGTACAAAGGTTACAGAGAAGTTAAAAAAATAATATACATCCTCGAATACAATTTATTCAATTTGATAAGAGACATCCTTCGAAGAAAATACACAAACACATTTAAAACTTTAAATATTCTGCAACATCTAGCACTCAAACCATTGTAATTTAATTGACAAAATATACAATTATGGTAAAAAGAACGAGAATAGTATATTGATTTTTTAGTTTTGAATACAACATTAGTTTTACACACTATGTTTATTTTACTCTGTTAGACAGATGTCTCATTGAAAATCATATTTTTTATACAAGTAGTCTTAAATGGCCTAACCTATTCACATCTGGACCTATGATTAAAACGATCGCGGATTATGACCAAGCTCAGTGAAGACCCGTCTAAATTGAATTTAATTGATAAATTCAACAACACTTACGGTTATCTTGATATTTTTTTCGTTAAATAATGAAGCTACCAATACTGCCGAAATTTACCCAAAGGAACTTACTTCAAATACATCAAATGTAAACGGTAATAACTGCCCTTTCCTAAATTGTGATATTTCAGTTTTACATGGGAAACTCTACGCTATAATTTACGACAAAAGGGACGTTTTTTCGTTCCCTATTGTAAAATTTTCCTTTTCCTTCGGCACAATCTTACGGTGTATATATATCACATATCATCCGCTATGCATATGTCTGTTGTGACGTTTTGAATTTGAATGAACGTTATCTATGTATTACATGTAAATTATTAAGTCAGGGATTTCCTTTCCATAAATTGTTTTATTCCTTTACTAAATTCGTCCATAGATATAAATATTTTGTTTTGAAGTTTATACCTGTAGAAAACTTATTTCGAAAGGGATAGCACATCCTAATTTTCACGCAGATGTTGTTTACCGGTCAACTTATCGATTCTTCAAATAAACTTATTCTAAATGGTTACCAATTCAACACTGTAATTATGTCTTTGAATATATGTTTTTATTGGTATTATTATTGATTTTGCCAACGGTAAAATTTGAAGTCGAACTAGATAATACTTTCATATACACATGCACATTCATGATTAAACAGTATTTTATGATTGGCTTTAAACTAGGTATCAGTAACCGCGAGTATTTTCTGATCTGTACTACGTGTTTTTTGTTGTTGGGATGTATAAGTATCCACGTCCACTCGGTAATCTTTGTTAGATGTTTTCTATTTGTTTCCATCTGATGAGTTAAGCCTTTTTCAAATGATTTTTATAGTTTGTTCTTATGTTGTACTGTTACACCACTGTCTCTGGTTAGGAGGATTAAGGTTTGCGCATTCAAACTAATTTTACCCCGTCACATTCTGTATGTGCCTGCCTGTAATTATGTGGTTGTCGTTTGTTGCTGTGTATCATATTTATTTTTCGTTCATTATTTTGTCCTTGAATTAGGCCGTTAGTTTTCTTGTTTGAATTGAAGTACATTTCGGTACCTACTTTAGCTGACTATGCGATATGGGATTTGCTCATTTTCGAAGGCCATACGATGACCTTGTTAATTGCTGTCATTTTGTCTCTTTTGGAGAGATGTCTCATTGGCAATCATACCACATCTTCTTATTTTTATATTGTCTTCTTCGCAATTATACACAAGATATAACAAGCTGCTACCAGTAAATTGTAACACGACGCGAAAATGTCGAAGCTGATGTTATTTTATTTAGTTTTAAGAGTTCATACCCTCGCGAATGTGATATTTGATCTGGGGAAAGAGGAACTGAAATATTTGGGTTAATAGTAGAATAAATTGCTTATGCCGCAATAATTTTTCACTATCTGTTATCGTTTTAATTCGTACCCACATGCATAGTATTTCCACTTTTAGAGATTGAAAGAGGAAATATTTATATTTGGAAACAAATTAAAACTAGATATTATGCCTTTATTGAGATATCGTATATCGTTTTCATATAGTACATACACACCATTTCTTAAAAAAAACCAAGTCTGTAATAATATATCACTAGTGTTTATCTCCTGTAATCACTATCATCGTACTTTAACACATATTCTTGAATTGTGTGTATTTTTTTTTAAATAAAGGACATCATTAATCAACAACAAAATAATAAGGGTTGTAGGTATTTATCTTGTTTTTTAATACAATCCTTTGAATATACAAAAATGAATTTAAAACCTTTAGGTTGAATTTCTGTAAATATTGACAAAGCAATTTCCCATAGGAAGTCCTTTTACGGCTAATACTGTACCACTTTCTCTATGAAGTTTTGAAAAAAATATTATCCTAGAATTGAAAGTTCATATGCACTACAATTTTTTTTCAAATGTCAAAATATAGGGCTGCGCGGCATATTTTGAACGTTTGTATGCCCTGAACTTCTCAGAGTTTAAACTATCACTAATTTTCCTAACTATCCCTACCTCGAATGAAGGGTTACCACAGATTTCAATATAAACAATATGCACATAGATATAGGAAGATGTGGTGTGAGTGCCAATGAGACAACTCTCCATCCAAATAACAATTTATAAAAGTAAACCATTATAGGTCAATGTACGGCTTTCAACACGGAGCATTGGCTTACACCGATCAACAAGCTATAAAGGGACCGAAAATTATTAGTGTAAAACCATTCAAACGAGAAAACCAACGGGCAAATCTATATAAAAAACGAGAAACGAGAAAAACGTATAAATTACATAAACAAACGACAACTACTGTACAACAATTTTCTGACTTAGGACAGGTGCAAAAATTTGCAGTGGGATTAAACGTTTTTAATGGTACCAAACATTCCCCTTTTTCTGAAACAATAGCATAACATCACAACATAGAAAAACACACGGTAAAATATCAATTGGTAGGCTTAACTCAATCAAAAATCGTAGATTAACACACTATGAACGAATAAATTTGATCTGCGATATCTGAATGCAAATGTATATTTACTGGTAACATTCGCAAGCTATGTCTTTGTGAGTTGGAACACAGAGAATATAACTGGGAACCAGTATGTAAATAAACGTTATTTTCTTTGAATATTCTAGATCTTCCCAAAAGAGGCGTGGTTTAAGAAACAGCTTTATTTACATAGTGCAACATATACGAACATTTATTTGAATAGAAAACTCTCCAAAATCAGTTTTTCTAACATTAACACTCATTTATCGGAATTATAGCCTTAAAGAAATTACGGCATACACTCTTTTTATTTTATTTTACTGTACATTTTATACCCCATCCCCTGTTTCATTTCTTTTTTTTTTAATTTGAAAACAAGACTTTTATTATTGCCAGCTTACACTATTTGCATATTTTCTGATATTAAATGCCTAAAACCTGTTTAAAACTGTTTTGATAAAGCCTCGGTCACACCTTACCGGATAGCTCGAACGGACGCCTAACGGATAACTTTTTTTTTCAATCCGTTCATGTCCGTTAGACGTCCGTTCTTATCCGTTAGACGTCCGTCCACATCCGTTGCATGTCCGTTAAGCGTACGTTTTATTCGTCGACGTCCGTTCTGTCCGGTGGAAAATTTTGAGCATGTTCAAAACTTTGAACGGACGTCCAACGGATAAAATGTTCATTGAACGTCCGTTAGGCGTCCGTTTTGTACGGTACTCGTCCGTTTCGTTTTCGTTTTGCATCCGTTACGTGTCCGTTATACATCCATTGGAGGTCTGGAAGATAAATTCACCAACGGACTTCTACCGGACGTTTAACGGATAAAACGGATGTTGAACGGATGAGAAACGGACTTCTATCGGACGTATAACGGATTAAAAGGATGATGAACGGATCTGAAACGGATAAATGCTAATTGAAAATTTCGCGTCAGAAATGCCAATTATTGGTTAGTCAGATTTTTTAAGGTTCATGAACTCTTATTATTCATAATCGATCTTAGAGTATAGGCACGTCAACATAATCAAGCAGTTCTTATTCAGGCCAGACACTGCCCTTTGGCGGAATTTTGAAGAACAAACCAAAACCAGTGACACAGAAACATTTTGAATATTTATGCGCTTTACATGTATTATTATTGTCGCCTTTGATTTTCCGTATATCTTGTTCATCCGTTTTATCCGGTACGCTTTCGTTATGTGTCCGTTTTATGCGGTACTCGTCCGTTGGATGTTCGTTCGACATCCGTTTTGTCCGGTACGTTACCGTTTCTCGTACGTTACATATCCGGTGTGTGTCCGTTATGCATCCGTTACACGTCCGTTTTATTCGGTCAGTACATCAACGGACTCCCAATGGATAACAATTTTGTCAACGTACAACTTTTTTTTCATCCGTTAGGCGTCCGTTCGTGCTATCCGTTAAGGTGTGACCGAGGCTTAACATATTGAAAGCATATCAGAATACTATAAATAATATGTTTAGCAGTCAATCATTGCAACATTCAAGATGAAGTATGCAATCCTGCCTCTGTCTCCAGTCCACATCTTACTGTATACCTATTTGTCAATTAAAGTTCACATTTTCTGCCTCAAATGGTCAATTTAGAATTCTTAGAACAGCATCATATGCAACCATATATCTGACAGAATTTAGCTAATATATATACCAGAAGTGTTCAAACAAATCCATATTTGCAATAGTTGTATGTATGCAGATACCAGTCTGAGATATAAATTCACTTAAAATGTTATAGAGATAACTGCTAACATCTGATTTTTGCATAACTTCCATGCATAGTTATTGGTTTTTTTTATATCAGGAACTTTAAAATCATAAAATAAAGCATTTACAAGTTAAATTATATGTTTTATGACCCAGGAGGTAGGCAATTATGTTTTTATCATCGATACAAGGACATCATTCATAACATGCAAACATCTTATAAACTCAGGTATTTCATATTCAATCTTTTATAGTAATATTTTCTACAAAGCACTAATGACGAGATTCACCTCAAAAGATAGCAAAACCTTTTAAAAGTAAAATCACAAAAATATTTAACTCCGAGGAAAATTCAAAACGGAAAATCCTTAATCAAATGGCAAAATCAAGGATAAAACACATCAAACGAATGGACAGCAACTGTCATATTCCTGTCTTGGTACAGGCATTTTCAAAACAGACGCGTTAAAAAGACTTGTTGAAAGGGACATGTTTACGATACTGTTGTCAGGTCATTAAAGATTGCATATTCTGGCTTAAAGATTCACCTGTAGGGTCTTTGCATCAGAAATAAACACATTTATACATGTTGTTGGCATAATACGGGTTATGTTCGTCTTATGTATGTAATGATGGTATAATACTGAATCACTAACGAGAGGGTTTGTGCTTGAAATTCATATAAAGACATAATCTTTTAATCAGTTTAATTGAGATCTGGAGCTGGCATGTCTGAAACTGTTAGAATTCCTCTGTTAATTTATGTATGATCATTGTTATTTTGTTTAGTTTCTTTTGTTACCTATTTTGATATCGGACTCGGACGTCTTTTGAACTGAGTCTAACTGTGTGAATTGCGATGTCCTAGCTTTATCAACATTGGTTAATTGTATAGGGATATTTTGGTTGAGTTCTAAAAACAACTTGTTTAATCCTGCCGCATTTTTGCGTCTGTCGGGACCCTCTGGTCTTTTTAAAATCTGTTATGCTGTTTAGATTCTTTTATATATTTTGGAATTGACTAGACCGTTCATTATTACTAAACTAGTTTATATTTTTGTTAAGGAGCCAGATGAAGAACGCCTCCGGCTGGGATATTTGTTCGCTGTATAGAAGACCCATTGGTGGCCTTCGGCTATTTTACGCTCTTTGGTCGGGTTTTTGTCTGTTTGACACATTCTAAATTTCCATTCTCAATTGTATTACCAATGCAGGAACTCGATACAAATATAAATTTTTCGCATTCAATGTGTCTAGACGTGATAAACAAATAGCGCTTATGTACAATTGGCTTTTTGTTAGTATCGTATATCCGTTTAAGAAAGATTTGTTAGTGTATCAAATCAGTCAGTCGTCGGTTCAGTTTCTTTTTTACTTTCGACGTGGACATTCTGTTTTGAATAAATAGCTGAAAACAATTGTAACCCTAACTCCAGCAAAGGGATTACATTGAAAGTCACTTGAGTACGAATGTTTAACTGCTTCACGTAGCCAAAGTTGTAGCTCAGAAACCGTTGCTGCGAAAACAGATGTTTCTTAGTCAGCTTCAATTTCATTTTTCGATATATATCCTGTTAAATTCCTATAGACCGGTCAAATGCAGTACACAAATTCTCCAGATTCAATAATTACACTTAAAATTGTTCGAGAATCAGTTGGGGAACGATCATACCTCTGTCAATCAAATATTACCTTACAGTCAAAATAATAAAGCATGCAAACCAAGAGTTTAAATGCCTTGCTTGCCAACTTTGTTTGGTTGCTTGCTCAGACATTGTAATTAAGATTGACACCAAAATTGAATGCGTAGGTGGAGTATAACAGTCTGTTAAATATACACAAAAGTTGGATTGGTCAATGAATATCAAAATTGTTTCAAATATAATAATCAGATAATAGTCATTGTCCAATCAATTCTTTTTTATATAGTAAACAAACTGTTACTCCGTCTCTTCATTGAATTTGGGTGTCAATCTTAATTACAATGCCTGAGCAAACAGCCAAACAAAGTTTACAAGCAAGGTATTTAAAATCTTGGTTTGAATGCTTTATTATTTTAACTGTAATGATGTGAATAAGATGAAACAAGTCCGAATAAATTTGGCAGGAGGACGCTAGCGAGGGTAAAAACTAAATATCCGAAAATGGCAAATACTTTTCATAGAGCAGAATTTAAGGCATATACACATTCAGTGGAGAAAACAGGCAATTTTTTTGAAATGAGGAAAAAAGTTAAATTATATGATAAATACACTGGCTTCCAAACAATTAAAATCCAGCATCTCTATATAAAGTGTAATTATGTTTTTTTTGTTAATTAAGCACTGAGAAATTACCTGATCCTACCGTGTGGGACAAACAATCTAACAGACGAGGTATCTACCCAGATCAAGAAATGTTTATAACGACTCTTGGATTTGCTGCATCTAAAAGAAATTAAACAAGCTTAATAACTCTAAAACCACAACAGATGAAAACACAAAATGTCAAGAGCTATATCACATAGATGTTTAAGACAATATTGGCCTGGATAAATTAGTTTTCGGTCTTTTCTTGTGAATAAGATTTAGAACCACAACATTGCGATGTCAACTTTTCGATTGTTGAATTTTATATGAATTGATTTCATTAAAAAAATAATGTTTCACATTGTTTGTTTATCTTGTAGTTGTATTCAGCAGACAATGCACCAAATAATTCTTTTGGTTATGTACATGTTTTTGAAAAGCACAGTCTTTGGGTGTCCTTCTGTGTGTCTTTGTGCAGATGGAAGATCGATCAATTGCATGGATAGAAATTTAACAACAGTACCGTCTGGATTTCCACACACATCAACTTATCTGTGAGTATTTGAAATAAGAGTAATATCTGTTATGTCTTTCACTGCTCATTACAGACTTCCCGAGAAAAACATCGGATTAGTCAAACTTATCCGTCTGTGACTCAAACAAAACTCTACTATAATCAGTATTTAAGTGCACTTCACAACGGTTATTCAAAACAGAAAATATTATCAGTATATTACGTGAACGTCATTAACACGTATGCTACTGGTTTTTGACATTTTAAAAAACTATTTTGTAATATAAAAGTCAGTTTGCTATGTTCACACTTTGTTCTTATATAATGGAACTATATGCTACTATATACAAGTGAAATATTTATCCAGCTATAAAACCAGCTGTTTTTATCCTTAATTTTCTACATACAGAACTGCCTGTTCCAAGGCAGGAATAATATGAGGCCGGCATTACCTGTGAATGGGGACGAAGTTTGTTTAAATTATTTTATTTGTATTTTAAATATTTGTTAAAAAAAAAGATACGGAAATACCGTAACGTTTCCGATTTTGGTTCTGTTGTTAGGGATTTTACTTGTGACGTTATTTAAGCTATGACGTCATGTTCAATGTAAACAAAGAAACGCAATGCATCAGGTAGGCCTAACGTTTATTCATACCAAAGACAAAGAATGATTAAAAATGAGATATTGGTATTGTGTTCCTTGAGTTCCTATATTTTACTAGAGTAATCAAAGTCTCACGACAACAAGACCGGAAGAAGGAAGTAGAGTTATGTGTTCTGCACAGATCCGGAAATTAAAAAACACGACAAAAAAAAAATTGGACGATTTTGAGTTCATTAGTACAATGAAAAATTTGGGAAATTTTCCCGATTTATTTTTTTTTTTTTTTATTGAATTTTCTACTGTAATAGGGGACTTCGTCCCCATATTACAGTTTTTGATTTTGGCATTTGATTAGTGACTTTCCTTTTTTGAATTTTTCACGGATATCAGTATTTTTGTGATTTTACTTTTTAAAGGTCGAACACAAACGTTGAAATTTAAACGGCAATACTTTACATGTGAACTTACCATATTATACTAGCCACAAAATAAAACGTTACCAAGATATTTTATCTAAAATATCTATTTTACTCCCCAACAATGTTATTTTAGTTTTGTTTTTTATGGAACAATAACATAAAAGCATACAAGCTTAACAAAAATAACAAATCATAATTAATTTGCATCAGATATAACACTAATGTAGCCTATATTTACAATTAACCGCAGTTGTTGACTATAAGGCGGTATAGTATTAATTTTACAATCACGCAAGTCTCATTTGCTTTTTAATTAACATGTATTGTATCATTGTCCTCTGTCAGTACTAACCAACAGCATATCAATTTTCAAAACAGCAATATATTTCGAGAAGCTAACATTAAGGATGTTTGCTACTCAGTTTCAAAACTACAAGCTTTTCATGACACTAGTATGCATTGATAGGGGATTATTAAAGAAACCAAAAGTGCAAAAAAAAATATATAGGTCAATGTGCTTGTTTTCAAGATATTAGCCATTAAAATTTTGGCGGGCAAATGTTCTCTATTGATTTTTAGAGCATTTGTCATTGACAAGTTTAAGGGCTCAAAATCTTTTAAAAAATAACATGTATTTTATTAGACTTTTACAAATGGTTTATATGTATACATGTAAAAGATTTATAAAAGGAAAAAGGGAGGTCAATGGGCAATTTTTTTTAAAGCATTCAAATGGATAAAACGAGAGGATTTCGAAAATCTGACCAAAAAATTCCAATACATGACAAGAAAACATCTTTAAATGCGAATGACAGCGCTTAGTTATCTGTTAAACAATTGTTTCGTCTATGAGTAATTAATTGAAAAGAAAACCAACATATTACGAATATTTTGTGATGTTGCTCAATACATCTATACATTCATTATGTCAGAAATCAATTCTTCATTTGAGAGCAAAAACAAATCGCTATATCTTTTGATAGACAAAAAGAGGTCATGGCTCGGTACTTATACATCCCGTCAATGTGTTTGTATTATCTTTCATGTTTGCTGATGTGTTTTATATGTTTCTTTTAAAACTGTAATACGATTATGACTGCTGTACTCACATTTTTTACTATTTTGTTTATTATGTCTGTTTATTTCACGAATCATTGTAAATATAACGGAATTTGATAAGACTGTCGTAATAAGTGAGAGGTTTCGCGCTATAAAACCAGGTTTAATTCACCATTTTCTACATTTGAAAATGCATGTACCAAGTCAGGAATATGACAGTTGTTATCTATTCGTTTTTGATGTGTTTTGTCATTTGATTTTGCCATGTGATTATAGACTTTCCGGTTGGTTTTTCCTCTGAGTTTTGTTTTTTTGTGATTTAACTTTTTCTTATGTTTTGCCAAAATAAGAATTATATTATGCTTTTTTCAAAAAAATTCTTAAATTTGCTTAGATTGTTCATATAGAAACACATTTTTGTGCATAAAAAGAAATCTGTGAGACAGAATTTTGAAATAAAAAATTAGAAGATAGGTTATATAACATATTTTAAGAAAACAAAAGGAAGAAAAATGGTGTCACCGAACTTGTTTTCTTGTTACAAGTAAAACATGAAAATTTCCCTATTTGGCCAGTATTAATTTTGTACTAAAAGAGGTATTTCCCCTTACATGGCTTATTTAGAAAAAAAATCTAAAGCACAATTATTTGGTATTTTTTAAACATTTTTGATTGTGCAATGCATAAATAAGTTTTCTTTATAAAAATAAACAGTGTAACCAATAAATTGTAAATGTTGTCTCCAAATTTGCAGATTTAGACAAATAACTATACCGATTATTTACTGTGATTGTACAATTCAATATGGTGGTAAACCCCTGAACTAGCTCAATCATCTAGATCCAATCAAATCTCAGTCACATCTTAGTCATTACTGAACGGACGCGCTGGGTCAGCTCTCTCTTACTCGCTATCTACGATGAGGGTTTACTAAAAGATGGATCAACGACTCACTACTTTCGATGACAGAAACCAATTCAACGCTGTATAGAGTCTGAATACGTTAGGCATTATCCGCGTAACCCGCGTCAGCATACACTTCAAAACCCATTTTGGATGGGAGAGCATTATGCCGACTGACGTCTGAGGCCTGATTCCTAGGTGTTTGATGATGGACCTCCATTTCACTATCTCGTGACTTTGGTCCTGATTATGCGTCCTGTCATCGTTAATACTACGTCCGAAACTCACCTACTAGTACTCCGTCATCGTGATTAGCGGGCTGCCAAGCTGACCAATCTGGCCATGAAAGCAGCCGTTGTGGAGTATTGACTGTAAAGAAACACCAACATAGTAAAAAACCAAAACAACTCAACAACACCAAGATGGTGGCCTACCTTAATCTTCCACCTGTTCCTGACCAACTGCAGAACATATTTAAACGCTCACCAAACGCCTTTGGGCACCGAGCCGACCTTGCGAGGACTTTAAAGCCAGTCAATGTCGTTAAACACTTCCCTCAATCAACTATCTTAATTCAGAAACTAAACAACTTAAGTTTGTCTACAGAGGTATCAGTATAGGTGTATAATATATCAAAAATATATATCTATATGTTTTATATTCAAACCAAGCCATAAATATCGATTGAAACAGTCTGAAAACAAACGTACTCGATTGTAACAGAGATTCAATGAAATATCATTGGAAATTAAAGATTTCAAATTGGACAAATATAATTAATTATTGTATTATTCAAATCTACAAGTGCATAGGATAACTTGTATGCAAAAAGCTTTATTTCAGTTTAAGAAGAAATTGACATATAGCTATGTAAATCTGTTTGCATTGATGATTATAACAAATGTGATGTCGGAGTATATTTTCAATTATTTTGTTGCAGTTATCTGAACAATAATCAGTTAACATCGTTAAATGGGACAGAATTCCAAGGCGTAAAATCTCTTCATTATTTGTAAGTACACTAAACAAAAATTTTTGCTAATTTGAAAACACATTATATCTTTTATCAAGTCCTTTTTATTTTGTTTATATCGAAAATATTTTTTTAGAGGTATGTTTTGTCTTTGAAGATTGAAGATTTATAAAACACATATACACATATGTATGCACCTTTTCACGTTATATATCGATTGCGATTTAACTATAAATTTATACCAGATTTCATATGAGCACAGACAGCATGGTTTGAAATAAAATTAAGATTATTTCTTCACAAGGTTTGAAAGGATATAACATAATAAATGTGACCCTTACCCTTACTTTAACCCGATCCTTTTATTTATTTTTTAGTAGATAATATGGTTTGAAAGAATATAACATAATAAATGTGACCCTAACCCTTAATTTAACCCAATCCTTTTATTTATTTTTTAGTAGACGATATTGTTTGAAAGGATATAACATAATAAATGTGACCCTAACCCTTACTTTAACCCGATCTTTTAATTTATTTTTTTAGTAGACGATATTGTTTGAAAGGATATAACATAATAAATGTGACCCAAACCCTTACTTTAATCCGATCCTTTTATTTCTTTTTTAGTAGATAATAGTGTTTGAAAGGATATAACATAATAAATGTGACCCTTACCCTTACTTTAACACGATCCTTTTATTTATTTTTTAGTAGATGATAGTGTTTGAAAGGATATAACATAATAAATGTGACCCTAACCCTTACTTTAACCCGATCCTTTTATTTATTTTTAGTAGATAAAAGTGTTTGAAAGGATATAACATAATAAATGCGACTCTATCCCTTACTTTAACCCGATCCTTTTATTTATTTTTTAGTAGAAGATAGTGTTTGAAAGGATATAACATAATAAATGTGACCATAACCCTTACTTTAACCCGATCCTTTTATTTATTTTTTAGTAGATGACATTGTTTGAAAGGATATAACTTAATAAATGTGACCCTAACCCTTACTTTAATCCGATCCTTTTATTTATTTTTTAGTAGATAATAGTGTTTGAAAGGATATAACATGATAAATGTAACCCTAACCCTTACTTTAACCCGATCCTTTTATTTATTTTTTAGTAGATGATATTGTTTGAAAGGATATAACATAATAAATGTGACCCTAACCCTTACTTTAATCCGATCCTTTTATTTCTTTTTTAGTATAACCCTTACTTTAACCCGATCCTTTTATTTATTTTTTAGTAGATGATATTGTTTGAAAGGATATAACATAATAAATGCGACTCTATCCCTTACTTTAACCCGATCCTTTTATTTATTTTTTAGTAGAAGATAGTGTTTGAAAGGATATAACATAATAAATGTGACCATAACCCTTACTTTAACCCGATCCTTTTATTTATTTTTTAGTAGATGACATTGTTTGAAAGGATATAACTTAATAAATGTGACCCTAACCCTTACTTTAATCCGATCCTTTTATTTATTTTTTAGTAGATAATAGTGTTTGAAAGGATATAACATGATAAATGTAACCCTAACCCTTACTTTAACCCGATCCTTTTATTTATTTTTTAGTAGATGATATTGTTTGAAAGGATATAACATAATAAATGTGACCCTAACCCTTACTTTAATCCGATCCTTTTATTTCTTTTTTAGTATAACCCTTACTTTAACCCGATCCTTTTATTTATTTTTTAGTAGATGATATTGTTTGAAAGGATATAACATAATACATGTGACCCTAACCCTTACTTTAACCCGATCCTTTTATTTATTTTTTAGTAGATGATAGTGTTTGAAAGGATATAACATAATAAATGTGACCCTAACCCTTTCTTTAACCCGATCCTTTTATTTATTTTTTAGTAGATAATATTGTTTGAAAGGATATAACATAATAAATGTGACCCTAACCCTTACTTTAACCCGATCCTTTTATTTATTTTTTAGTAGATGATAGTGTTTGAAAGGATATAACATAATAAATGTGACCCTACCCTTACTTTAACACGATCCTTTTATTTATTTTTTAGTAGATGATAGTGTTTGAAAGGATATAACATAATAAATGTGACCCTAACCCTTACTTTAACCAGATCCTTTTATTTATTTTTAGTAGATAAAAGTGTTTGAAAGGATATAACATAATAAATGCAACTCTAACCCTTACTTTAACCCGATCCTTTTATTTATTTTTTAGTAGAAGATAGTGTTTGAAAGGATATAACATAATAAATGTGACCATAACCCTTACTTTAACCCGATCCTTTTATTTATTTTTTAGTAGATGACATTGTTTGAAAGGATATAACATAATAAATGTGACCCTAACCCTTACTTTAATCCGATCCTTTTATTTCTTTTTTAGTAGATAATAGTGTTTGAAAGGATATAACATGATAAATGTAACCCTAACCCTTACTTTAACCCGATCCTTTTATTTATTTTTTAGTAGATGATATTGTTTGAAAGGATATAACATAATAAATGTATCCCTAACCCTTACTTTAATCCGATCCTTTTATTTCCTTTTTAGTATAACCCTTACTTTAACCCGATCCTTTTATTTATTTTTTAGTAGATGATATTGTTTGAAAGGATATAACATAATAAATGTATCCCTAACCCTTACTTTAATCCGATCCTTTTATTTCCTTTTTAGTATAACCCTTACTTTAACCCGATCCTTTTATTTATTTTCTAGTAGATGATATTGTTTGAAAGGATATAACATAATACATGTGACCCTAACCCTTACTTTAACCCGATCCTTTTATTTATTTTTTAGTAGATGATAGTGTTTGAAAGGATATAACATAATAAATGTGACCCTAACCCTTTCTTTAACCCGATCCTTTTATTTATTTTTTAGTAGATAATATTGTTTGAAAGGATATAACATAATAAATGTGACCCTAACCCTTACTTTAACCCGATCCTTTTATTTATTTTTTAGTAGATGATAGTGTTTGAAAGGATATAACATAATAAATGTGACCCTAACCGTAACTTTAACCCGATCCTTTCATTTATTTTTTAGTAGATGATAGTGTTTGAAAGGATATAACATAATAAATGTGACCATAACCCTTACTTTAAGGTTGTTCGCCTATCAGTTTCAAAATAAACAACTTTTCATAAAACTAGTATGTATTGATAGGGAATAAATTAAGGAATCAAAAAAGCCATAAAAATATAGGGGTCAATGTGCTTGTTTTCGAGATATTAGCCATTGGAATTTTAGCGGGAAAATGTTCTCTCTTGATTTTTCGTAGCTTTATCATTGACCAGTTGAAGTTCTCAAATTCTATTGAAAAATAAATAAAATTTTATAAGACTTTTACAAATGATTAATAATTATACATGTAAAAGATTTATAAAAAGAAAAATGGGGGTTCATGGAGAATTTTTTTAAGGCATTCAAATGGATAAAACCAGAGGATTCTGAAAATCTGACAAAATTTCCAAAACATGACAAGCAGATATCCTTAATCCGATCCTTTTATTTCTTTTTCAGTAGATGATAGTGTTTGAAAGGATATAACATGATAAATGTGATCCTAACCCTTCCTTTATCCCGATCCTTTTATTTCTTTTTTAGTAGATGATAGTGTTTGAAAGGATATAACATAATAAATGTGATCCTAACCCTTACTTTAACCCGATCAATTTATTTATTTTTCAGTAGATGATATTGTTTGAAAGAAAATAACATGATAAATGTAACCCTAACCCTTACCTAATCCGATCCTTTATTTATTTTTTAGTAGACGATATTGTTTGAAAGGATATAACATAATAAATGTGACCCTAACCCTTACTTTAACCCGATCCTTTTATTTATTTTTTAGTAGATGATATTGTTTGAAAGAATATAACATGATAAATGTAACCCTAACCCTAACTTTAACCCGATCATTTTATTTATTTTTTAGTAGATAATAGTGTTTGAAAGGATATAACATAATAAATGTGACTATAACCCTTACTTTAACCCGATCCTTTTATTTATTTTTAGTAGATGATAGTCTTTGAAAGGATATAACATAATAAATGTGACCCTAACCCTTACTTTAATCCGATCCTTTTATTTATTTTTAGTAGATGACAGTGTTTGAAAGGATATAACATAATAAATGTGACTATAACACTTACTTTAACCCGATCCTTTTATTTATTTTTTAGTAGATGATATGGTTTGAAAGGATATAACATAATAAATGTGACCCTAACCCTTACTTTAACTCGATCCTTTTATTTATTTTTTAGTAGATAATAGTGTTTGAAAGGATATAACATAATAAATGTGACCCTAACCCTTACTTTAACCCGATCTTTTTATTTATTTTTTAGTAGATAATATGGTTTGAAAGGATATAACATAATAAATATGACCCTAACCCTAACTTTAACCCGATCCTTTTTTTTATTTTTTAGTAGATGATATGGTTTGAAAGAATATAACATGATAAATGTAACCCTAACCCTTACTTTAACCCGATCCTTTTATTTATTTTTTAGTAGATGATATGGTTTGAAAGAATATAACATGATAAATGTAACCCTAACTCTTACTTTAATCCGATCCTTTTATTTATTTTTAGTAGATGATATGGTTTGAAAGGATATAACATGATAAATGTGACCCTAACCCTAACTTTAACCCGATCCTTTTATTTATTTTTTAGTAGATGATATTGTTTGAAAGGATATAACATGATAAATGTGACCCTAACCCTTACTTTAACCAGATCTTTATATTTATTTTTTAGTAGATGATATTGTTTGAAAGGATATAACATAATAAATGTAACCCTAACCCTTACTTTAACCCGATCCTTTTATGTATTTTTTAGTAGATAGTAGTGTTTGAAAGGATATAACATAATAAATGTGACCCTAACCCTTACTTTAACCCGATCCTTTTATTTATTTTTTAGTAGATAATATGGTTTGAAAGGATATAACATAATAAATATGACCCTAACCCTAACTTTAACCCGATCCTTTTTTTTATTTTTTAGTAGATGATATGGTTTGAAAGAATATAACATGATAAATGTAACCCTAACCCTTACTTTAACCCGATCCTTTTATTTATTTTTTAGTAGATGATATGGTTTGAAAGAATATAACATGATAAATGTAACCCTAACTCTTACTTTAATCCGATCCTTTTATTTATTTTTTAGTAGATAATATGGTTTGAAAGGATATAACATGATAAATGTGACCCTAACCCTAACTTTAACCCGATCCTTTTATTTATTTTTTAGTAGATGATATTGTTTGAAAGGATATAACATGATAAATGTGACCCTAACCCTTACTTTAACCAGATCTTTATATTTATTTTTTAGTAGATGATATTGTTTGAAAGGATATAACATAATAAATGTAACCCTAACCCTTACTTTAACCCGATCCTTTTATGTATTTTTTAGTAGATAGTAGTGTTTGAAAGGATATAACATAATAAATGTGACCCTAACCCTTACTTTAACCCGATCCTTTTATTTATTTTTAGTAGATGATAGTGTTTGAAAGGATATAACATAATATTTGTGACTATAACCCTTATTTTAATCCGATCCTTTTATTTATTTTTTTAGTACATGATAGTCTTTGAAAGGATATAACATAATAAATGTGACCCTAACCCTTACTTTAATCCGATCCTTTTATTTATTTTTTAGTAGATAATAGTGTTTGAAAGAATATAACATAATAAATGTGACCCTAACCCTTACTTTAATCCGTTCCTTTTATTTATTTTTTAGTACATGATAGTGTTTGAAAGGATATAACATAATAAATGTGACCCTTACCCTTACTTTAACCCGATCTTTTATTTATTTTTAGTAGATGATAGTGTTTGAAAGGATATAACATAATAAATGTGACTATAACCCTTACTTTAACCCGATCCTTTTATTTATTTTTTTAGTACATGATAGTCTTTGAAAGGATATAACATAATAAATGTGACCCTAACCCTTACTTTAACCCGATCCTTTTATTTATTTTTAGTAGATGATAGTGTTTTAAAGGATATAACATAATTAATGTGACTATAACCCTTACTTTAATCCGATCCTTTTATTTATTTTTTAGTAGATGATAGTCTTTGAAGGATATAACATAATAAATGTGACCCTAACCCTTACTTTAACCCGATCCTTTTATTTATTTTTCAGTAGATGATATTGTTTGAAAGAATATAACATGATAAATGTAACCCTAACCCTTACTTTAATCCGATCCTTTATTTATTTTTTAGTAGACGATATTGTTTGAAAGGATATAACATAATAAATGTGACCCTAACCCTTACTTTAACCCGATCCTTTTATTTATTTTTAGTAGATGATAGTGTTTGAAAGGATATAACATAATTAATGTGACTATAACCCTTACTTTAATCCGATCCTTTTATTTATTTTTTAGTAGATGATGGTGTTTGAAAGGATATAACATAATAAATGTGACTATAAGCCTTACTGTAACCCGATCCTTTTATTTATTTTTAGTAGCTGATAGTCTTTGAAAGGATATAACATAATAAATGTGACCCTAACCCTTACTTTAACCCGATCCTTTTGTTTCTTTTTTAGTACATGATAGTGTTTGAAAGGATATAACATAAAAAATGTAACCCTTACCCTTACTTTAACCCGATCCTTTTATTTATTTTTTAGTAGACGATATGGTTTGAAAGGATATAACATAATTAATGTGACCCTAACTGTTACTTTAACCTGATCTTTTTTTATTTATTTTTAGTAGATGATATTGTTTGAAAGGATATAACATAATAAATGTAACCCTAACCCTTACTTTAATCCGATCCTTTTTTCTTTTTTTTTAGTAGATGATATGGTTTGAAAGAATATAACATGATAAATGTAACCCTAACCCTTACTTTAACCAGATCCTTTTATTTATTTTTTAGTAGATGATATGGTTTGAAAGAATATAACATGATAAATGTAACCCTAACCCTTACTTTAATCCGATCCTTTTATTTATTTTTTAGTAGACGATATTGTTTGAAAGGATATAACATGATAAATGTGACCCTAACCCTAACTTTAACCCGATCTTTTTATTTATTTTTTAGTAGACGATATTGTTTGAAAGGATATAACATGATAAATGTGACCCTAACCCTTACTTTAACCAGATTTTTTTAATTATTTTTTAGTAGATGATATTGTTTGAAAGGATATAACATAATAAATGTAACCCTTACCCTTACTTTAACCCGATCCTTTTATGTATTTTTTAGTAGATAGTAGTGTTTGAAAGGATATAACATAATAAATGTGCCCCTTACCCTTACTTTAACCCGATCCTTTTATTTATTTTTAGTAGATGATAGTGTTTGAAAGGATATAACATAATTAATGTGACTATAACCCTTACTTTAATCCGATCCTTTTATTTATTTTTTAGTAGCTGATAGTGTTTGAAAGGATATAACATAATAAATGTGACTATAACCCTTACTTTAACCCGATTCTTTTATTTATTTTTTAGTACATGATAGTGTTTGAAAGGATATAACATAATAAATGTGACCCTAACCCTTACTTTAACCCGATCCTTTTATTTATTTTTAGTAGATGATAGTGTTTGAAAGGATATAACATAATTAATGTGACTATAACCCTTACTTTAATCCGATCCTTTTATTTATTTTTTAGTAGATGATAGTGTTTAAAAGGATATAACATAATAAATGTGACTATAACCCTTACTTTAACCCGATCCTTTTATTTATTTTTAGTAGATGATAGTGTTTGAAAGGATATAACATAATTAATGTGACTATAACCCTTACTTTAATCCGATCCTTTTATTTATTTTTTAGTAGATGATAGTGTTTGAAAGGATATAACATAATAAATGTGACTATAAGCCTTACTTTAACCCGATCCTTTTATTTATTTTTAGTAGATGATAGTCTTTGAAAGGATATAACATAATAAATGTGACCCTAACCCTTACTTTAACCCGATCCTTTTATTTATTTTTCAGTAGATGATATTGTTTGAAAGAATATAACATGATAAATGTAACCCTAACCCTTACTTTAATCCGATCCTTTATTTATTTTTTAGTAGACGATATTGTTTGAAAGGATATAACATAATAAATGTGACCCTAACTCTTACTTTAACCCGATCCTTTTATTTATTTTTAGTAGATGATAGTGTTTGAAAGGATATAACATAATTAATGTGACTATAACCCTTACTTTAATCCGATCCTTTTATTTATTTTTTAGTAGATGATAGTGTTTGAAAGGATATAACATAATAAATGTGACTATAAGCCTTACTTTAACCCGATCCTTTTATTTATTTTTAGTAGATGATAGTCTTTGAAAGGATATAACATAATAAATGTGACCCTAACCCTTACTTTAACCCGATCCTTTTGTTTCTTTTTTAGTACATGATAGTGTTTGAAAGGATATAACATAAAAAATGTAACCCTTACCCTTACTTTAACCCGATCCTTTTATTTATTTTTTAGTAGACGATATGGTTTGAAAGGATATAACATAATTAATGTGACCCTAACTGTTACTTTAACCTGACCTTTTTTTATTTATTTTTAGTAGATGATATTGTTTGAAAGGATATAACATAATAAATGTAACCCAAACCCTTACTTTAATCCGATCGTTTTTTCTTTTTTTTTAGTAGATGATATGGTTTGAAAGAATATAACATGATAAATGTAACCCTAACCCTTACTTTAACCCGATCCTTTTATTTATTTTTTAGTAGATGATATGGTTTGAAAGAATATAACATGATAAATGTAACCCTAACCCTTACTTTAATCCGATCCTTTTATTTATTTTTTAGTAGACGATATTGTTTGAAAGGATATAACATGATAGATGTGACCCTAACCCTAACTTTAACCCGATCCTTTTATTTATTTTTTAGTAGATGATATTGTTTGAAAGGATATAACATAATAAATGTGACCCTAACCCTTACTTTAACCAGATTTTTTTAATTATTTTTTAGTAGATGATATTGTTTGAAAGGATATAACATAATAAATGTAACCCTTACCCTTACTTTAACCCGATCCTTTTATGTATCTTTTAGTAGATAGTAGTGTTTGAAAGGATATAACATAATAAATGTGACCCTTACCCTTACTTTAACCCGATCCTTTTATTTATTTTTAGTAGATGATAGTGTTTGAAAGGATATAACATAATTAATGTGACTATAACCCTTACTTTAATCCGATCCTTTTATTTATTTTTTAGTAGCTGATAGTGTTTGAAAGGATATAACATAATAAATGTGACTATAACCCTTACTTTAACCCGATTCTTTTATTTATTTTTTAGTATTTGATAGTGTTTGAAAGGATATAACATAATAAATGTGACCCTAACCCTTACTTTAACCCGATCCTTTTATTTATTTTTAGTAGATGATAGTGTTTGAAAGGATATAACATAATTAATGTGACTATAACCCTTACTTTAATCCGATCCTTTTATTTATTTTTTAGTAGATGATAGTGTTTGAAAGGATATAACATAATAAATGTGACCCTAACCCTTACTTTAACCCGATCCTTTTATTTATTTTTAGTAGATGATAGTGTTTGAAAGGATATAACATAATTAATGTGACTATAACCCTTACTTTAATCCGATCCTTTTATTTATTTTTTAGTAGATGATAGTGTTTGAAAGGATATAACATAATAAATGTGACTATAAGCCTTACTTTAACCCGATCCTTTTATTTATTTTTAGTAGATGATAGTCTTTGAAAGGATATAACATAATAAATGTGACCCTAACCCTTACTTTAACCCGATCCTTTTATTTATTTTTCAGTAGATGATATTGTTTGAAAGAATATAACATGATAAATGTAACCCTAACCCTTACTTTAATCCGATCCTTTATTTATTTTTTAGTAGACGATATTGTTTGAAAGGATATAACATAATAGATGTGACCCTAACCCTTACTTTAATCCGATCCTTTTATTTATTTTTTAGTAGATAATAGTGTTTGAAAGGATATAACATAATAAATGTGACCCTAACCCTTACTTTAATCCGATCCTTTTATTTATTTTTTAGTAGATAATAGTGTTTGAAAGAATATAACATAATAAATGTGACCCTAAACCTTACTTTAATCCGTTCCTTTTATTTATTTTTTAGTACATGATAGTGTTTGAAAGGATATAACATAATAAATGTGACTATAACCCTTACTTTAATCCGATCCTTGTATTTATTTTTAGTAGATGATAGTGTTTGAAAGGATATAACATAATATATGTGACTATAACCCTTACTTTAACCCGATCCTTTTTTTTTTTTAGTAGATAATAGTGTTTGAAAGAATATAACATAATAAATGTGACCCTAACCCTTACTTTAATCCGTTCCTTTTATTTATTTTTTAGTACATGATAGTGTTTGAAAGGATATAACATAATAAATGTGACCCTAACCCTTACTTTAACCCGATCCATTTATTTATTTTTAAGTAGATGATATTGTTTGAAAGAATATAACATAATAAATGTGACCCTAACCCTTACTTTAATCCGATCCTTTTATTTATTTTTTAGTACATGATAGTGTTTGAAAGGATATAACATAATAAATGTGACCCTAACCCTTACTTTAACCCGATACTTTTATTTTTTATTTTTAGTAGATGATAGTGTTTGAAAGGATATAACATAATTAATGTGACTATAACCCTTACTTTAATCCGATCCTTTTATTTATTTTTTAGTAGATTATAGTGTTTGAAGGGATATAACATAATATTTGTGACTATAACCCTTACTTAAAACCCGATCCTTTTATTTATTTTTTAGTAGATGATATGGTTTGAAAGGATATAACATAATAAATGTGACCCTAACCCTTACTTTAACTCGATCCTTTTATTTATTTTTTAGTAGATAATATGGTTTGAAAGGATATAACATAATAAATATGACCCTAACCCTAACTTTAACCCGATCCTTTTATTTATTTTTTAGTAGATGATATTGTTTGAAAGAATATAACATGATAAATGTAACCCTAACCCTTACTTTAACCCGATCCTTTTATTTATTTTTTAGTAGATAATAGTGTTTGAAAGAATATAACATAACAAATGTGACCCTAATCCTTACTTTAATCCGATCCTTTTATTTATTTTTTAGTACATGATAGTGTTTGAAAGGATATAACCTAATAAATGTGACCATAACCCTTACTTTAACCCGATCCTTTTATTTATTTTTTAGTAGATGATATTGTTTGAAAGAATATAACATACTAAATGTGACCCTAACCCTTACTTTAATCCGATCCTTTTATTTATTTTTTAGTACATGATAGTGGTTGAAAGGATATAACATAATAAGTGTGACCCTAACCCTTACTTTAACCCGATCCTTTTTATTTATTTTTAGTAGATGATAGTGTTTGAAAGGATATAACATAATAAATGTGACCCTAACCCTTACTTTAACCCGATCCTTTTTATTTATTTTTAGTAGATGATAGTGTTTGAAAGGATATAACATAATAAATGTGACCCTAACCCTTACTTTAATCCGATCCTTTTATTTATTTTTTCGTACATGATAGTGTTTGAAAGGATATAACATAATAAATGTGACCCTAACCCTTACTTTAACCCGATCCTTTTATTTATTTTTTCGTACATGATAGTGTTTGAAAGGATATAACATAATAAATGTGACCCTAACCCTTACTTTAACCCGATCCTTTTTATTTATTTTTAGTAGATGATAGTGTTTGAAAGGATATAACATAATAAATGTGACCCTAACCCTTACTTTAATCCGATCCTTTTATTTATTTTTTCGTACATGATAGTGTTTGAAAGGATATAACATAATAAATGTGACCCTAACCCTTACTTTAACCCGATCCTTTTTGTCGAGCCTTCGACTTTAGTAGAAAAAGCGAGACTAAGCGATCCTACATTCCGTCGTCGGCGTCCACAAATATTCACTCTGTGGTTACAGTTTTTGAAATTTTAATAACTTTCTTAAACTATTCTGGATTTCTACCAAACTTGGACAGAAGCTTGTTTATAATCATAAGATAGTATCCAGATGTAAATTTTGTAAAAATAAAATTCCATTTTTTTCGGTATTTTACTTACAAATGGACTTAGTTTTTTCTGGGGGGAAACAATACATTCACTCTGTGGGTAAGGTTTTTAAAGTTTTAATAACTTTCTTAAACTATCCTTGGTTTGTA
The DNA here is from genome assembly GCF_036588685.1 of Mytilus trossulus. Classification (NCBI taxonomy): domain Eukaryota; kingdom Metazoa; phylum Mollusca; class Bivalvia; order Mytilida; family Mytilidae; genus Mytilus; species Mytilus trossulus. Next base: position 43,771,016 of record NC_086375.1, on the reverse strand, counting down.
CCAAACTTGGACAGAAGCTTGTTTATGATCATAAGATAGTATCCAGAAGTAAAGTTTGTAAAAAAATAAATCCATTTTTTCCGTATTTTACTTTTAAAAGGACTTAGTTTTTCTGCGGGGAAACATTACATTCACTCTGTGGTTTAAGTTTTAAAAGTTTTAAAACTTTCTTAAACTATCCTTGGTTTGTACAAAACTTGGACAGAAGCTTGTTTATGATCATAAGATAGTATCCAGAAGTAAAGTTTGTAAAAAAATAACTCCATTTTTTCTGTATTTTACTTTTAAATGGACTTAGTTTTTCTGCGGGGAAACATTACATTCACTCTGTGGTTTAAGTTTTTAAAATCTTAATAACTTTCTTAAACTATCCTGGGTTTGTACCAAACTTAGACAAAAGCTTATTTATGATCTTAAGATAGTATCCAGAAGTAAATTTTGTAAAAAGATAACTCCATTTTTTCTGTATTTCACTATTAAATGGACTTAGATTTTCTTCCAGTTAAGTTAACATTACATACAGTCAGCTGTTAAAGTTTTCAAAACATTTATTAGATTCATTAACTATCCTAAATTTTAACCAAACTTGGACAGAAGCTTCTTACGATCATAAGATAGTATCAAGAAGAATATTTTTACAGATTTTTTTCCTCATTTTTGTTGAGCCTGCGATTTACAGCAAAAGTAGGCGAGACACTGGGTTCCGTGGAACCCTTACAAATTTGTATTTATTTTTAGTAGATGATAGTGTTTGAAAGGATATAACATAATAAATGTGACCCTAACCCTTACTTTAATCCGTTCCTTTTATTTATTTTTTAGTACATGATAGTGTTTGAAAGGATATAACATAATAAATGTGACCCTAACCCTTACTTTAACCCGATCCTTTTATTTATTTTTTAGTAGATGATAGTGTTTGAAAGGATATAACATTATAAATGTGACTATAACCCTTACTTTAATCCGATCCTTTTATTTATTTTTTCGTACATGATAGTGTTTAAAAGGATATAACATAATAAATGTGACCCTAACCCTTACTTTAATCCGATCCTTTTATTTATTTTTTAGTAGATGATAGTGTTTGAAAGGATATAACATAATAAATGTGACCCAAACCCTTACTTTAACCCGATCCTTTTTTTTTTTTTTAGTACATGATAGTGTTTGAAAGGATATAACATAATAAATGTGACCCTAACCCTTACTTTAACCCGATCCTTTTTATTTATTTTTAGTAGATAATAGTGTTTGAAAGAATATAACATAATAAATGTGACCCTAACCCTTACTTTAATCCGATCCTTTTATTTATTTTTTCGTACATGATAGTGTTTGAAAGGATATAACATAATAAATGTGACCCTAACCCTTACTTTAACCCGATCCTTTTTATTTATTTTTAGTAGAGGATAGTGATTGAAAGGATATAACATAATAAATGTGACCCTTACCCTTACTTTAACCCGATCCTTTTTATTTATTTTTAGTAGATGATAGTGTTTGAAAGGATATAACATAATAAATGTGACCCTAACCCTTACTTTAATCCGATCATTTTATTTATTTTTTAGTAGATGATAGTGTTTGAAAGGATATAACATAATAAATGTGACTATAACCCTTACTTTAACCTGATCCTTTTATTTATTTTTAGTGGATGATAGTCTTTTAAAGGATATAACATAAAAAATGTGACTATAACCCTTACTTTAACCTGATCCTTTTATTTATTTTTAGTAGATGATAGTCTTTTAAAGGATATAACATAAAAAATGTGACCCTAACCCTTACTTTAATCCGATCTTTTTATTTATTTTTTAGTACATGATAGTGTTTGAAAGGATATAACATAATAAATGTGACCCTAACCCTTACTTTAACCCGATCCTTTTTATTTATTTTTAGTAGATGATAGTGTTTGAAAGGATATAACATAATAAATGTGACCCTAACCCTTACTTTAATCCGATCCTTTTATTTATTTTTTCGTACATGATAGTGTTTAAAAGGATATAACATAATACATGTGACCCTAACCCTTACTTTAACCCGATCCTTTTTATTTATTTTTAGTAGATGATAGTGTTTGAAAGGATATAACATAATAAATGTGACCCTAACCCTTACTTTAATCCGATCCTTTTATTTATTTTTTCGTACATGATAGTGTTTGAAAGGATATAACATAATAAATGTGACCCTAACCCTTACTTTAACCCGATCCTTTTATTTATTTTTTCGTACATGATAGTGTTTGAAAGGATATAACATAATAAATGTGACCCTAACCCTTACTTTAACCCGATCCTTTTTATTTATTTTTAGTAGATGATAGTGTTTGAAAGGATATAACATAATAAATGTGACCCTAACCCTTACTTTAATCCGATCCTTTTATTTATTTTTTCGTACATGATAGTGTTTGAAAGGATATAACATAATAAATGTGACCCTAACCCTTACTTTAACCCGATCCTTTTTATTTATTTTTAGTAGATGATAGTGTTTGAAAGGATATAACATAATAAATGTGATCCTTACCCTTACTTTAACCCGATCCTTTTTATTTATTTTTAGTAGATGATAGTGTTTGAAAGGATATAACATAATAAATGTGACTATAACCCTTACTTTAACCTGATCCTTTTATTTATCTTTAGTAGATGATAGTCTTTTAAAGGATATAACATAAAAAAATGTGACTATAACCCTTACTTTAACCTGATCCTTTTATTTATTTTTAGTAGATGATAGTCTTTTAAAGGATATAACATAAAAAATGTGACCCTAACCCTTACTTTAATCCGATCTTTTTATTTATTTTTTAGTACATGATAGTGTTTGAAAGGATATAACATAATAAATGTGACCCTAACCCTTACTTTAACCCGATCCTTTTTATTTATTTTTAGTAGATGATAGTAATTGAAAGGATATAACATAATAAATGTGACCCTAACCCTTACTTTAATCCGATCCTTTTATTTATTTTTTCGTACATGATAGTGTTTAAAAGGATATAACATAATACATGTGACCCTAACCCTTACTTTAACCCGATCCTTTTTATTTATTTTTAGTAGATGATAGTGTTTGAAAGGATATAACATAATAAATGTGACCCTAACCCTTACTTTAATCCGATCCTTTTATTTATTTTTTCGTACATGATAGTGTTTGAAAGGATATAACATAATAAATGTGACCCTAACCCTTACTTTAACCCGATCCTTTTATTTATTTTTTCGTACATGATAGTGTTTGAAAGGATATAACATAATAAATGTGACCCTAACCCTTACTTTAACCCGATCCTTTTTTTTATTTTTAGTAGATGATAGTGTTTGAAAGGATATAACATAATAAATGTGACCCTAACCCTTACTTTAATCCGATCCTTTTATTTATTTTTTCGTACATGATAGTGTTTGAAAGGATATAACATAATAAATGTGACCCTAACCCTTACTTTAACCCGATCCTTTTTGTCGAGCCTTCGACTTTAGTAGAAAAAGCGAGACTAAGCGATCCTACATTCCGTCGTCGGCGTCCACAAATATTCACTCTGTGGTTACAGTTTTTGAAATTTTAATAACTTTCTTAAACTATTCTGGATTTCTACCAAACTTGGACAGAAGCTTGTTTATGATCATAAGATAGTATCCAGATGTAAATTTTGTAAAAATAAAATTCCATTTTTTTCGGTATTTTACTTACAAATGGACTTAGTTTTTTCTGGGGGGAAACAATACATTCACTCTGTGGGTAAGGTTTTTAAAGTTTTAATAACTTTCTTAAACTATCCTTGGTTTGTACCAAACTTGGACAGAAGCTTGTTTATGATCATAAGATAGTATCCAGAAGTAAAGTTTGTAAAAAAATAAATCCATTTTTTCCGTATTTTACTTTTAAAAGGACTTAGTTTTTCTGCGGGGAAACATTACATTCACTCTGTGGTTTAAGTTTTAAAAGTTTTAAAACTTTCTTAAACTATCCTTGGTTTGTACAAAACTTGGACAGAAGCTTGTTTATGATCATAAGATAGTATCCAGAAGTAAAGTTTGTAAAAAAATAACTCCATTTTTTCTGTATTTTACTTTTAAATGGACTTAGTTTTTCTGCGGGGAAACATTACATTCACTCTGTGGTTAAAGTTTTTAAAATCTTAATAACTTTCTTAAACTATCCTGGGTTTGTACCAAACTTAGACAAAAGCTTATTTATGATCTTAAGATAGTATCCAGAAGTAAATTTTGTAAAAAGATAACTCCATTTTTTCTGTATTTCACTATTAAATGGACTTAGATTTTCTTCCAGTTAACATTACATACAGTCAGCTGTTAAAGTTTTCAAAACATTTATTAGATTCATTAACTATCCTAAATTTTAACCAAACTTGGACAGAAGCTTCTTACGATCATAAGATAGTATCAAGAAGAATATTTTTACAGATTTTTTTCCTCATTTTTGTTGAGCCTGCGATTTACAGCAAAAGTAGGCGAGACACTGGGTTCCGTGGAACCCTTACAAATTTGTATTTATTTTTAGTAGATGATAGTGTTTGAAAGGATATAACATAATAAATGTGACCCTAACCCTTACTTTAATCCGTTCCTTTTATTTATTTTTTAGTACATGATAGTGTTTGAAAGGATATAACATAATAAATGTGACCCTAACCCTTACTTTAACCCGATCCTTTTATTTATTTTTTAGTAGATGATAGTGTTTGAAAGGATATAACATTATAAATGTGACTATAACCCTTACTTTAATCCGATCCTTTTATTTATTTTTTCGTACATGATAGTGTTTAAAAGGATATAACATAATAAATGTGACCCTAACCCTTACTTTAATCCGATCCTTTTATTTATTTTTTAGTAGATGATAGTGTTTGAAAGGATATAACATAATAAATGTGACCCAAACCCTTACTTTAACCCGATCCTTTTATTTATTTTTTAGTACATGATAGTGTTTGAAAGGATATAACATAATAAATGTGACCCTAACCCTTACTTTAACCCGATCCTTTTTATTTATTTTTAGTAGATAATAGTGTTTGAAAGAATATAACATAATAAATGTGACCCTAACCCTTACTTTAATCCGATCCTTTTATTTATTTTTTCGTACATGATAGTGTTTGAAAGGATATAACATAATAAATGTGACCCTAACCCTTACTTTAACCCGATCCTTTTTATTTATTTTTAGTAGATGATAGTGTTTGAAAGGATATAACATAATAAATGTGACCCTTACCCTTACTTTAACCCGATCCTTTTTATTTATTTTTAGTAGATGATAGTGTTTGTTGAAAGGATATAACATAATAAATGTGACCCTAACCCTTACTTTAATCCGATCATTTTATTTATTTTTTAGTAGATGATAGTGTTTGAAAGGATATAACATAATAAATGTGACTATAACCCTTACTTTAACCTGATCCTTTTATTTATTTTTAGTGGATGATAGTCTTTTAAAGGATATAACATAAAAAATGTGACTATAACCCTTACTTTAACCTGATCCTTTTATTTATTTTTAGTAGATGATAGTCTTTTAAAGGATATAACATAAAAAATGTGACCCTAACCCTTACTTTAATCCGATCTTTTTATTTATTTTTTAGTACATGATAGTGTTTGAAAGGATATAACATAATAAATGTGACTATAACCCTTACTTTAACCTGATCCTTTTATTTATTTTTAGTGGATGATAGTCTTTTAAAGGATATAACATAAAAAATGTGACTATAACCCTTACTTTAACCTGATCCTTTTATTTATTTTTAGTAGATGATAGTCTTTTAAAGGATATAACATAAAAAATGTGACCCTAACCCTTACTTTAATCCGATCTTTTTATTTATTTTTTAGTACATGATAGTGTTTGAAAGGATATAACATAATAAATGTGACCCTAACCCTTACTTTAACCCGATCCTTTTTATTTATTTTTAGTAGATGATAGTGTTTGAAAGGATATAACATAATAAATGTGACCCTAACCCTTACTTTAATCCGATCCTTTTATTTATTTTTTCGTACATGATAGTGTTTGAAAGGATATAACATAATAAATGTGACCCTAACCCTTACTTTAACCCGATCCTTTTTATTTATTTTTAGTAGATGATAGTGTTTGAAAGGATATAATATAATAAATGTGACCCTAACCCTTACTTTAATCCGATCCTTTTATTTATTTTTTCGTACATGATAGTGTTTGAAAGGATATAACATAATAAATGTGACCCTAACCCTTACTTTAACCCGATCCTTTTATTTATTTTTTCGTACATGATAGTGTTTGAAAGGATATAACATAATAAATGTGACCCTAACCCTTACTTTAACCCGATCCTTTTATTTATTTTTTCGTACATGATAGTGTTTGAAAGGATATAACATAATAAATGTGACCCCAACCCTTACTTTAACCCGATCCTAACCCTTACTTTAATCCGATCCTTTTATTTATTTTTTAGAACATTATAGTGTTTGAAAGGATATAACATAATAAATGTGACTATAACCCTTACTTTAATCCGATCCTTTTATTTATTTTTAGTAGATGATAGTGTTTGAAAGGATATAACATAATATTTGTGACTATAACCCTTACTTTAACCCGATCCTTTTATTTATTTTTTAGTAGATGATATGGTTTGAAAGGATATAGCATAATAAATGTGACCCTAACCCTTACTTTAACCAGTTCTTTTTATTTATTTTTTAGTAGATGATATTGTTTGAAAGGATATAACATAATAAATGTAACCAATACCCTTACTTTAAGCCGATCCTTTTATTTATTTTTTAGTAGATAATAGTGTTTGAAAGGATATAACATAATAAATGTGACCCTAACCCTTACTTTAACCCGATCCTTTTATTTATTTTTTAGTAGATAATATGGTTTGGAAGGATATAACATAATATATGTGACCCTAACCCTTACTTTAATCCGATCCTTTTATTTATTTTTTAGTAGATAATAGTGTTTGAAAGGATATACCATAATAAATGTGACCCTAACCCTTACTTTAATCCGATCCTTTTATTTATTTTTAGATGATAGTGTTTGAAAGGATATAACATAATAAATGTGACCCTAACCCTTACTTTAACTCGATCCTTTTATTTATTTTTTAGTAGATAATAGTGTTTGAAAGGATATACCATAATAAATGTGACCCTAACCCTTACTTTAACCCGATCCTTTTATTTATTTTTTAGTAGATAATATGGTTTGAAAGGATATAACATAATAAATGTGACCCTAACCCTTACTTTAATCCGATCCTTTTATTTATTTTTTAGTAGATAATAGTGTTTGAAAGGATATAACATAATATTTGTGACTATAACCCTTACTTTAACCCGATCCTTTTGTTTATTTTTTAGTAGATGATATGGTTTGAAAGGATATAACATAATAAATGTGACCCTAACACTTACCTCAACTCGATCCTTTTATTTATTTTTTAGTAGATAATAGTGTTTGAAAGGATATAACATAATAAATGTGACCCTAACCCTTACTTTAACCCGATCCTTTTATTTATTTTTTAGTAGATAATAGTGTTTGAAAGGATATAACATAATAAATGTAACCCTTACCCTTACTTTAACCCGATCCTTTTATTTATTTTTTAGTAGACAATATGGTTTGAAAGGATATAACATAATAAATGTGACCCTAACCCTTACTTTAACCCGATCCTTTTATTTATTTTTTAGTAGACAATATGGTTTGAAAGGATATAACATAATAAATGTGACCCTAACCCTTACTTTAACCCGATCCTTTTATTTATTTTTTAGTAGACAATATGGTTTGAAAGGATATAACATAATAAATGTGACCCTAACCCTTACTTTAATCCGATCCTTTTATCTATGTTTTAGTAGATAATAGTGTTTGAAAGGATATAACATAATAAATATGACCCTAACCCTAACTTTAACCCGATCCTTTTATTTATTTTTTAGTAGAAGATAATGTTTGAAAGAATATAACATGATAAATGTAACCCTAACCCTTACTTTAACCCGATCCTTTTATTTATTTTTAAGTAGATGATATTGTTTGAAAGAATATAATATGATAAATGTAACCCTAACACTTACTTTAATCCGATCCTTTTATTTATTTTTTAGTAGACGATATTGTTTGAAAGGATATAACATAATAAATGTGACCCTAACCCTAACTTTAACCCGATCCTTTTGTTTCTTTTATAGTACATGATAGTGTTTGAAAGGATATAACATAATAAATGTAACCCTTACCCTTACTTTAACCCGATCCTTTTATTTATTTTTTAGTAGACGATATGGTTTGATATGATATAACATAATAAATGTGACCCTAACTGTTACTTTAACCCGATCTTTTTTATTTATTTTTAGTAGATGATATTGTTTGAAAGGATATAACATAATAAATGTAACCCTAACCCTTACTTTAATCCGATCCTTTTTTTTATTCTTTAGTAGATGATATATGGTTTGAAAGAATATAACATGATAAATGTAACCCTAACCCTTACTTTAACCCGATCCTTTTTTTAATTTTTTAGTAGACGAGATTGTTTGAAAGGATATAACATGATAAATGTGACCCTAACCCTAACTTTAACCCGATCCTTTTATTTATTTTTTAGTAGATAATAGTGTTTGAAAGGATATAACATAATAAATGTGACCCTAACCCTTACTTTAACCAGTTCTTTTTATTTATTTTTTAGTAGATGATATTGTTTGAAAGGATATAACATAATAAATGTAACCAATACCCTTACTTTAAGCCGATCCTTTTATTTATTTTTTAGTAGATGATATTGTTTGAAAGGATATAACATAATAAATGTAACCAATACCCTTACTTTAAGCCGTTCCTTTTATTTATGTTTTAGTAGATGATATTGTTTGAAAGGATATAACATAATAAATGAGACCCTAACCCTTACTTTAACCAGTTCTTTTTATTTATTTTTTAGTAGATGATATTGTTTGAAAGGATATAACATAATAAATGTAACCAATACCCTTACTTTAAGCCGATCCTTTTATTTATTTTTTAGTAGATGATATTGTTTGAAAGGATATAACATAATAAATGTGACCCCTAACCCTTACTTTAACCCGATCCTTTTATTTATTTTTTAGTAGACGATAGTGTTTGAAAGGATATAACATAATGAATGTGACTATAACCCTTAGTTTAACCCGATCCTTTTGTTTATTTTTTAGTAGATAATAGTGTTTGAAAGGATATAACATAATAAATGTGACCCTAACCCTTACTTTAACCCGATCCTTTTAAATTTTTTTTAGTAGATAATAGTGTTTGAAAGGATATAACATAATAAATGTGACCCTAACCACTTACTTTAATCCGATCCTTTTATTTATTTTTTAGTAGATAATAGTGTTTGAAAGGATATAACATAATAAATGTGACCCTAACCCTTACTTTAATCCGATCCTTTTATTTATTTTTTAGTAGATAATAGTGTTTGAAAGGATATAACATAATAAATGTGACCCTAACCCTTACTTTAATCCGATCCTTTTATTTATTTTTTAGTAGATAATAGTGTTTGAAAGGATGTAACATAATAAATGTGACCCTAACCCTTACTTTAATCCGATCCTTTTATTTATTTTTTATTAGATAATAGTGTTTGAAAGGATGTAACATAATAAATGTGACCCTAACCCTTACTTTAACCCGATCCTTTTATTTATTTTTTAGTAGATAATAGTGTTTGATAGGATATAACATAATAAATGTGACCCTAACCCTTACTTTAATCCGATCCTTTTATTTATTTTTTTGTAGATAATAGTGTTTGAAAGGATATAACATAATAAATGTGACCCTAACCCTTACTTTAATCCGATCCTTTTATTTATTTGTTAGTAGATAATAGTGTTTGAAAGGATATAACATAATAAATGTGACCCTAACCCTTACTTTAATCCAATCCTTTTATTTATTTTTTAGTAGATAATAGTGTTTGAAAGGATATAACATAATAAATGTGACCCTAACCCTTACTTTAATCCGATCCTTCTATTTATTTTTTAGTAGATAATAGTGTTTGAAAGGATATAACATAATAAATGTGACCCTAACCCTTACTTTAATCCGATCCTTTTATTTATTTTTAGATGATAGTGTTTGAAAGGATATAACATAATAAATGTGACCCTAACCCTAACTTCAACTCGATCCTTTTATAATTTTTTTTTGTAGATGATATTTTTTGAAAGGATATAACATAATAAATGTGACCCTAACCCTTACTTAAACCCGATCCTTTTATTTATTTTTTAGTAGACGATATTGTTTGAAATAATAAAACATGGTAAATGTGACCCTAACCCTTACTTTAACCTGATCCTTTTATTTATGTTTAGTAGATGATAGTGTTTGAAAGGATATAAAATAATAAATGTGACCCTAATCCTTACTTTAATCCGATCCTTTGATTTATTTTTTAGTAGACGATATTGTTTGAAAGAATATAACATGATAAATGTGACCCTAACCCTTACTTGAACCCGATCCTTTTATTTATTTTTAGTAGATGATAGTGTTTGAAACGATATAACATAATAAATGTGACCCTAACCCTTACTTTAATCCGATCCTTTTATTTATTTTTAGATGATAGTGTTTGAAAGGATATAACATAATAAATGTGACCCTAACCCTTACTTTAACCCGATCCTTTTTATTTATTTTTAAGTAGATGATAGTGTTTGAAAGGATATAACATAATAAATGTGACCCTAACCCTTACTTTAATCCGATCCTTTTATTTATTTTTTCGTACATGATAGTGTTTGAAAGGATATAACATAATAAATGTGACCCTAACCCTTACTTTAACCCGATCCTTTTATTTATTTTTTCGTACATGATAGTGTTTGAAAGGATATAACATAATAAATGTGACCCTAACCCTTACTTTAACCCGATCCTTTTATTTATTTTTTCGTACATGATAGTGTTTGAAAGGATATAACATAATAAATGTGACCCCAACCCTTACTTTAACCCGATCCTAACCCTTACTTTAATCCGATCCTTTTATTTATTTTTTAGAACATTATAGTGTTTGAAAGGATATAACATAATAAATGTGACTATAACCCTTACTTTAATCCGATCCTTTTATTTATTTTTAGTAGATGATAGTGTTTGAAAGGATATAACATAATATTTGTGACTATAACCCTTACTTTAACCCGATCCTTTTATTTATTTTTTAGTAGATGATATGGTTTGAAAGGATATAGCATAATAAATGTGACCCTAACCCTTACTTTAACCAGTTCTTTTTATTTATTTTTTAGTAGATGATATTGTTTGAAAGGATATAACATAATAAATGTAACCAATACCCTTACTTTAAGCCGATCCTTTTATTTATTTTTTAGTAGATAATAGTGTTTGAAAGGATATAACATAATAAATGTGACCCTAACCCTTACTTTAACCCGATCCTTTTATTTATTTTTTAGTAGATAATATGGTTTGGAAGGATATAACATAATATATGTGACCCTAACCCTTACTTTAATCCGATCCTTTTATTTATTTTTTAGTAGATAATAGTGTTTGAAAGGATATACCATAATAAATGTGACCCTAACCCTTACTTTAATCCGATCCTTTTATTTATTTTTAGATGATAGTGTTTGAAAGGATATAACATAATAAATGTGACCCTAACCCTTACTTTAACTCGATCCTTTTATTTATTTTTTAGTAGATAATAGTGTTTGAAAGGATATACCATAATAAATGTGACCCTAACCCTTACTTTAACCCGATCCTTTTATTTATTTTTTAGTAGATAATATGGTTTGAAAGGATATAACATAATAAATGTGACCCTAACCCTTACTTTAATCCGATCCTTTTATTTATTTTTTAGTAGATAATAGTGTTTGAAAGGATATAACATAATATTTGTGACTATAACCCTTACTTTAACCCGATCCTTTTGTTTATTTTTTAGTAGATGATATGGTTTGAAAGGATATAACATAATAAATGTGACCCTAACACTTACCTCAACTCGATCCTTTTATTTATTTTTTAGTAGATAATAGTGTTTGAAAGGATATAACATAATAAATGTGACCCTAACCCTTACTTTAACCCGATCCTTTTATTTATTTTTTAGTAGATAATAGTGTTTGAAAGGATATAACATAATAAATGTAACCCTTACCCTTACTTTAACCCGATCCTTTTATTTATTTTTTAGTAGACAATATGGTTTGAAAGGATATAACATAATAAATGTGACCCTAACCCTTACTTTAACCCGATCCTTTTATTTATTTTTTAGTAGACAATATGGTTTGAAAGGATATAACATAATAAATGTGACCCTAACCCTTACTTTAACCCGATCCTTTTATTTATTTTTTAGTAGACAATATGGTTTGAAAGGATATAACATAATAAATGTGACCCTAACCCTTACTTTAATCCGATCCTTTTATCTATGTTTTAGTAGATAATAGTGTTTGAAAGGATATAACATAATAAATATGACCCTAACCCTAACTTTAACCCGATCCTTTTATTTATTTTTTAGTAGAAGATAATGTTTGAAAGAATATAACATGATAAATGTAACCCTAACCCTTACTTTAACCCGATCCTTTTATTTATTTTTAAGTAGATGATATTGTTTGAAAGAATATAATATGATAAATGTAACCCTAACACTTACTTTAATCCGATCCTTTTATTTATTTTTTACTAGACGATATTGTTTGAAAGGATATAACATAATAAATGTGACCCTAACCCTAACTTTAACCCGATCCTTTTGTTTCTTTTATAGTACATGATAGTGTTTGAAAGGATATAACATAATAAATGTAACCCTTACCCTTACTTTAACCCGATCCTTTTATTTATTTTTTAGTAGACGATATGGTTTGATATGATATAACATAATAAATGTGACCCTAACTGTTACTTTAACCCGATCTTTTTTATTTATTTTTAGTAGATGATATTGTTTGAAAGGATATAACATAATAAATGTAACCCTAACCCTTACTTTAATCCGATCCTTTTTTTTATTCTTTAGTAGATGATATATGGTTTGAAAGAATATAACATGATAAATGTAACCCTAACCCTTACTTTAACCCGATCCTTTTTTTAATTTTTTAGTAGACGAGATTGTTTGAAAGGATATAACATGATAAATGTGACCCTAACCCTAACTTTAACCCGATCCTTTTATTTATTTTTTAGTAGATAATAGTGTTTGAAAGGATATAACATAATAAATGTGACCCTAACCCTTACTTTAACCAGTTCTTTTTATTTATTTTTTAGTAGATGATATTGTTTGAAAGGATATAACATAATAAATGTAACCAATACCCTTACTTTAAGCCGATCCTTTTATTTATTTTTTAGTAGATGATATTGTTTGAAAGGATATAACATAATAAATGTAACCAATACCCTTACTTTAAGCCGTTCCTTTTATTTATTTTTTAGTAGATGATATTGTTTGAAAGGATATAACATAATAAATGTGACCCTAACCCTTACTTTAACCAGTTCTTTTTATTTATTTTTTAGTAGATGATATTGTTTGAAAGGATATAACATAATAAATGTAACCAATACCCTTACTTTAAGCCGATCCTTTTATTTATTTTTTAGTAGATGATATTGTTTGAAAGGATATAACATAATAAATGTGACCCCTAACCCTTACTTTAACCCGATCCTTTTATTTATTTTTTAGTAGACGATAGTGTTTGAAAGGATATAACATAATGAATGTGACTATAACCCTTAGTTTAACCCGATCCTTTTGTTTATTTTTTAGTAGATAATAGTGTTTGAAAGGATATAACATAATAAATGTGACCCTAACCCTTACTTTAACCCGATCCTTTTAAATTTTTTTTAGTAGATAATAGTGTTTGAAAGGATATAACATAATAAATGTGACCCTAACCACTTACTTTAATCCGATCCTTTTATTTATTTTTTAGTAGATAATAGTGTTTGAAAGGATATAACATAATAAATGTGACCCTAACCCTTACTTTAATCCGATCCTTTTATTTATTTTTTAGTAGATAATAGTGTTTGAAAGGATATAACATAATAAATGTGACCCTAACCCTTACTTTAATCCGATCCTTTTATTTATTTTTTAGTAGATAATAGTGTTTGAAAGGATGTAACATAATAAATGTGACCCTAACCCTTACTTTAATCCGATCCTTTTATTTATTTTTTATTAGATAATAGTGTTTGAAAGGATGTAACATAATAAATGTGACCCTAACCCTTACTTTAACCCGATCCTTTTATTTATTTTTTAGTAGATAATAGTGTTTGATAGGATATAACATAATAAATGTGACCCTAACCCTTACTTTAATCCGATCCTTTTATTTATTTTTTAGTAGATAATAGTGTTTGAAAGGATATAACATAATAAATGTGACCCTAACCCTTACTTTAATCCGATCCTTTTATTTATTTGTTAGTAGATAATAGTGTTTGAAAGGATATAACATAATAAATGTGACCCTAACCCTTACTTTAATCCAATCCTTTTATTTATTTTTTAGTAGATAATAGTGTTTGAAAGGATATAACATAATAAATGTGACCCTAACCCTTACTTTAATCCGATCCTTCTATTTATTTTTTAGTAGATAATAGTGTTTGAAAGGATATAACATAATAAATGTGACCCTAACCCTTACTTTAATCCGATCCTTTTATTTATTTTTAGATGATAGTGTTTGAAAGGATATAACATAATAAATGTGACCCTAACCCTAACTTCAACTCGATCCTTTTATAATTTTTTTTTGTAGATGATATTTTTTGAAAGGATATAACATAATAAATGTGACCCTAACCCTTACTTAAACCCGATCCTTTTATTTATTTTTTAGTAGACGATATTGTTTGAAATAATAAAACATGGTAAATGTGACCCTAACCCTTACTTTAACCTGATCCTTTTATTTATGTTTAGTAGATGATAGTGTTTGAAAGGATATAAAATAATAAATGTGACCCTAATCCTTACTTTAATCCGATCCTTTGATTTATTTTTTAGTAGACGATATTGTTTGAAAGAATATAACATGATAAATGTGACCCTAACCCTTACTTGAACCCGATCCTTTTATTTATTTTTAGTAGATGATAGTGTTTGAAACGATATAACATAATAAATGTGACCCTAACCCTTACTTTAATCCGATCCTTTTATTTATTTTTAGATGATAGTGTTTGAAAGGATATAACATAATAAATGTGACCCTAACCCTAACTTTAACTCGATCCTTTTATATTTTGTTTTAGTACATGATATTGTTTGAAAGGATATAACATAATAAATGTGACCCTCACCCTTACTTTAATCCGATCCTTTTATTTATTTTTTAGTAGATAATAGTGTTTGAAAGGATATAACATAATAAATGTGACCCTAACCCTTTCTTTAATCCGATCCTTTTATTTATTTTTTAGTAGATGATAGTGTTTGAAAGGATATAACATAATAAATGTGAACCTAACCCTTACTTTAACCCGATCCTTTTATTTATTTTTAGTAGATGATAGTGTTTCCCTGTTGGTAGATGATAGCTATTTTCATATGGATATTGATTTCATTTGAGACTGTACGAATATGTATTGCTTTATTTAAATGCGTGATATCCCTGCATTATAAAACAGTACACTCCGTGATAGCATACATGTTGTACCAAGTCTTAATGTAAAAAGGTTGTCTATAAATTCCTATATATTTGATTTTCGAGATCAAAACGGATTATTCCGTGCGATATCTTTTCAGCGGGTGTGTAATTACATGACCAACACGAAGGGTGTCATATGTGGAGCATAATTTGTTAACATTTCCAGAGCACATGAGAACACCACTTATTTGTGGTTCGTGTTGCTCAGTCTTTGGTTTTCTATTTTGTGTTTAGATGACAGTTGTTGGTCATATGGTATTTTTTCAACGGTATTTCCGAATTATGAGGTAGAATATATCTTTGTAATTCCTCGCTCCTCTTTTAAAACCGTCCTTGTAGTTGACAGACATGAATATTACTATATAATAATGCCGTGCTATTATAGATTTTCTAGATAGAGTCCAATTTAACTAAAATATAAGTACACGGGTACGCAAAATGAACACAACTCAAAAAACATTTTTCGTTCGAATCGCACCTCTTAAACAAACTTCACCCAGAAAATTTAAAGCCGGAACCCGATAGCCGAATACATATAACAGATATAATACCCTTTAACATAAACAATGAACGGCATACATAAATCATAGATATAACAGTTTCATATATAACTGTCAGTACATATGTTATCAGATATCAACAGATATACATGTACCCAATTTGCAATAATGGCCTTTTATTTTGTGTACGGTTGCTCGCTTTGTAATTATGACGACAAATGAAATGGCGCACTTGCTTTCAATTTGTTTTTATTTTCCAGGAAACTTAACAAAAATCAGTTGGCAATGCTAGATGAAAATACTTTCCGCAACTTGACGGCGCTTCAATACTTGTAAGTAAAGTTATGTAACAAAAATCAAATTTTGCAACCCTTTCACATACATGTATAACATAAAAATTAAATGGGTTTCTCAAAAAAGTAATTTTAATTGTATTTCAACAGATATTAATAAATAACAGTGATTTTTTTAAATTGTGAACAAGAATTAGTCAAGAAAAAATATTAAATTCAAATACCACATTTTTCACTTTAAACTCTAAATAAGATTTCTCATAAAACTTAATTGCCGTAAATACATTCAATAATGTCAAAAACGTGTATGCTTTTAATTAGAATTATAAAATGAAGTAACTTAGAATTTTTAATCATTAAGATAGCTGAAGACGATATATATCTTGTAAATAGTATTCCTTATATCAAAAATAAGTCATTATAGCAAGATAGACATAAGTCTTGTTCAATTGGAATAAAACAGTGGAGGAACAAGCTAATTAAAGTCCATGTACACTTATGTCGACCTAATGCTTATAAATGTTGCGACTTGTATACCCATCTATTACAAAACATAATGGTATAGGTGTCTTCCTCCATCTTGGATTGTAAAAAAACAGAGAATCAAAGGTCCAGATTTTCCATCAAGTTAGCAAAATTTGATGCAGGAATGCAGATGTTTAATGTACATTTTTATTTAAAAGTTCCAATTTATAAGAGTATAACTTTTAAATATTGATATTTTTGCAAATGTTAATTATTTTTGGTTGTTTTTATCTTTATTAGAAATTGGCATTTTTAGGGGAGGTAACTCTAAAAAAGTGCATTTTCTGAGGATTCTGTATGGAATTTTCCTATTTTGTATTTAAGCCGGAAAAAACGTACGGTGACCCTATCTTTTCTTTTGATATTCTCAAAGCAGTGTCTGAAAGCTATCTTTTCCTGAAGTATTTAACAATTCTATCATTTTGTTTAGTTTCTAATCACAAAATGGTGTTTTTTCCTGTATAATCCATACAAAATGTGTCATTTTGTCCCGTCCTGTAGCTTGAGAAAATGCGCGGTGACCTATCATTTTTATTATATTTTTCAATATGTATCAATAGATACAACGTTTTGGCAAAGTATGAACAAATTCTATCATTTTTATTTTAGACTCCCATACCATCTTAATGGTTTAATCGGTTGAATGCGGACCAGATATTTTTTGTAATTGCATTAAGTAGTTTTCACTATTATTTATTGCCATCAATATTGTCTAATCCCAATAAACATTGGTTTTATATTCATACCAAGCAATAACTTTTAAGTAAAACAGTTCAAGAGCAAAGCACTTGCAATGTAAGAGAGGACATTCAAAGACATAAATGTTTGTTTATATAATTTCTATTTTTTGTTATCAGAATGATTAAGATAATAACACAGCGTTAACTGCTGTACCCCTATTGTTTTACTTTTGTACCTGTTTGTTATGTCTGTTTGTTTTGTTCACACATGTGGAATTGTTTACGACTGTCATACCAGTGAGAAGTTTAGCTAGCTATAAAACCAGGTTTAATCCATCATTTTCTACATAAGAAAATTCCTGTACATAGGCAGGCATATGACAATTGTTGTTCGTTCGTTTGATGTGTTTGAGCTTTTGATAATTTCCCATTTGATTAGGGACTTTCCGTTTTGAATTTTCCTCGGAGTTCAGTATTTTTGTTAATCTACTTTTTGCATTACATAGCACATAAATGATGTAATGCATACATGATAAATAAGTGAATATGCTAAATTAAGAGCAAGTGTTGTTCCGATTAAAATTGAAACTGGCAGATATGAAGGTATTGATGTAAATGAATGGTTTTTGTTTTAATTGTAGAATATAATTAAAGATGAAAAACATGTTTTATTAGAATGCCCAGAATATGCAGATTTGCGAACGATATTTTTTAATAGTTTATGTAATATAGAAAGCAGTTTTCGTAATTTGAGTAATGAGGAAAACTTTTTATTCATGTTTCATGATGCCAGAGTTTGCTATTTTACAGCCAAAATCTGCCATGAAGTACCTTTTAAGAGAAAGTGTATTTTATACTCGTAATGTTGTTTGTTTTTTTGTATAAAAGTTTTTAATATTATGGTGTTTTATGCTAAGATATATTGATATATGTTATAGATGTAATATAAATGTATTTTAATGTGTGTTTTACAGTCTCTCATAACTTTTTTTAGAATGGCTCTTTTATAAATTGATCTGTTAATATTAAATGGTGTTTAATATCAAATGATTTAAGAAGATGAGACTCTAATAAATTATTTGTTTGTTTGTTTGTTTGTTTGTTTATAACTATGTTATATTTTCAAGTGTTTTATTACAGGGATCTTGACAATAATCAGTTAACATCAATAAATGGGACACTCTTCCATGGACTAACTGCTCTTAATACTTTGTAAGTGAATTGATTTTGCAAAAATAATTACCACCATGCATTGCTAGATTGCTGTTGCTTATATCTCTTACCTTATTCTTGTAATGTATATATACAAATTTGGTGAACGTATTTTGTTCTGTCTTTGGGCTGAGAAAAAATGTACATATATTAATTTGCACCTTTCCTTGAAATAAATCGATTATCATCTCATTTTACGTTAAGGTATTCTAGCTTACATCTAGAAATTGACAATGAAGGTCGGTTGAAAACAAAACTTTACGACAAAAGAGATTATTTCATCTTTTCAATTGTGAACTTTCCATTTCTAAGTAGCAATATTCCAGCAGCACCTGCATACGGGGTATATATCTCCAAATTGATACGATATTCCCGTGCTTGCATTTCCTATCATGATTTTCTTGATAGAGGGTTGCTACTCACAAGGAAGCTATTAAATCAAGAGTTCCAAATGGTAAAGTTGAAATCATCCCTTCGTAAATTTTACAGACGCCATCACGAGTTGGTTGACCATTATGGAATAACAGTTTAACACATGATATCGGATATGTTTATTACGTCGTAACTACAATCCCCTTCCCTTTCATGAATGTGACCTACCGAATTAAACTATTTACCGGATTTGTTATCACATAAGCAACATGACGGATGCCACATGTGGAGCAGGATCTGCCTACCCTTCCGGAGCACCTGAGATCACCCCCCAGTTTTGGTGGGGTTCGTGTTGCTTAATCTTTAGTTTTCTATGTTATGTCATGTGTGCAATTGTTCGTCTGTTTGTCTTTTTAATTTGTATCCATGGCGTTGTCAGTTCATTTTCGATTTATGAGTTTGACTGTCCCTCTGGTATCTTTCGTCCCTCTTCTATATCAGAAAAAAATACATAAATATGTATAATTGGATGTTGGAATTTGTGACGAATTGTCCAGCACGCTCTTTCGGAAAGATTCTTTTACTGTTATTAACATGATATGTTATATGACCAGGGCTGCATGATGTCAAATATAATTGCATATAATCGAGATGCAAACTTTCTAATAGAATATAACATAAAACATTTGACATAAAAATTGATATTCATTAACTACAAATTGGTCTGCGCTGTGGCTTTGAAACTGATATATATTAATAAAGAACTTTCATATAACCTCCCTTGATGACTAAAATATTAAGTTCCAATTACATCGGCAAATCGACCACATATGGGTTTCGCTCTTCTCTTTCATTCCTGTGTAGGGCATATAACTATTGACATGGACACTTACTTCGCATTAGTTTTCTTTACAGTTTTTTAGTTAAAAAAGTTCTTATCGCTGATCTAAAAATACTACCATCGCTAACATTTTTAACAATAAAAATCGTGGTTACCCTTCTATCGACCAGTGTCATACCAAAAAATGACTTACATGTCCTTGTCTTTTTACAAATATTACGGTAAGATCCACGTTTAATGGTCGCACATTTTCTATAAATTTTGAAACTGATATTACATGAAAAACAAACAGTATTTACTCACATAAAATAAAACGGGATGCAGTATTCAGTGTGTAGGTGAAACTGGACGATATTTGTCTAAACGCACGCAAGAACACCTATATCGTTTTAAAAGACCCAATAAATTCAAAAGTATCATTCATCAACATCTTAAGAAGCACAATGATCCTATTAAATATTTAACAGTTCAACCTTTATAAGTATTAGATAAGCAGCCTGGTGAATCTCATTCAAAGTTTGTACGATCACGGAAAATAATTGAATTAAATTGGATTAAAAAATTACAAAAAAATCTACCCTCTCGGTCTTAATGATAATATCATGGGAATTGGCAATATATCAAGAACTGATTATGTTAACATTTTGGATATGGTTTCTAAAACTGTTCGTAAAAATCGTTCTCATGGATGTAGAAATAATTTCAAATAAAGAAAATTTTGGACCAACCATACAAATATTTCGGACCTAATTTCTATATCAAAAAACAACGGCAGACATTATCTGTTTACTAAGCTCTGTTTTTTACCTATAAATAAATAAAACAAAATTTTAGAGGATTGCAACACAATTTCTTATTACAGTTCTTAGTATGAAATCGTTCAAATTATAATTGCATATTGTTATTCTATACTGTTTCGCAAAATTGATCGCTCTGAAGATCTTAAAAAACATTTTATTAAAATAAAGTTTGTCAATAAAGGTTTTGATTTTGTAAATATTGCCGGTATTTTTAACGACCATTCTGTTAAAGACCATATTCCTGGATATTTTGATAATACTGAACTCCCTCTTATTTGTTATATTTACTAGAAATCTACCCGGAAACATGTGTTTAATTATAGCCAATTGTGTAAAGATGTAAAATATCATTGAAAATACACCTTTGTCATGTAATTGCAGTTATTTCGAATACACTTATGGCCCCATTTCCCATGTCATAACAGGAGACCTTAACATCGTTCGCGACTGAGTGTAAATCATATCTCAGTAAAGGACCTTAATAGCGTCCCCCGTCAATTATTAATTGGAATGAGTGTCGTAATATCATTCACGACTCACTCCGTACCTACTGTTTGAAATTGGTAAAACGGGAAAAAGCTGACCAAAATCCATTGGACTATTTTTTTAATTCAGAAATGAAGATAGTTGATATTCGAATACAACATTTTAAAGAAAATTTTACTCTTAACAACAACCATAAAAACCAAATTTCGCGTATCAAACATAAACTTAAAGAACTAGCCAAGGAATTTGTTTTTGTCCCGGCTGATAAAGCTACTAATGATATCATTATTGTTTGACGTAAATTTTTTATTGAGGTTCTGCAACAGGAAATCACGAATTCACCAACATTCCAACTGACTTCATTTTCAGAAAACGACATCTTTAACAAACACAAACTTTTAGCTACTTCTTTACAAGCAGAACCAAATACAATGAAAATCCCAACTATGTACTGGCTTCCGAAGCTTCACAAAAAACCTTACAAATATAGATTTATTTCATCTTCAAGCCATTGTCCACTACTAAATTGTCTATTCTACTTACTAGTACACTTAGTACAATAAAAAACCTGATAATAAATTGTTCAAATAAGGCCTTTGAAAATAGCGGAATTAATAACTTTTGGAGTGTCAAAAACTCGTTGGAAGTACTTGATAAATTGCATGCATACATTGGTGATTTTGAATCTGTTCAAAGTTTTGATTTTTCTACCCTATATACCACTTTGTAAAACAATCTCGTTGTAGAAGGGTCTAAATACAGCACAAACAACATTTTCCAAAAGACCAAAAAAGTGAAAAAGTATATTTTAACAAAACGCATTTGACTAACAGGTCGATCAACTAATGTTCTTAAACCCTGCTGACTGTCATTGGCGATTGCCAAATAAATTCATCACAAGATGTAACAAAAGGATTTTAATATTAATTTAATACTAAACAGAAAACAAAACACTTGCGGCAAAAATGTTATACCACAAACATGAGGTGTCAAAAATTTGTACACCAGATTCGGATTTCGACAATAAATGTCTCTTCAGTGATGTGAGGAATCGAAACGGTATTTGGAAGGCCATATAATTAACCTCAATTTAGAAATATATATATATATATATATATCCTAATTGATACGATATTCCCGGGCATGTATTTCAAATCATAATTTCTTTGATAGAGGGTTGCTGCTCACAAGACAGCTATTATACAAAGAGTTCCAAATAGTTAAGTTGAAATCATCCCTTTGGAAATTTTACGGACGCTATCACGAGTTGGTTGACAGTAATACAATATTCGTTTCACAGATGATACTGGATATGTTCCTTATGTCGTAACTTCAATAATCTACCGAATTTGACTATTTACCGAGTTTGTTATAAAACGAGCAACACGACGGGTGTCACATATTGAGAAGAATCTGCTTCTCTTTCCGGAGCATCTGAGACCAAACCCAGTTCTGGTTGAGTGCGTGTTGCTTAGTCTCTAGTTTTCTATATTGTGTCTTGAGTACGATGTTTTTTATCTGTTTGTCTTTCTAGCTTTAAACTATGGCGTTGTGATATTATTTTCGATCTATGAGTTTAGCTGTCCTGCGGATATCTTTTTGCTCATCTTTGGTATTTTGTGTTCTGTGTTAAGGCAATTAACCAACAGTATAGAAAATAGGTGTAAATTGGCTACGATAAAAAAAAAAAAGGTTAACGTCGAGTCGAAATGTAATAGTATTCTTCCAAAACATCAATGTCAAAGTCCAAACAGATTTTTCAGATTTAAATGTTATATGAATCAAGGCTCTGGTTTTCTTGTAAGAAAAAATTTCGGGTTGATCCTTGTTTTGTGGCTATCCAAACCTTCGCGCGTAATGCAATGTCAAATATATCGTTCAAATTACAACATTGCATGCCGGGAACTAAGTACAAATAGATGGAAATACAGAAAAATGCATAAATAATTAGTAAATTTCACCTTGCTAAATAGTTATCAAAAGTACCAGAATTATAACTTTGTACGCCATACGCGCGTTTCGTCTACATAAGACTCATCAGTGACGGTCCTATGAAAATAGTTATAAAGCCAAACAGGTACAAAGTTGAAGAGCATTGAGGATCCAAAATTCCAAAAAGTTGTGCCAAATACGACTAAGGTAATCTATTCCTAGGACAAGAAAATCCTTAGTTTTTCGAAAAATTCAAACGTTTGATAACAGGAAATTTATAAAAATGACCACATAATTGATATTCATGTCAACACCGAGTGCTAACTACTGGGCTGGTGATACCCTCGGGGACGAAACGTTCACCAGCAGTGGCATCGACCCAGTGGTGTAAATAGTCATCAAAAGTATCAGGATTATAACTTAGTACGTCAGACGCGCGTTTCGTCTAACAGAGAATAACAACGAATAACTAAAATAATTCTGGAAATTACACAAAAGAGCGAAATAGAATTAGGAAGATTGTGTTTGCAAAACGAAAGGATCGACGCCACAAAAAAGTAGTAACAGGTAAATGGCATACACGCACATTACATACAAAAGTTGTATAAATAATTACAAGAACACTGAAAAAGAGGGGCAAAAGATACCATAGGGACAGACAAACTCATCTATCGAAAATAAACTGACAACGCCATGGCTAAAAAGAGAAAAAGACAAAAAAAGATATAGGTACATAAAACGCATAGAAAACTAAAGACTGAGCAACACGATTCCCACCAAAAACTGGGTGTGATCTCAAGTGCGTCGTAAGGGTAAGCAGATCAATCTCCACATGTGGCACCCGTCGTGTTGCTCGTGTTATTACAAAGCCGGTATATAGTCTAATTCGGTAGGTCACTTTCGTGAAAAGGCAACGAGATTGTAGTTACGACATAAGGAAGTAAGGTAACAACAAAGTTACCTTATGGCTTTCTATGTTTAAGTAAATATGTATGTATGTATTTATAGGAGCACTACCTTTCATATTTTTTTCCAGACTTCTGAACGACAATAAATTAGCAATGATAGATGAAAATGCATTTAAAGACTTGACGGGGCTTAAAAACTTGTAAGTTAATTTATCAAACAAAAAGAACATTGTGTAACCGTTTGTTTGCTGGCCAACTGGTGCAGTATATTTCTTTTCTTCGTTTATTCTTTATATCTCAGGTTCATAACAGTATATGAAAGTTTTTTTTTAATTCATTTCCATTCTGGTTTTGAAAATGTTCGTCAAAAATCTTTGTAATAAATTTATTTTAATGTCATGACACATATGATCAGGTGCACTGTTTTAAAAAAACACAAAATAAGGTTATAAGAATCGTGTAACTGAATTCATAAGATAGCTTAACTGTATCATTATTTAAGTCATTAGCTAACAGGGACACTTTAAATTGATAAATCTCACTATACTGTAAACCAACTAATTTTCGCGAGCGATTAGAAATATAACGCGAATATAAATCGTCGCGAATATATTAAACTTCGATCTTCTCCCATATAAATGCATCAACTAAATTAAAACATCGCGAATATGAATAGCCGCAAGTCGAAAAGTAACGGCTAAACGCGAAATAAAGTACCCGCGTAAATAAGTTAGTTTACAGTAATCTGCAACAGATTGATTGTTTATTAGTGTTGACTATTGTATGGCGGTCAGTGTGTTTACTTCTCGAGATAGCCGATGTGCCTGGAGATATTTATCTACTATCTGCTAATGAATCAGAAAAAACAAATGGAAAATATATGATAGATTAAAGATTATTGTTGTACGATTCACTTATCGCATGATGCTATTTTATGTCAGGAAGTCATTTTAAAACAAAACATTATTATTATTAATAAAAGTTCTCCTTTTGACATAATAAGCTATAAATGTTTCAGAGCAAGGAATTTGTGTGACATATGTGCCACAAAAATAAACCTTAAAGACCAGTTGTGTTGAATATAATACATGTATATCATTTATTGTATAAACAACTCGTCTAAAAATCAACCAAACAATGTTAGATCTGTTACTTTGCTTTCGCAATTTTTTTGTTCTTCCTTCGCCGGGATTCGAACCCATGCTTCTGAGATATCGTGACAACAAATCGCCTGCACTGTAGCCGTCCCGCTTGACCACACGACCATCTGGGCTTCATTAAAAATGAAGCTTTCGGTGGCCGGGTGTTACCTTTCCACGTCAGTTTTAATCTAGCGTCGTACTACAGTACATGATATATAAGGCATGGAGATGTTATTTTTACAGATCAGCTTAATTATCTGTTGTAAAGGATCCTACGAATTAATGTAATATACAGTCACAGAAAATAATTATATTTATAAGTACGTCTGAGCCAGTGACTTCTCTACAACAGATGTATCCATCGGAGCACCAGCAGTGATGGTGATACATGGCTGTGTACATTATGTATATACAACTCGTCTTAACATCAACCCAACAATGTTAGATCTGTAAATTTGCTTTCGCAAATATTTTGTTCTTCCATCGCCGGGATTCGAACCCATGCTACTGAGATATCGTGACAACAAATCGCCTGCACTGTAGCCGTCCCACTAGACCACACGACCACCTGGGCTTCATCAAAAATGAAGCTTTCGGTGGCCGGGTGTTACCTTTCCACGTCAGTTTTAATATAGCTTCGTACTACAGTACCTGATATATAAGGCATGGAGATGTTATTTTTACAGATTAGCTAAATTATCTATAGTAAAGGATCCAACAAGTTAATGTAAGATACAGTCACAGAAAATAATCATATTTATAAGTACGTCTGAGCCAGTGACAACTCTACAACAGATTTATCCATCGGATCACCAGCAGTGATGGTGGCACATGGCTGTGTACATTATGTATATACAACTCGTTTAAACATCAACCCAACAATGTTAGATCTGTAAATTTGCTTTCGCAAAATCTTTGGTTCTTCCCTCGCCGGGATTCGAACCCATACTACTGAGATATCGTGACACCAATTCGCCTGCCCTGTGGCCGTCCCACTAGACCACACGACCACCTAGGCTTCATTAAAAATAGTAAAATATTATATCATTTGTCAATGTTACATCCCTAAATTAAACAATTGAATCAATATGGAAATACAAATATTTCAATTTGCCCATTGACCAATTAGTATTAAGATACAATGTCAATAACCAAAGTATAAAAACAAAAAGCTTGATTGTGGCTGTCAGTGTCCATTGGCAGATATTTCAAGTATATTCATAATGATAATGTCATATTGATAACGAACATCATAAAAGAAATAATTGATGTATCCACCGTATATCAATTGAAGTGGCCCTCGTTAATCATTGTTAATGAGAAATATTCATACCCTATCATCGACTATAAAACATGAAAACTATGAAACAATTAAATCGAAAAGTATATATATTTTAATTCATTAACTAAAATCCTTGATGACTCGCAAAAGTTAACAAAAAGTAATGATTCATAGATTGTATCTTAACGTCCAGTGGCACCTATTTCATGCATATTGAGGACGAAAAAGAATTTATATTTACATTTATGTTGAAATCAATATGTGGCTTACTCACCGGTTACTTCGCACTGCAAGATTTGGATTTGAATTAAGAATAAATAACATGGTAAATGTTCATTAGCGTATTAAGACAGTTAAACAATTAGATATAACAACTAGCATTTTAAGTATAACCATCTACTCCATTTACAAATAGAAATATAAAAATAATATCCAAGAAAAGATTGACAATCTATGCAAAAGAAAAAGTTAACGACTATTTCAAGCATTTAACAAAGTTAAAATTATTTAACAAAGAGAAACAAGATAAACAATTTAAATTGTTGAGCTATTATTTTATTTTTTTTATAAAATATTACTTAAATATAAAACTAAAAAAGAATAATCATCTTTTATTCTGTGTTTTAAATTCTATAGCTTTGGTCAAGCTCCGTGTAAGGTTTGAATCCAAATGACCAAACCATACGAGGTAAATTGCACGAACTAGCATTTCGCCGGCTAAGCTAATTAGCATATCAAAGTGACCAGTATAAAATGAATCGAACACACCGTCAATTCAAATCATTATCAGGCATACCAAGTTATATAATTACAATAACTGAATTTAATTATTATTGAATTAAATTCTAATATATGCAAGTACCTTTTAAAGCAGATCATCAAAGAAATACCCTTTTAAATAAAAAATATAAGGCATTTATGCATAAATATAGAGGTTTTATTGGGTCATTATCTGAACAATAGGTAAATCGAAGCGGAGAAGATTGGAGAATGCATAGGTTTTCTATTGAGATAAAAAAAAAATACTTATATCTACTATACATGTAGATTAAGAAATCCATGTTTAAGAACAACCGGGAAAGTGAGTGCGCAGGCACATTACAGTAATATATTTATTTGTATGGTAAAGAAAATGGTTTTCAAGGTTACATCCATCAAATGTTTATGATAAAATCATAATGGCGGTTGCGTCGCATACTAGTTATAGTAAGAACCCAATCAAAATAAAACACGCACAATATAAATTTCCCCTATTAACAAAGTATGCTTCTGATGATCCCGAAAAAGGTCGACAGAAAATTGAAGAACCACTTTTACTTCCTCTATAAAAATTCTAGTATATTCGGACAAAGGAAACGATTGTGTCAAACATAACATATGAATGTTTAATGATCAAAAACATCATAAGTTACGATATTAACCATTTCGGTCAAAATCTAAATATCCAAAGTTTATACAATGATATTGAAATATTGTTATCATATATCGGTTGTTTTATATTCAAACCAATCAATAACAATTGTGTAAAACTGTCTATGAATAAACGCACCTGTAGTGTGATAGATGACATTCAAAGAAGTATCATTGCCGCTAAATGAATTAATGCATACATGATAAATTACTTATTTTTTTTGTAATACACAAATCTATAATTGCATACAATGTATAACGTATGATAACTTGTGTCATAAATAAATTATAGCAACATAAGTTGCGTGCATATGACTTTGTTCATTTGTTTGTATTGATGAACATGATTAATGTGATGTCGCAGTATATTTTAAAATGTTATGTTTCAGGTCACTGACCAATAATCAGTTAACATCAATAAGTGGGACAGTCTTCCAAGGACTCAAGACTCTTTATAAATTGTAAGAAAAAATGTCGGGTTGAACCTGGTTTTGTGGCTAACCAAACCTCTGCGCTTTATGCAATGCAAATATATCGTTGAAATTACAACATAACATGACGGGAACCAAGTACAAATAGATGCAAATACAGAGAAATACATAAATAATTAGTACATATGAATAAATAGTTTAATGGGCAAAAACATTATTTCAACATTATCATTTAACACCAATCAACTAATCAATCAGACAAATTGCTACTATAATCTTTTTACATTTATGAAAATAAGAACATTCGATGTAGCAGATGTTTTCAAATAATTTTTTTTCAGGTACCTGCATGATAATAGAATTACGGAAGTAAATACTCATGCATTCCAGGACTTGGCAGCTATAAACGACTTGTAAGTAAATCTCTATTATGCAAAGACATATGTTTGTCACAGTTGATATTGTGTTTGCGTTGGAATTATATTGCACTCCTTAGATTTTCAAATATCATTTAAAATTCCATTGTGTTAAGATATTAACTTAAAGTCAAACGTATTCTGAAACTTTTCTAGGCTTGTAAATTTTTTTTGTAGTAACACGTCGTCCTACGTTTCACATGTACATTTCTACAAATAACAAAAAATGGTGCGTAAGAACAAAATTGATCTCTGGATTTACATTGATGAGTAAATCAACATTTTCAGAACAAAGGAAAGTTTATCTTAAAATAGTTGCTTGTGAATGTCTGTATTATATCAAACTGCATGCATAGAAATCAGTGGGGTTCAACGGAGGCATGACACGATTTTCAATTTGTGTTTAAAAATGTTTATTTATACTTAACTTTCCCCAAAAATACATCGATAGCAATAAGTGTCAAATATTTGTTAAAATATGTATTTTATTTCGATTTTAATGCAACGATTTATCGACCTGTCAAATATTTACATGTCCATCCCGGAAGTCACTCAGAACGAGGATACAACGTCAGTGGTTCCTTTCATTCATATTGACATATGGCTACAGTGTAAATTTAGTTTCGATTATTTTCCAACAAAACGCATGACAGTGATAAAAAATGATTATGTATAATGCCGATGGATTCAACAATATAATTAAACAGAATATTGACATGATTCTGATTTTCGTATGACACACGGACTTAGAAGGTGTAAAGATGGGACTTTTTAACAAGCCCGAACTCTACACTTCTTTCCGCCCACTTTCATAAGGAATCCAGATTTGGGTCTCGGGTGCCATGCCATGAGTTCATCATAGGTCACAGGTGAACGGTACAGATGATTGATTTTCGCAATGTCAGGTCTCGTTTGAAGTTGCAAGCTTCAGGTGCCACGTCACATGGGGGATTGCTAAGATATAGATATTACGCAATATTACTTCATAAGGTCTTTGTGTAAATCCTGGATGTTTGTTTTGCCGAGGGAACAGGTGAAATATTGTTACAGTAATACAGGTAAAACTACCTGATGTTTAATGAATACCTGTAGTACGACCATACAGTACCCTATGCACCACCAATCAAATACCCTAACCAGCGTTGATAACTATTTATAGACAACCTGTATATATATCTTATTTTTATTGCTTTTAAGAATATTCAGATATAAAAAGGTTTATAACAGATGCATTTTTTTAATTGACTTCTTGAGATGGTAAAGTAATATTTCTTGTTTGTATGCTTGCATGTATGCTTGCATGTCTATAACTTCATAAGAAATTATTAGGCAAAAGCTTAAAACATGTAAAAAGCAAACAAGAAAATGATACGAGAATGTGAATCATAAGTCTTTTTCATTCTTATATTGAACATCGAATATAGTTATTAACAATTATCTAGTTGGTAAAGATTCAGATGATAAAAAACATTTCTCTTTAAAATGGAAACTTAATCATTAATGAAGAAAGTGTCGTTTGAAACAATTATTTGATATAACCGTATACGGCCTCCAACAATGAGAAAACCCCATACTGAATATTCGGCTATAAAAGTTCTCAACATGAAAATGTGAAACAGTTTAAACGAGAAAACTGGCTTATTTATAACAAAATAATTTCCGCAGAAAAAATTTGACAGACATGAACCAACGACAACTACTGATCTACATGCGCCTGATTTGAGACAAGCACATTTACAATGTGTCGGGGGGAGGGGGTATATGTTTGTGAGTGCCTGCCACCCCTCCATCCAAATTTGTGATAGTGGTCTCACAGCAGTAAATAAGAACTATAAAAACCAGTCTAACAAAAAACCAGTCTAACTCAAAAGATCGGTTCGAAGTACAGAAACCACTAACGTAAAATCAATAGAGATAACGCACAAATACTGTACGCTAGACCAAAGCCAAATACAACTAATGCATTACTCATGTTCTCGAAGACTGAAGTATGTTACATGTAAACATGTTCATGCTCAGTCCAATTGAAAATTTAACATTTATTCAACTGACCCCTTTTTGAAGAAATATTAAGTTGTTAATATTTTCATGGCCTTAAGCATTTTGTTGGTAGATTGCTAAATGATATTTGGAAGAAAGGGGTGGAAATATGTGAATTTGAATTTACTTTGTGTAATTCCTTAAATTTGAAGTTAGATTTATAAGGGTTTGGATAGAGTTGCATACTTTAGAAGTGTTATATAACTATAATAATTATTTCAACATAAGGCTATAGTATTTTTTCCTCAGAATATATGGTTTTAAAAGGTAAATTACATAACACGTGACTAAATCACAATACAGGTGCTTTCTTACCTTTCACCTGGTCAAGTATGTGATAGGTGTCAAAATTTAATTACTAAAACAACAGCCTCCAATAAATGTTTTGTATTGTTTAATTTTATACATAAGGTGAGACGGAATTAAAATATTGAATTGAAATGTTTAAATAAAAAGGGGGGAGTAATAAAATTGTTAATTGAATATCCTAATGCAGAAAAGGTGTGATAAAGGATTTGTCACTATACAAATCCTTGGCGTGATGTATGGTTTCCAACCAAAAAAAAATATAATAAGCATAATTTTTAGTGATAGTTTATACCTATTGAAAGTCTCACTGTCACCAAAAACACAGAAAACAAAAACAAAAACAAAAACGTAACCTTTTCGAACGCCTAATTTGACTTTTATTATCGCTTATTCTTTTATTCTTTCTGTTTCGGGCGCACACATAATTATAGCAATATCGTAACTGAGAGAAAAAAAAACAATTTGATGATCAATAATTATGAAATTGATATTTTCAATCATGATTAAAAGTAGTTTTATTTGAATAAATAAAAAATGACGAAAGCGGTTTATTAAATTTATTCATCAGACGATGTCGATACACTATGGACGGTAGTGAAAGCACTTTTCCCGATTACTGACAAACTATACAGACAATTGACCTCATCAATTTGAGTCATTGT
Source organism: Mytilus trossulus (assembly GCF_036588685.1). Lineage (NCBI taxonomy): Eukaryota > Metazoa > Mollusca > Bivalvia > Mytilida > Mytilidae > Mytilus > Mytilus trossulus. The sequence goes on along the minus strand of NC_086375.1, from coordinate 43,738,963 downwards.
GTGTGCAAAATAACCAAGAGAAGGATATAAATTTTTTATGCGAAAAGTCTAATAACGACGATTTTTCAGACAATACCGATCGAATTGTTACCACAGTAAGAGACTTTTTCCCAGCTTGTAACCACTGACGTCAGCACGATCACGTGATCATTATCTAACTAAAAATCATTCATAATTCATTATGGAGTCTTTGAACTAAAAAATGCCGATTGATCAGGTCTTGACAAGCAAAATTGTATAAAAAATGTTTTTAGACTTTTATGTATTAATTTGATAAAAAAAAAAATCAAAACAAAAAATCGTGTCACGTCTCCTTTAATGGTAATATACTGTACTGAACCGATATTTTATGATCCAATTATGATGGTGATCGAATCGGGGAGGTATAGTTAAAATAAAGAAAAATAAACAATACCACTGGGTCGATGCCACTGCTGGTGGACGTTTCGTTCCCGAGGGTATCACCAGCCCAGTAGTCAACACTTCGGTGTTGACATGAATATCAATAATGTGGTCATTTTTATAAATTTCCTGTTTACAAAAGTTTGAATTTTTCGAAAAACTAAGGATTTTCTTCTCCCAGGCATAGATTACCTTAGCCGTATTTGGCACAACTTTTTGGAATTTTGGATCCTCAATGCTCTTCAACTTTGTACTTGTTTGGCTTTATAAATATTTTGATATGAGCGTCACTGATGAGTCTTATGTAGACGAAACGCGCGTCTGGCGTACTAAATTATAATCCTGGTACCTTTGATAACTATTTAAGACCCTTAGAAAGGTTTTTGTTTTCTTTTTTTCTTAAATTAACGTTTATATCGCCATTGTATACGTATGAACGTCAGATTATTTGTAAGCTCATGTTAGATCCCCCAAAATGTGTTGTCAAAAGAAACAGCAACTCTGTTTACAAAAATCTTATGATTAAGATTGATTATAAGTTGTACTGAAATGTTCATGATTTACGAGTATTTTTACTCGTAAGTGTTTTGTGAAAAGAGCTCCTGAAGCGGTTTACATAATGTACATGATATATATAAAACAATTATAACTTGTTTTACTAACATTGTTTGCTAGTCGCCTTTATGTATTGATAAAAATAATGATGTTTTGTAGGAATCTTGCTTACAATGGAATTACAGTGCTGGATGCAGATGTATTTCAGGACTTAACAACACTTAAAAACCTGTAAGTTAAATTATTTGCCCAAAAAATCATGCAACTCCAACAACCTAAGAAACATTGCAACTGGAAAAGAGCGAAATAAAATAATGGAAACAATATTTTCCCATCAAAGGAAGCACATAAAATAACAATAAAACTGAGAATAAAGATCGGGAATGTCTCAAAGAGACAACAACCCGACCAAAGAGCAGAAAACAGCAGGCCTCCAAAGGATTTTCAAAAGTATGTTAAAATCCCGCACCCACAGGAGTGCCACTGCTGGGCCCTAAACAAAAATGTATGCTAGTTCAGTGATGATGGACGTCATACTTACAACTTATATAAAAGAAAGTTAAATTGAAGAAAAAAACACAAGACAAACTAAGGACAGAGGCACCTGATTTGGGACAGGCGCAAAAATGCGGCGGGGTTAAACATGTATTTTGGAGATCGCATCACCCCCTCTCTATACCTCTAGCCAATGTAGAAAAACAAACATACAACAAAACGCACAATAAAACTAAGGTTAAAAGATGTTCGAGTCATATGTCAGAATAGAAAAAAAAGAAACTAAACAAACTGCCAATGATACATAAATTAACAAAGAACTACTAGCAGTAACTGACATGCCAGCTGCAGACCTCAAATAAACTGATTGAAAGTATGTATGCTGGTCTTGATATAATTGTTATAGATATGGTCGATTATATAACTTTTCTATAACACATGTCTTCGATATCATTGCAAAACAAACTCTTGATGACTTTTAGAGCTGACATATGCATTCAATATATTATCTTTGCCGATTAATCTTTTGAGACATACAAGGAATGTGAATATATAATGTACTATAGACATCTGTACATATGAATCAAGTATGTTTTAACATAAAGGCAACAGTAGTATATCGCTGTTCGAAATTCATAAATCGATTGAGAAAAAAGCAAGTCCAGGTTACAATCTAAAACTGAGGGAAACGCATCAAATATGAGAGGAGAACTACAACACAACAGAAACACAATATTAAAATGTCACACACACAGAAACGAACTATAACATAACAATGGCCATTTTCCAGACTTGGTACAGGACATTTTAAGAAAAACAAATGGTGGGTTGAACCTGGTTTTATGGCATGCCAAACCTCCCGCTTTTATGGCAATGTTAAATATAACATTAAAATAACAACATTACATGACAGAACTACAATACAAATAAATGAGAGGACATATAGGACAGAGAAACACACGAATAATAGCTAACAAAAGGTACCAGGTTTAAAATCTAATACGCCAGACGCGCGTTTCGTCCAGACAAGACCAACCAGAGACGCTCAGATGAAAAAAGTTCGAAAGACAAAAAAAGTATAAAATTGAAGAGCACCAAGGACCAAAAGTTCCAAAAAATTGTTGACAATACGGCTAGGGTTTTCTGCCTGGGAAAAGAACATTCTTATTATTAAAAATAATTCATACTTTTCCAAACAGTAAATTTTATAAAATGACTATATGATAAATATACATGATAAAACCGAAGTAATGACTAACTTCAGAATGAAAATGGATACATTACATAAAACAACCGAAAAATACAGAGCTGAGTTAACCTAAGCCATCAACGCACAAAGTGATGTCACATTTAAATTTCTAAAAAGATCCCCCCCCAAAAAAAATAAAAAATAGGATAGAATTCAATATTATATATGTAAGACTGAAAATTACAATACTTATTGATATCAAATTGTGGTAGTAATTAGATAATAATTAATTGTATTATCTAGCTATGTCGATGTTTCTTCTGAATCAAACTGTAAACCAAATATATCGTATTAACATCTCTGTCCCATTTTTTTATTTTTCCAAATATCTTTTTTGTAAACTGATCTATTATTACAAATGACAAATACTATGAATAGTGTATTTCGTAAAATCGTATTTTGCAGGGGCCTGTTTACAAATCGGGGGATAACCATGTTAGATGTTAATTTATTCCAAGGCTCGACGTCGCTTAAGGGCTTTTAAATAAATTGTTATCATATTGTTTTAATTATTGGGTATGTTAACAACTCAATTTTTCTATTGGTTCAATAAAGTATAATAACACCTCAAACAGATTTTGCTTACGACCGATGTTGATCGTAGATAAACTGTGCACTAATCGTTTGTTTCATTGTGTCACGGACCATTTTTTTAAATTGATAAACTAAAGATAGAAATTTCGTCAAACCATCTTAATGGGTGCTATTTCCTAGAACTAAACTAATGGATTTTAGAAACGCAACACTTAATAAGTCTTTTAAATCATCATATTCAAATATCCATTTTTTGTAAAATAAATGTATACACATAAATTTCATGCATTATTTCATGATCTAGAATAGGTTGCAGTTCGAAAGTTTAATGTTCAAATCATGTGGTATGCATTTTAACCATGGGTGTTACTTCACCAATAGATGTTGAACCGTTGAAAGCAAAATTGCCTGAAACTAACACCTTAATGATTGACAGAAAAGTCAACCAATTCTGTTTGACATGCAATGATTATTGTTTTGTACCTACTGATTTGTCCAATGTTTCAAAAATAACAGGTTGTTTTAGAAATTAGGGGTTTAAACGTTTGGCTCTCTGCCATTTCAGTATATAGGAAACATCTATGGCACCAATGTGTCGGCCATGACATTCGACGTCTTGATAAGTAGTTAATTTTGCAGCCGTAAACATGTCTCGCTAATGCTGTTACATAGTAAAATTGTATTGAAGAGGCGTTTTCAGTACATGTTGCACTGGTCATGGATGGTCATCAAAAAATCCCGTTTTCCTGTACCTTTGTTGCAAGAAATGTAATATTTCTCACGTAAGATTGTAAAGCAACAGCACGTTCACCTACATTTACCTGCAATATTTAATGGCCTAATTCTAATTATCATTGCCAAGGCTTAGCAATATAGGGATTCAACAGATTTTCACTGGTTTGAATGTTTGTATGGATTAAAAGATTTTTTAACGAAGAATGAAAACTTGAAAAAACATATTTATGGACTTCGAATATCGCTTTAAAATATATTAAAAATATAGGCCAAAGATAACAGGGGTACCTTCAAACTCATACATCAAAAATAAGCTGACAACGCCATGGCTAAAAAGACTAACAGACAAATAATAGTACAGAAGACCCAACATAGAAAATTGGTGGTGATCTCAGGTGCTCCGGAAGTGTAGGCAACTCCTTAAAATGAAAAAAAAATGTGCAACTAAAATAATTTGGTATGTTCAATAAGCTTAGGTAAGTCAGGTACCGTACTGTCTTAATCAGAAAGAAGTAATTATCCATTTGTAGATGGTGACGTTCCCTTGTCACCATCTTACGGTGTTTATATATCTCAACTTGTACGATTTGCTCGTGTATGTAACAATGTTTTAGATTTTAACGAGAGAAATTTATGTATTACTGAAAAATTATTACACCAGGGTTTTCGATATCATCAAAACATTTACTAAATTTTATCATCGGTATAAGGACATCATTTGTAAATATAGCTCAACATGCAGACTTTTTATACATTCAGGTATTTCACATTCAATTTTTTATGAAAATATTCTTTAAAAAGCACAAAAATGTCAGTATTCACCTCAGAAACTAACAAAACCTTTAAATAGATTTATTCAGAAGGGATATAGTTACGATACTGTTGTCAGTTCATTAAAGGTTGCATATTTTGGTTTTAATATTGATTCACTTATAGGGTCTTTGCATCGGAACTAAACACATTTATTTAAAAAAAAACAGTTATTGGCATGACACGGGTTTTGTTCTTCTCATATATGTTATGATGGTATGATACTAAATCCCTAACGAGAAGGATTGTGCCTGATATTCATATGACGAAATCATAATCTTTCAATCAGTTTAATTGAAGTCTGGAGCTGGCATGTCAGTCAACTGCTAGTAGTCTGTTGTTATTTATGTATTATTGTCATTTTGTTTATCTTATTTGGTTACATCTTCTGACATCAGACTCGGACTTCTCTTGAACTGAATTTCAAATGTACGTATTGTTATGCGTTTACTTTTCTTGTGTACAATTTGGAAATTAGTATGGCGTTCATTATTACTGAACTAGTATATATTTGTTTAGGGACCAGCTGAGGGACGCCTCCGGGTGCGGGAATTTCTCGTTACATTGAAGACCTGTTGGTGACCTTCTGCTGTTGTTTTTTTCTATGGTCGGGTTGTTGTCTCTTTGACACATTCCCCATTTCCATTCTGAATTTTATTAAAAGCCTGAATAATAGTTATATGAGGTCAACCATGATTTGATAAAACAAAAATCAATATGTGTTACACTTTGAAATTCAGTCATTTTACAAAATAGGGGTACTTATAATCTTAAGAATGAATCGATAAGCTAGATGACGACAATCTGAATTAGTCAGTGGAGAGGTTCCACTTCATCTTGTAATGAAACTTAAATGAACTATTTCTCTTCAGATACAATAATATATTATAAGAATTATATTTTACAGGGAATTGCAAGCAAACAGAATGACCATGCTAGATGCGAATATTTTCCGGGACCTAACGGCTCTTAAATACTTGTAAGTTTACTGATTAATTCATCATAACTGTAAGATGTACCATGTCGAAGAAAGTGAAATTACTGGTGGGTTAACTCTTATACACAACTAAATAAGTAAAATGGTGTAAGAACATCTTAATTTTTGCAATGAAGTGCGTGTAGCTTCACATGAACCATTTGTTAACAGGAGCATGAAAGATTATTCATATGAATGTGAGGCATCGTCTTTGTAAAGCCTCGGTCACACCTTACTGGATAGCTCGAACGGATGCCTTACGGATAACTTTTTTCAATCCGTCCATATCCGTTGCATGTGCGTTAAGCGTACGTTTTATCCGTCGACGTCTGTTCTGTCCGGTGGAAAATTTTGAGCATGTTCAAAACTTTGAACGGACGTCCAACGGATAAAATGTCCGTTGAAAGTCCGTTAGGCGTTCGTTTTGTTCGGTACTCGTCCGTTTCGTTTCCGTTTTGTGTCCGTTACGTGTCCGTTATACATCCGTTGGATGTCTGGAAGATCCATTCACCAACGGGCTTTTAAAGCCTCGGTCACACCTTACCGGATGGCTCGAACGGACGCCTAACGGACAACTTTTTTTCAATCCGTTCATGTCCGTTAGACGTCCGTTCTTATCCGTTAGGCGTCCGTCCATATCCGTTAGGCGTCCGTTAAGCGTCCGTTTTATCCGTTGACGTCCGTTCTGTCCGGTGGAAAATTTTGAGCATGTTCAAAACTTTGAACGGACGTCCAACGGATAAAATGTCCGTTGAACGTCCGTTGAACGTCCGTGAGGCGTCCGTTTTGTACGGTACTCGTCCGTTTTGTATCCGTTACATGTCCGTTATGCATCCGTTGGAGATCCGGTAGACCAATTCACCAACGGACGTCTACCGGACGCCTAGCGGACGCCTAACGGATTAAACGGATGTGAAACGGACATTAACGGAAGGATAACGAATAAAACGGAGTCCTACCGGATGTAAAACGGACAAATGCCAATTGAAATTTCTCATGGTTTATTGCCTTTAATTTTTAGATGGTTTATTGCCTTCAATTTTCAGAATATTTTATTCATTCGTTTTATCCGTTACGCTTCCGTTAGGTGTCCGTTTTATCCGGTACTCGTCTGTTGGATGTACGTTCGACGTCCGTTATGTCCGGTACGTATCCGTTCCACGTACGTTCAATGTCCGTTGTGTGTCCGTTAGGCATTCGTTACATGTCCGTTAGTACACCAACGGACTCCCAACGGATAAAAATTTTGTCAACGGATAACTTTTTTTTGATCCGTTAGGCGTCCGTTCGAGCTATCCGGTAAGGTGTGACCGAGGCTTTACGGACGCATTACGGATAAAACGGATGTTGAACGGATAAGAAACAGATAAATGCCAATTGAAAATTTCGCGTCAGAAATGCCAATTATTGGTATGTCAGATTTCTTAAGATTCATGAATTCTTATTATTCATAATCGATCTTAGAGTATAGGCACGTCTTCACATTCAAGCAGTTCTTATTCAGGCCAGACACTGCCCTTTAGCGGAATTTTGAAGAACAAACCAAAACCAGTTACACAGAAACATTTTGAATATTTATGCGATTTACCTGTATTATTATTGTCGCCCTTGATTTTTCCGTAAATCTTGTTCATCCGTTTTATCCGGTACGCTTCCGTTAGGTGTCCGTTTTATGCGGTACTCGTCCGTTGGATGTACGTTCGACATCCGTTCTGTCCGGTACGTTTCCGTTTCTCGTACGTTGCATATCCGGTGTGAGTCCGTTATGCATCCTTTACACCACCGTTTTATTCGTTCAGTGCATCAACGGACTCCCAACGGATAACAATTTTGTCAACGGACAACTTTTACTTTCATCCGTTAGGCGTCTGTTCATGCTATCCGGTAAGGTTTGTCCGAGGCTTAAAGGAAAGAACTAAATCAACCGATTCGTTAATCACAATTTAAGCTCTTTAATAAGAAATTTTAATCTGGAATATTGCTTCTAAATTTCTTATATTTTTTTTGTAACAATCAATTGGTTTTAATATTGTATTTAGTATGTATCAACATTTGCCAATTCATAATGCTAATAACTAGATGATAATCGAATTGGAAAGTTATAATGCAACTGAACAATCACTGATGACAGTAATATGGGTTCCCAATTTAACAAAGTTAACGTTATGTGCACTTGAATAAGAACATTTGTTCAACTATAAATATCTACCAGAAATTATGTATTTTGTATATATAGGTCATTGCATCTATTTTCCATATTGCTTAACTAAATAAAATAAAACACATCAAACAAATTTCTGTTGAAAGACTATGTTGAGCTAAGATGAACTATAACACCCTTTCTATAAAAAGAATATGATCTTCATTTTTCATCTTTAAAAGAGAAAACGTAATGATTTTCTAACATAACGTTCTACTTTTTTATACCCAAACCAATCGTAATGTGTACCTATCTTAAACTTTGAATTGTTGATGCTTTAGTTTGGTTTATCTGATATTGCTTGATAAATATTTCTTAATACGAACACAATCTGCAGTCCGTGGAGAGGTGGTTTCAGTCTTTCCGATTATGAAACTTAAATTATCAGGAGCCGTGAAAAAAAGTCATAGTTCTAATGTAATTGAGCAAACAAAAATAATACACATTCTGACACTACACCTCACTAGAAAATAAATCACAATTAAAAGAAATACCAATACTTATAAATTTTACTGATGTTCATTGTCAGCCATCTTGAGTTTTCCCTCCAAATACAACACTTTATTAATATAATAACATTTTACAGGCGCCTGGATGGCAATCGTATTACCATGTTAAATGCGACTGTATTTCAAGGCTTGGTGGCTCTTATCGGAGTGTAAGTAAATTGAATTAGCAAACTAATATGTTTGTCATCTTTTTTGCTGGTTTGCTGATGTGATATATCTTTCGTATATAGTTGAGGTTTAGGACTTTTTTTCAGATTTTTTTTTACTTCTTGTTTTTTTCCTCCGATACAGCGTAAAATGTTTTGCCTCATACCACCCATTTCTTTTGTCATATAGGACTTCAATCGTTTATTAGAGGCCATTTACAAAAGTTTAAGCAGATTCTAGATATATTATTTATTTATTTGAGACGAAAAAAATACCAATGCAAATATGTATAAGTTAAAAATCTGTGTCAGCCTTTTCCCACTATTTATAAAAAGGAATTTTAAATATCTCAAAAAGGAGCTCCATAAACAATTAGTATTTCAGCTTATTTTGTTTTTAAACTCATGCTCTTCTAACTAAAAGTGTCAAATTTTAGATATTTTTAATTAAACATATTTAATACATCTTAAAACTTCTTTCATTGATATCTAATATTTTTTTTTGGTAAATGCACTTTTTTATACTTTAAGTATTAAAATGTGCTTTGTTATTAAATGCAATATCAGTATTTAGTTCAAATATATAATCGTAAATCAATCCTAATTCTATCTTATTCATTCTTATGTGACGTCATTTTTCATTTTTTGATGATCTGTTTTACAAATTCAAATGACGTCATTTTTTCGTCATTTTTCAGTTTCAAATAGGACGTCACTTGGCGTAGAGGTTTAAACTTATTCGGATATGTCTACTTTTGTGTTTCAAATGTCTGGTTATGTAAATGTATTTCAGTTGTTTCCTGTAATTAGTTAATACTTCAGTTTTATCATGTACATCTTTTGAATATTCATTTTATAAAATTTACTGTCTGCAAAAGTATAAATAATTCTAAATTATAGGGATTTTCTGGTAACTTACAGAAAACCCTTGCCGTTTTTAGCACAACCTTTTTGATCTTTTGGTCCTCGATGCTGTTCAACTTTGTACTCGTTTCGGCTTTCAAACTTTTGTATCTGGGCGTCACACGTAGGTCTTGTGTGGACAAAATACACTTCTGGCGTATTAAAATTTTGAACTTGTTGCCTTTTGTTGGCTGTTGTTCGTGTGATTCTTTGTCAATTGTGTTCTCCAATTTATTTATATTGTAGTCCTGTGTTGTCATTTTGATGTTATATTTCACATGGCCATTAAAGTGCGAGGTTTGGCATGCCACAAAACCAGGTTCAACCCACCATTTGTTCCTTTAAAAATGCCCTGTACCAAGTCAGGAATATGGCCATTGATATATTATAGTTCGTTTCTGTGTGTATTACATTATAACGTTGTGTCGTTTGTTTTCTCTTATTTTTGAGTGTAAATTCACATTGCGATAAGACGTGTCACGGTACTTGTCTATCCCAAATTCATGTATTTGGTTTTGATGTTATATATATATATGTTATATTTGTTATTCTCGTGGGATTTTGTCTATGTGTGTTACATTTTAGTGTTATGTCGTTGTTCTCCTCTTATATTTATTACGTTTCCCTCGGTTTTAGTTTGTTACCCCGATTTTGTTTTTTGTCCATGGATTTATGAGTTTTGAACAGCAGTATACTACTGTTGCTTTTATTTATGCCATTTCTTCCACGATTTGGAAAACCGTTTTTTAAATTGATGTTTCAAAAATATAAATATTTTGTGAATATACGTATTAAGCAATGTTTTCCTCATTTTGACAATCGTTTTCAATTTACTTAATTCAGCTTAATATAAAAAATATATATATATATCTTCGACATAATGTTGAAGATCTAACATTTCTTAGAGATACATTGTTATCATGTATTGTCAAATCCTAAGGCTTACTACCACTCGGAATAAATTTTTGTTCATTTGGTGACTTATGGATAATTGTCTCACTGGAAATAAAAAGAAACCTTAAAATCATCGCCACTGTTGAAAGACTGTTTGGTGATGATATAAGTAGTCGTTTAAGTCTGTTTACATTGTTATCGACCGAGTTACTGTGAAAATGGTAACTGCTAAAATTCACCGAGACCATTTCGATAAAATTCTCTAATAGCTGACAATCAAGTTTATATCAGTGAACAAAGTGTAAGGCATACATGAGTGTTGACTATTTATCGTATAATAAACATCTGTCAATACATGTGCATGAGTAAAAGCTTGTCAAATTGATTGCTCTATCTTACCATATGTTGACCATTATTTTCTTCATACATCTATTTATATTACAGAATGACAAATGTAATGAGGCAAGATCATTTTTGAATATTTTTTCAGGGCTCTGTTTGACAATCCTTTAACCACGCTAGACGCAGATCTATTCAACGGTACGAATCTTCAAGTTATGTAAGTAAAATAATTCTACCTGCTAGTGTGCTGTAGCATTATATCTTACAAGACTATGTATACCTAATTTATGTCAAACTTCATTTTTTAATCTATTTTCTTCTTTGTATAATTTGATAGTTTTGAAAAATGTTTGTTAGTTTTGAAAAATGTTTGCCAGTTTTGTTAGGGTCTTGGTCAAATTTACTATCAACTACATAAACCTGTTTGTTGGCGTCTTTTTTTCAAATTTATTTGCATGTTTGTTGCCAATTGTGTTGAATGTCTGTGATGTATATTTACACAGTTTGGGCTGCTGGATCCGAACTAATATCACATTAAACTTTTACGTCTCTGGGTTGCTAACCTAATTTTGTCAAAATAACCATAAACAACTGTCCTTCAAGTAGGAGGTTTAGTAAACTATTTAATCAGGTTAAACCCACAACTTACTTCGGAAAATGTCTGTAGCAAGTCAAGATTATATTATGACAGGTTTTTGTTTTACTACTTTCGTTGGCTGATAACGTTTGATATTGTCAATTTTGATGGACTTTTCCTGTTTGAATTTTCCTTGGACACATGTTGGAGTTCGGTATTCTGGTTATACCTTTTTGTAGTCGTGTTTTAATAGAATAGTTTGGTTACTGTGTATCTATTATAAGAAAAAACCTTAGGGAACCATGTGCGTATAATCTTACATACAACTGAACAAAACAACTTCATTTTGGTTTTTTCTTCAAATGAAGAGATGGTGGTGTATCCTAATATAAAAGATTGACTAACAGGAAAACTTAAGACAGTGTTCAAATGGAAGTGATATATTCACTTTTAAAAGACAATTTTGCAACATTTTCATTTAGATTAATGGGGTCGAACGTTTATCATGTTTATGGTTCATATCTATGTAGAAAATGTTTAAACTGATTTGAAACTCACAGCATTCCTGTTTTAAATAAATGTTGAATTGAATAAATAACACAAGTTATTTTGATAAAAATATGGTGGCAAAAAAAATTTCTTGTTTTATTTTGCAAACAAAATGTTAATTTCTGTTCATATGTAATCAATTATGCCATCATATTCACCATTTCGTCAATTTTCTATCTGACATTTGACTAAAATAGCAGTAGTACCATGTGAATACATTAATGATTGAAATTAAGAAAACATAAACTGGAAATGTAAAAAAGTGTTTTATTTTTATTGGCAGTCAGAAATTTTGTTGCTAAATTTTTCTTGAGTAGTACATTGGCTATCTATCAGAAGAACTATAATAAACGGACACATACACTTTGCGTTTTCGCTGATTAAAATCAAAGTTTAAAGATTATCGCAAAATTACAAATCTGTTTTGGATATATATATATAAAGTGTCTGAATAATAGTCAACGATTTTTCCCACGAGTGCGCTGGATCTTTACGAGTAACGATACATGTACACAATAAATAAATTATATAAACGCCCAAAAAGTGTACACAACAACACCAATAACAAAAAAAGGAAACTATAAATGTAATTATTTATAAATATTTTTACAATAAATTTCAAGATTGTTACAGTTTGATCTAAGTAGATTGATATATGATTCATTTAACATCACAATCATACTGATGAAGGATATCTGTAATCAGAAATATTTATAAAACATTACATTTATAGTTTCCCTTTTGTTGTTATTTGTGTTGTTGTGTACACTTCTTAGGCGTTATGATGGCAAAAGACATGAAGCAGGTTTTTTTAATTTATTTTTAGATACCTACACAGAACTAATTTAACGACGCTAAGTGCAAATGTATTTCGAGGCGTGGTGGATCTAAAGTACGTGTAAGTAAATTGTATTTGGCAAAACAAAATTAAATATACAAACATGTGACATACATATTATATTTCTTATCTTTTTGTATTTATACATGTTGCACTTTGCAGAAATATTTATATGGTAACAGTTTTCAACAATTTCAACAATTATGCAATTTTCGGTTATCAAAATATTATTTGGTTAATCATGTTAATGGTAAATTTAAACGGGTGCCACATGTGGAGCAGGATCTGCTTACCCTTCCGTAGCACCTGATATCACCTAGGTTTTTGGAAGGGTTCGTGTTACTTAGGCTTTAGTTTTCTATGTTGTATTTTGCTTACTATTATTTGGCTGTTTGTCTTTTTATTTTTTAGCCATGGCGTTGTCATTTTTTTTTTTCCATCTTTAAAAGTGAATGTCCTCCATTCAATTTTTATTTGAAAAGAAGTTGAAAATTGTTCTATCATACGGTTCAGGTGTTCCTTTTTTTTAAACTACAAAGAAAGGTATTCCAATTATAGTAACTGAATTGATAAGACATTAGTCGGGAGTGTTGACAATAAAGAAGACCATAGAATTTTTTTAAATAGAGAAGATTAACTATATCCTTATTTTCAACAACAGTTGACAGCTACGAGAAATACATTTTAATTGATGGAGACAAAACCTTCCCAAAAAAAAAATCGAACAAACTTCCTACATCTTTTATAAATTAATCAAAACTATCAGAAAACTGTACTGTGGAATGAATGCTTGATTGTACATTTTTTGTTATTTTTCAGTTTCGAATTTTCTTTGGAGTTCTGTTATAATGTAACCACCATAATTTGAGGTTAAACAGCTTTATCTTATTTATGCTGCATACTTTTTGCATCGTCAAACTGTCTGTATCGATGATGTTCATTGAACATGTTATTTTACAGGTCACTGCAGGAAAATGAGCTTACCTACCTTGATGCAAATGTATTCATAGGGTTTTCTCTTCTATACTTGTAAGTAAATAAGTACTGAACAATAACCGTATTATTTTGTTGGTTTGCTGTTGCATTATATTCATTTTTACCTTATATCCATATTTCATATACCATCTTGTTTTGTGATGTTATCTTTTAGTTTTTCCTCTGTTGACTTTCGAAAAGAAAGCTTGCAATTCCCCCCCCCCCCCTATTATATAAAACTCGTTCTTATATAATGTCCTTATACATTTAAAATGTACTACGCATAAGATTAAAACAAAGAATCTTAGACTCTTGTAACTGAATTTTTACGGTAGCTACAGAACTGAATCTGACTTATAGTTTTCCCCGCAAGAAAGATAATTTAATAGAAGAAGGTAAAGCAATATATTTTATTTTTAAGGTTAAACATCCCGAGACACTTCTTTGGCTTTTGATTTTTCCATTTCATAAGAGATTTTCCGTTTCGAATTTTTCTTTATGTTCGATATATTTGTTATTAAACTTTTTATTAGTCCATGTAGTAAGATTTATTGGCGGAATAACATACTGTTTAGAGAGAGAGTCAAGAAAACAATTCAAACCAATACAGGATCTATTGAACATTCACATTTTCATTTAAGCCTTTGACTGAACGTCTCAGGACGTCCACATTTTCAGCCATTTATCCCATAAAAACCATCAATTCTCAGAAAATTCAAGCACTTATTATTTCATGAAATTTTAATATGACAGAAAAGGAACAAATTTATAACTAATTGAGAGAAAATTAGATATATATGAGTGAGCTACATAGCTTTGTTACGATAACTTTCTTTGTTTAGGATATTAAATTTTAATCAATTTCCATGTTTTCCTGCCATTTTAGAACTACGGAGCAAATACAAATTTAGGTGGTAGGCTTCTACAAATAAAGAAGAAGCTTTGACCTTGATTTCCAAATTGAACCTCAACTTCATTATTTCTTCGATCGCTATTCTATGCACACTTTTAACAGTTTTTTTTCTTTACAATGTACATTTCTGCGTAAGTTTAAAACGATAGACCACTTTCGAGGTCATCCGTCACCGGAAAAAACGCGTCAATTATACGCGCCTTTCTACATTTGAAAATGCCTGTACCAAGTCAGGAATATGACAGTTCTTGTCCATTCGTTTTTGATGCGTTTTGTTTTTTGATTTTGCCATGTGATTATGGACTTTCCAAATTGATTTTCCTCTGAGTTCAGTATTTTTGTGATTTTACTTTTTTGTGACGTCATTTACCAGATAGAGGGGCTCGCCTGTATCCCTGTACTATAAACGTTCATCAAGCGTCTTAGTGATCGTCATTGTGCAGGATAAACTAGAAATAAAGTTTGTTCAGTAGGTACTTAATCACAATACCCTAATGACAGCGGTGCAGATTGTCAGTTATGAGAATTTAATTTGCCGAATAATTCGTGCAATATAGATTTATAGTTTTTCAACCACTCGCTCAACATTGAAACGGAAGTCACGACGCACTTAAACGCACACGTTACGTTCACTAAAAAAGTTTTTAACGAAAATGCATCGAACTCGAAAGTTGTCTATTAGGCTCAATGAAATATTTTAATTAAACCATCTTATCGATATCCTTATTTAATCATATGACAAATCATGTTGAAAACTTCATATAATGTTGAATTACCTAATTTAAGACCGCATTCAAACCAAACAGATTGCTTTTTATCGGTTGCTGTCTTGTGTATGTGGAACCGTTATCTACTTGCAATCATGAGAAATGCAAACTGATTGTTTACCTTGTTAACTAATTATGATGCTATGATATTGTGTATGCATCATGCACGTTTTGAATATTATCAATTCAACGATAATATGTAGTGTCTTTGTTTTACAGAGCTTTATATGATAATCCACTGAATTGTTCCAGCTGTGATTTATTACAACTAAAGCTATTTCTACAAAATCTGACTTTAATGTATGGGAATGCCAATGCAACCTGTGATGGGACAAACAATTTGGTAGTTGACTTTAATTTCACCGACTGTATAGGTAGTATTCTACAAATACATAATAATTTCATATCTTAAATGTCTTCTCTACGTATTATTTCTATCATAGTCCAACAAATGAAAGGCGAACAAAAGTATTCGTGTTACATGTACGTATAGGCTAGTAAAAAATGTATATCTATTTATCATATATTTAATACTGAATACATTAACTTTGTCTATCTAATAAATATACAATATATGTACATTGTCGGAAAATATAACATTTAATTGTATGAGCTTTAGAAACAGGACAAAAAGCGAGGCTCCGCCGAGTGTTACTCCTGTTTCGTAGCGAGTACAAATATTTTTTTTGTATTTTCCGACAATGTACATATATTATTTTTATCTTGAAATTTACAACCCACACTCAAAACTTTCGTTGTCAAATGTAAATCAGTGTATCAAATATTTCAAAGAAATCGACAGTTTAAATGCAAACCGCGTAGAGGACACCCAAAATGATCTGGTTCACAAAATAAAAATCCCTATTACCCCGTGCTCAACATGGAGGCGGGATAACAGGAGACTTTATTTGTACATGTACAAATAAAGCAAAAATTTATTTGTATACCTGTTTTTTGTACAATAGATGGCTGATTTCAGGATAAAGGATCTTATCTCCAGTCTGTATCAAGTCAAAGTTGGAAAAATGACGTCCAGTTGCTGTTTTTCATTGAATAACCACATTTAGTTAGAATTTCAGAAAAATAATTGGAAAAGAAAACGGGTCAATTATGACACTGATTCAGACTAGATTTTTTTTTTTTTGGAAAATGATCAAAAGACCCATCTTTCACTCTTCACTACTATTCTATTTGAAAGTACATGAACGAGTTTGTGTGTCGACTTTGGTGTAGTTGAACTGAGGCAATAAACGTAAGGAATATGTACATATATGCGCATTGATACTTAATACTAAATCAAAAGTTTTAACATCTTTGTCTTTTCATTTTTAGCCATGACGTTGTCAGTTTATTTTCAATCTATGAGTTTGACTATCGGTCTGGTATCTTGCTTCCCTCTTTTATAATAGAAAATTGTTCACTTTAAAATCCGAATTATTTTTGAATAATGCAAATAGTAAAAGTATTGTTAAACAAATAACATGTACATGTAACAATCTGATATTTTAAATGGAAAAAGGGAACTTAATGAATAACATGCATCCAAAAGATAATAGAAAGAAATTTTTATACCAAAAACTTACAAAACAAAATGAGTCATTTATGCCAGATTAAGGCTATTCGTTCATATTTCAACAAATGACAAAGTTCTCCTAAGATAGAAGTAGTAAACTGAATGTAGTCGTTATTTTGATTTTGCTATTATATAATCAAAAATATGATTAATTAAGAAATAATTCATGGAAGCCAAAGATCTGTTGGAAATGGTCTGGGCCTTGATATCCAAATCTTATCCTGGGTGTTTGCTTTTAGAAAAAAGTAAAATCACAAAAATATTGAATTTAGAGGAAAATCAATTCTGAAATTCCATAATCACATGGCAAAATTAAATAACAAAACGCATCACAAACGAATGGACAAGAACTGTCATATTCCTGACTTGGTACAGGCATTTTCAAAAATGGTGGATTAAACCTGGTTTTATAGCGCTAACCCTCTTACTTTAATGACAGTCTCATCAAATTCCGTTATATTTACAATGATGCGTTAACTAAACAGACACAATAAATAAAATAGTCAAATTATGGGTACAGCAGTCATCATCGTGTAACAATTTTAAAAGGAAAAATTTTACAGAACAGACAAAACATCTATCTACAAACACATTCATTGATGAGGGGGGGGGGGGTGTTGCATAGTCTTTAGTTTTGTATGTTGTGTCGTGTGTATTATCATTTGTCTGTTTGTCTTGTTTTTCTTTTTTGCACATGGCGTTGTCAGTTTATTTACGATCAATCAGTTTGACTGTCCCTATGGTATCTTTCGCCCCTCCTTCATAGTTTGAAAACGAACTGAAAATAGCATGGCAAAAAAAAGTAAAACGACGGAAAGACAAAACATAGCAAACAAACAAAGACTTAGAAACACAAATACAACCAAAAACTGCAGGTGCTCTCAAATGCTTTTAAAATATTATTGTTTTAAGGTTGATGTACTTTTGAAAGGTAATTGTTTTAAGGTTTATATGTTACTTTTTCAAATTTCGTTTATCAGATATGACAACGGTAGCTGCCAAAGCTTCTACTCAGCAAGCAAGCACAATTGGAAGCAGTATATGTAAGTCCAGATTAATGTAAAAAATTAAGTCGACTTTGTCGCTTCGTCGCTTTTCGGATTAACTTTGTTTAAAAGATAAAGCGTTACGAAACTGTGGTAAAAACATAACCAGTGTTTTCTCTGGTTTATTTTGTAAATTTATCAACTACAAATCAGTGTCTCCCCCTTACATATTTACACTATTAACATTAGTGTTGCACTTTAAAATATTTTCATTGAAAAGTCATTAGTTGTGAAAATGTGAATCGTGTTAGAAAATAATATTTTGTATGATTTGTACGGGACACTTTATTTTCCAATGTTTTTAGTGGTGCGAGTGTGCCCCAAAACATGGTCGCTTTTTCATGCCCTTCTTGTTAGAACAGGATCCCTTTTCCATGTCCTGCTGGTGAGAACAGGGTATTTTTAAAAACAAAGTATTTGTTTAGAACAGGATCGCTTATTTAATTGTTTAAGATACAGTCTAAACCCCGGGTTTAGAACTGCATCTATCTATACGGTCTAGAACAGGATCATTTTCTGAGCGTGTCGGGAAAAGGGTATGTCTTTCAATATTTCTGTTTAAAACTTAGTATGGTTTTCAATGATTGCTGGTAATGACAGAATATAAATTGGAAAGTAATGTCGGCACAGTTATACTCTAAAGGATAGTCAGTTACCACCACCTCCCACCCCACCCCCTTTGGGCCTGGGTATAGCATTTTTAAATTGTAAGTTCATCCATGGAATCGACGATCCGTCCAATACAATTGAAGAACAACGAAGTATAACTTTCGTGTGATCATTGATGAAGCCAGACATACATTCATTATCAACTTATCATTTATATATATTCAATAGAATAAGTGAGCATGAACTGCAAGTTCTTTATTGAGTTCAAGAGTTTTGCTATATAATTAGGGGTATGAAAGACGGCAGATGATGACATCCACCTAGTTAAAGACTCTTGACTGGAATGTGTCAGAGTAAAATGTGTGTATTGAACGCTAAATCATCCACCTAAATGGTGACGTAACAGGATAACATAAGAACAAACTGTAAAAGCTAAGATGATTTGATAGTATTCACTTAATTTAATGCATGAGATAATGAGGGTTGAATAGTAGTTTTCTGTGTGTGTGATGCAGAGGTATAGGTACTAATATAGTCACTGTTCATGTTTGAAATATCCACTTTATCGTCAGTTTATTCTTTCTCTACACTGTTAGCAAATAACTATCAGACGAAAACGGAAATCTTTTTAAACTGGGTTATACTGTGCGTAATATTGTTGATGTTTATTCTTCATTGGCTAGATGTATAGGGGACAGTTTTGGATCTAACAAAACTTGTTAATCCGACCGCTTTTTTTTCCTGTTCCAAGTCAGGCTTCTTGCCTTTGTTGGTCTTGTATGTGTTTTTTCAGTTCATTTATATGTTTTGGAGTAGACATTTAATTTCACTGAACTAGTACACATTCATGTTAAGGGAACAGCTGAAGTCCGCCCCAGTGTATGGGGTTTTCTCGCTGTTTTGAAGACCCACTGGTGTCTTAGGTTGTTTCTACTCTTTGGTCGGGTTGTTGTCTCTTTTTCCCCATTCCGAATTTTCATTCAAAATTTTATTGCATTACAAAATGTACGATGTGCACTCAAGTGAATATAAAGTTAAAATAGGCGCACTGCACATATAACGGCTTCTATGAATACAAATGTCTACTACATAACAATCTTATGTTTCATTGGTGATTCACATTGACATATTACGAATGTATCACTCCTTAGAAATCTTGTCATACAATATTCAAAAGTATATTTGGATATTTTGTGCATGTTTTATTACATTTGTTGATTTCTAACCAATGAAGAATCAATCAACAATCAATTAATTGTTATACTTTTCACAGCAATACCACGAAGTAACGTCGTAACAACTGAACCAATAAGTGACGCTGTAACAACAGTGAAAACAGCCAATGCCTTTTTAACAACAGTAACAAATGGTCCTGACGAACCAATAATACAAACAACTATCGACGCCATAACAACAAAAGAACCAACTACTCACGCCACAGCTCTAACCCCAAATGTTGTAGAAACTACAATTAGTACAGCTCAAGATACTCAATTGAAATCAACGCCTTCAACTGTTACCCAGAGTAAGTAGTGACGTTTGTATTATACTTAACAAACTATTAAGCATAACATAATAGTAAATAGCGTACAAACAGACACTCGTATTTCATTTAAAAAAAATATACTGTCCGTTTGATCCTTAACGGTTTGGTAGCCAAAGCGATTACACTACTGACCCTGTTTTTCATCCTGAGTAACCATCTTATTTCTGCTATAGGTATATCAAACAGCTTGTTTATATACTTCATGATAAATATACGTCATAGGAATTCCAATAGAACGGTTTATGTAATTTATATACTTCCTTTTTTTTTTTTATCAAAAAGGTCCTTATATAAAAAAGAAGATGTGGTATGATTGCCATTGAGACCCCTATCCACAAAAGAACAAAAATGACACAGACATTAACAACTATAGGTCACCGTACGGCCTTCAACAATGAGCAAAGCCCATATCGCATAGTCAGCTATAAAAGGCCTCGATAAGACAATGTAAAACAATTCAAACGAGAAACTAACGGCCTTATTTATGTAAAAAAATGAACGAAAAACAAATATGTAACACATGAACAACCGACAACCACTGAATAACAGGCTCCTGACTTGTGACAGACACATACATAAATAATGTGGCGGGGTTAAACATGTTAGCGGGATCTCAACCCTCCCCCTAACCTGGGACAGTGGTTAACAGTTAAACATAAGAAGCTTAGTTATACAAGCAGAAGCATTCTTAAGGATGAATATTGAATTAACAATTGGTAATGTTATAAGTTTGCAATCATATGGTTTAAACGACTTTTAAGTATGTTATTGTTATTTACCGTTAGTTAGCAATCAACAGGTATGTTCGTTCAATTCAAACATATATAATTACGTAAATGTTGACGAACCCGACGCCTATGTAACTAATCTTATTAGAGCTGGGATAGAGATTAACGAAACTTTGAGTTCAGTAAAATGAATTGTTGTTAAGAAGTATAATCAGATAAGAACAACTTTTTCTTTTAGCACAATGCTGCCAGGAGAAAGCGGTATCTTAGATTACAATGTTACACCCAAATGAGCATCCTAAGCTCATAATTTACAACAAAAAAACGTGATGCTTCAATAAAGGCTACCATAAATAAAAATGACTACGACCTACAATACTGGTTAAATCTAACTGCACTTAACATTTTCACAAAACAATGACAAGTATGAATTATTAATAGACTTCTCAGTAGTAACAAGTCAAGAAGTCAATTTTTAATGATATCGAATAATACATTTGGAGATTTGGGCTATGTTTTATTACTTTTTTTTTTAATTCTAAACAATGATCAATCAATCCACAAGTATTAGATTGTTAAAATTCTTACAGCAATACCACGAAGTAGCGTCATTACAACCGAACCAATAAGTGACGCTGTAACAACAGTGAAAACAACCAATGCCTTTTTAACAACAGTAACAAATACTCCTGACGCACCAATAATACAAACAACTATCGACGCCATAACAACAAAGAAACTAACTACTGACGCCATAGCTCCAACCCCAAATATTGTAGAAACTACAATTAGTACAACTCAAGATAATCAATTAACATCAACGACGACACCTGTTACCCAGAGTAAGTACTCACTTAACATCAAAGACTACACCTGTTACCCAGAGTAAGTAGTGACGTTCGTATTATATTAACAAACTATTAAGCATACCATAACAGTTTAATATTTAGTACACACAGACACTCGTATTTCTTTAAAACAAATCATACTGTCTGTTTGATACTTAACGGTTTGATAGCCTAAAAGATTGCACCGCTGTCCCTGTGTTTAATTTCTTTCCTACTATTAATAAGTCAAACAGCTTGTTTTTTATATACTTTTTTATAACAATACGTCATAAGATTTCCAAAAATAACGTTGTATGTAATTTATATACTTATTTTTTATTTATTTTTTATCAAAATGGGCCTTAGTCATACAAGCAGAAGCATTCTTAGGGATGAATGTCAAATCAAGAATGGATAATTTTAAACTCCTTCTCAAAGTTTTAATACTGTAATAAGTATATGGTATATATAAAACATGTTTTAAAAGACGTTTCAAAATGTTTACTTAGCCATGGTATTTTGACCCTTGCCATGGTATATTGAACCCCCTCATATATACCTCAAATTTCAAAAATCATATTATTTCAAACTGCTTTTCAAAGTTTGAATACTTTAATAAATGTATGGTATATATAAAACATGTTAAAAGAGATGTTTTGACTATTTTACTGAGCCATATTAATTTGAACCCCTCCCCTTTTTTTACCACGGAAAATTTAACTCCCTTTATATGTTAGGATATCAAATAATGAAAGCATTTAAGTTACATGGTATGGTTATAATGCTTCAATAAGTATTTTGAATTATGTTGGTAAAGACTTCAGAGTACTTATAGCAAAACATGGTACTTTTTTTACCTACCATGGAAAATTGAACTCCACTTCTTGTAAGTCTGACTTTCAAACCACAATAAGCTTTAGAATAATGCATACTTGTCTCATAATTATCTAATTATCTAGAATGAAAAAAAAACAGGGGGAGGTCAATTACCATGGGGTCAATTTTCCATACATGGGGTTCAATTTACCAAAGTGGTATTTTGACCCCGGTGTTAATTTTCCGTGGGGTTCAAAATACCATATGACACCGGAAGTAAGCATCATCGATCACCGACATGTTTACAGATTAGAATTAATTGCAATATGAAACTAAATTGATTTAGTGATTAAAACATTGATAGGTTAATAATCTGAATGAATTCAATAATACTGTTGTTGTTTAAAGCACAATATTTCTATTGCTATAAATACGCGAATGAAGGATTGGAAAATCATATGCTAATACAGACCTACCGTTTTTTGCAATTCTAGCAAACAGTTTGATTCCGTATTGCTTGGCCGTAATTACAAGAAGGTATCATTTTCTCCCATTCCCATCTCACGTTACACTTATTTTGACATGAACTGGTCTTTGTTACTGAATCATTCGCAATTCGATAAGTTATTATTACTTCGCTTTTACCATATTTACCTGTTGATTTTTGTCTAGTGTGTATTAGGTCTTTACATGCATTTTATTATTTACAAGCATGTGTCTTTAAATTGATTTTTTTTCACATTTTTCATGTCGGGGCCTTTTATAGCCAACTATACGATATAGGTTTTTCTCCTTATTGAAGGCGTACGGTTGACCTATAATTGCTTACATCTACTTCATTTGAACTTTGGTGGATAGTTGTCTCATTGGCAATCACACCACATCTCCTTATTTTTATATGAGACTAGAACACACCCGCGAAATCGCGGGCATATACAGCATGTAGACTGTTGTAGGATGATTTTTTGCAAAAGATATTATGTATGGAGAATTTCATAAAAGGTATCAAAAGCCCTCTCCCTTTTTCCAAAGTCCGATATTTGTTTCCTTTCTGTTAAATTTAATTATTTGTGTGTGTCTGGCCTCAGACCACAATTATTCTCCTTTGCTACAATGCTTCTTTTGGTAAAAGTCAAATCAAATTAACAATTTGCACCGTTTCAAACATGAAATAAATGTAACTGCTTATATATAGACCATTATTAGTCTAATAAAATATACTTCTAGGACAATCCATCAGTGTTTTCTTTTTCTTTTGAGAGCCTTATTAACATGCCAATGGTAGGGTATGCATCATGTATAAATGACTAAGGTTATTTGAGGGGTGGTCGGACGGGTCCTGATCCCGAAATCCCGGGCTTAAAACCATGAAATCCCGAGATGCAGAATTTAAAGAAATGCATATCACGAAATCCCGAAATCGAAAAATATATTCCCGGATCCCGTAAGGATCAATCCCCAAATCCCGAGCTTAAAAACACCCGATCCCGACGCCCCGAAAAAGGTCCTGCCTACTTCTAATCTCTACCTTTCTTTCATTTTTGCCAAATCAGTATTTTCCCTTTCAACAATAAATTGTTATGCCCCATTTATGGACATTATGTTTTCTAGTCTGTACATCCGTTCGTTCGTTCGTCCGTCCGTGTCTGTCCCGCTTCAGGTTAAAGTTTTTGGTCGAGGTAGTTTTAGGTGAAGTTGAGCATGTTTTACTTATTTTAATATATATGCAAGTGGTATGACCCCTTAAATAGTAAAAATTTCAAAGAAAACAGTAGACAGAATCACGGCCGACTTTCTATACTAACATACTAACATACTAACATACTAACATAGAAAGTCCCTGACAGAATACAGACAGTCTCTATATAGTAAAGTAGTATAATCGTAGTTTACATGTAGATATATAAACGCGAAAAATAATTGTCTTCTCTAAGGAGGTATAATAGTTGTGGTTCTTGCGATATAAACACCATGATATGAAACGCGAAAAATAATTGTCCTCTCTAAGGAGATATAATAGTTGTGATTCTTGCGATCTAAACACCATGATATTGAGAACGCTCTGAATGGCTTATTTTTTTCCATTTTTGTTATCCATCATACGATTGGTTGTCAAGTGACATGTGTCAAATGTTTTACTTATTTTGATATATATACAACTGGTATGACCCCTTAAATAGTAAACATTTCAAAGAAACCAGTAGACAGAATACAGAGAGTCTCTATATATTAAAGTAGTATAATCGTAGTTTACATGTAGATAAACGCGAAAAATAATTGTCCTCTATAAGGAGGTGTAAAAGTTGTGGTTCTTGCGAGCTAAACACCATGATATGGAGAACGCTCTGATAAGCTTATTTATTTTTCATTTTTGTTATCTATCATACGATTGGTTGTATTTGTGCATCTTTAAAACCGGAAGTCTTATCTATGAATAAAAGTCAATCCGATGACGGAATCATATCCGGACTCCTGTTTTCTCGTTTTTCTCCCAAAATAACTCAATCTGATTAGTCATAAGAATGGATGACAAATGCGACTATACATGTTACCTATAGGACACAGAGGCATGATGATTGATTTATTGTGGAAGGAAGAGAAGCGACACCCAAAATGAGGTCTTCTCGTTTAATAGTATAGATGACAACTCTGAAGTTAAAATATATAAGAGAAATAACAAAGCTACTTTCGTTTTTTAGTTATGCGTTTTCGACTTCCTTTCACATGTTCTATACTTCCTTTACAAGTAACCAAATCTATTGATTTACTATATACACTGTTAATACCATAAACAATGATCCTATCATTGATATGTCACCATTCTATTTGTTGAAAATTTTACCCATTGAAAGATGATTAAATCTTGTATATATATATATATATATATACAACTCGTCTAAACATCAACCCAACAATGTTAGATCTGTAAAATTGCTTTCGCAAATTTTTGGTTCTTCCCTCGCCGGGATTCGAACCCATGCTACTGTGATATCGTGACACCAAATCGCCTGCACTGCAGCCGTCCCGCTAGACCACACGACCACCTGGGCTGAGAAAGCAAATTTACAGATCTAACATTGTTGGGTTGATGTTTAGACGAGTTGTATATACATTATGTACACAGCCATGTATCACCATCATTGATGGCGATCCGATGGATACATCTGTTGTAAAGTTGTCACTGACTCAGACGTATATATATATATATATATATATAAACGAGTCTAAATTGAAAACTACGTTCAAACCTATGACTGCGTTGGATAAAAACCGCAGTTTTTATACGTGTGCATGTCAAACAAATTTCGTTGTAGAAGGGTCTAAAAACAGCACAAACAACATATATATATATATTGGCGATCCGATGGATACATCTGTTGTAGGGTTGTCACTGACTCAGACGTACTTATGAATATAATTATTTTCTGTGACTGTATCTTACATTAATTTGTAGGATCCTTTACTATAGATAATTTTAGCTGATCTGTAACAATAACATCTTCATGCCTTATATATCATGTACTGTAGTACGCCGCTAGATTAAAACTGACGTGGAAAGGTAACATATGGCCACCGAAAGCTCTTTTTTTGAGAGCTTAGGTGGTCGTGTGGTCTAGCGGGACGGCTGCAGTGCAGGCGATTTGGTGTCACGATATCACAGTAGCATGGGTTCGAATCCCGGCGAGGGAAGAACCAAAAATTTGCGAAAGCAAATTTACAGATCTAACATTGTTGGGTTGATGTTTAGACGAGTTGTATATATATATATATATATACAACTCGTCTAAACATCAACCCAACAATGTTAGATCTGTAAATTTGCTTTCGCAAATATATATATAGTGTCTAAAAATAGCAACAATCAACATTCAATCTATCTAGGTGTGGATCAGTTTGTAAATAAACTGATGCAGTTACTAAATTGAATTATATAAGTGTCTAAGAATGTAACTTTAACACATTAATGAGTGTTATAAAATTAGGTGTTATATTTTATATATTATTCACGCAATATTTCGCTAAACAAATTAGCTTCATCGGGCGTGTGCATCTATCCAGGTGATCTGATTTCACCTTCTTAGACACTTATATATATATATATATAAACAAGTCTAAATTGAAAACAACGTTCAAACCTATGATTGCGTTGGATAAAAACTGCAATTTTTATACGTGCATGTAAAACATATATATAAGTAGGACTCTAAAGTGCGATGGTACTCTAAAGTGCGATGGTCTACGCTAAAGTGCGATGGTCTACGCTAAAGTGCGATTGTGTCAGACGCTAAAGTGCGATGGTTGTTTGTTTTTTTAAGTGCGATTAGATAACACGCTAACTTGCGATGGTATGACACGCTAAAGTCCGATGGTGTAACGGAAATGTGGTTTAGGCAATGGTTTTCGTTTGTTGCTGAGTTCCAATTATTTTTTTGTTTATTGTTTTATTTATACATCAAGCTGTAGTCTTTCTCTTTTGGATGGTTTTACACTGGTCATTGTATAACCCTATATAGCTTGTTATGCGGCATGGGCCAAGGCTTTACTGTGAAGGGTCGTATGATTATTAGTTGCATACATGAACAACATTTGGGGTTGGATGGATATTTCATATTTCATACTACATCTTCTTATTTTTATTTAAAGTACGATAATTGTCCAAGAAGTGTAATGGTTACATTGCAGTAGTTAGTAAATCCGGAATTTAGTATTAGTCATTTGTTGGTATATTTCATATTTGCTGTTCGTTAAATGTTTTGTATTTAAATCAGGTTGTTATTTTTTCGTTTCAATTGTTTTACACTGGTTGTTTTGAGGCCCTTTGGTCTTAATAGAATACTATGCAGTGTAAGCCAATGCATCGCGTTAAAGGCCATTCTATAAACTAAAGTTGCATACATTAATGACACAAAGTCTTGTATAGAGAGTTGTCTTATTGGCAATCATATGATGATACTACACATCTGTTCGTTAGGTTGATGTCTAGCTGACGTGTATTCATTGTTTAACTGAAATAACAAACCATATTGTAATTATTTTTATTGAACTATTCAATTAGAAAGCAAAACGAAGACTTTTTTTGGCACCCCAGCTATTTTGATTAAATTTCTTTTTATGATTTTACAAATTATAAAGTTAACCTGCTCCAGCAACGACCAAAAAAGTTCTAGATTGTGATCAGTTTGTTTCTCTCTTCTTTCTTTTCTGTTCTTGTGTAATAAAAACCCTTAATCTGGACAATATTCTCGTCATAATGCTGTTTAGCGTCATAACGTCGATACTTTTGCGGAAAAACGCACTTTAGCGTGTTCAAAAAAATATCACAGACCATCGCACTTTAGCGTATCAAACAATCGCACTTTAGCGTAGGCCATCGCACTTTAGCGTATCAAACAATCGCACTTTAGCGTAGGCCATCACACTTTAGCGTGACCATCGCCTTTTAGCGCCTCTATCGCACTTTAGAGTCCTACATATATATATATGGAAACAAAACATTTGTTAACTGAAAACAGTTTAATTTGCATTTCTTCTTACACAAACGTGTACAGTACTTAAATTTGCCGTCAAATAAGACAAACGACGAGTTCATATATTTGTTAGTTATGAAACAGAAGGTTAGAAAGGATCGATTTGCCAGCTTTTTGCCTTTTCACAAAAAAGAAGTAATACATGGAATTTGTCGATATTAAAATATAAAATAGCATAATTAAAAATGTTGAATATTTACATATCATGCGTTTTCATTCTTTGAAAAAAAGTTATTCTTTCGAAGAAAACCATTGATATATATTTTACTCACGTCTATGAAGATAAAACAGCGTGTGTGTTTATTTCCAATTTATCTCAAACGATAGCAGTGAGTTATTTCTGTCATGAAATAATAAATCTGCCAATTTGAATATTAAACACACAACTTGATCACTTAAAGATCGGATTCTTTTACCTCACAAAATCAAGTAAAGATCTATAAATATACTCATCATTGATACATGGTTTCAAATTTTGTACGTCAGACGTAAAAGACTCATCAGTGACCCTCGAATCGAAAATGTTTAAAAGACAAACAAGAAGTACGAAAATGAAGAGCATTGAGGACCCACTTTTTTTACATTTATTAATTGTGTCGGTTTTTTTTCAGAGGCCGACACTATACATGTAGCTATTATAACCGGGACAGTTACTGGTGCTGTTGTAGTGCTTTGTGTAATCGCATACTTTGTAATACGAAAGGTTTGTAGTTGTGCATCTAGCAGTAAAACAGTTGTACATCCATCAATCTAGAAGATATAGAGGTAGTGCTGGCAACAATAGAATCAATATGCGCAATAATAGGAAGTCAACAGAAGATTTTTAAAGAGTATATGTTGGTACTGTATTATAATGATGGCCTGCGTTTATTTTTGCGTTACCTTATTTCAATTGTGATTATATAATAATGTTAGTTTTACCCGTTTGCTTAGCTTTTTCACTTCTTTTTTATTTATAGAAACAAAAATGCCTTTTATAGTGTATGTAAAATAAAATGTCCATGTCGATTTAACACGTAGTTGCAATGTTAGAATTTAAATGTACATTGAAAAATAAAAAATAAAAACTGTATTCTTTATTGTGGCACGAAATGCTATCCCCTTTATGGACAAAGTAGACATTCCTTAAATTGTATAAGCCGTAATCAAATCGATGTCCAGGAAATGATGTAATTGAAAATTTTACTATGGTGTTAGAAATTGTTTTAAAAAAGTTAATTTTAAATACCGATTAAAACTTTGTTTAACGCTACTGGGTCAGTTTGATCCTATGATAAACCATTATTTCTTTCACTATTTGCTTTTAATCAAACATTTGTTTTAGATATCATGATTCTTATTTTTATTATATTTCACATATTTGTGATATTTAACTTATTTACCATTTTTATTAGATCTATTTATCTTCAATTATTAAAGTGATTTATAAATCTTGTAATGTGAGTATGGTTTACAAATGAATTTCTATAATAACATGTTTTGTAATGTTGTTTCTTATTTATAAATAAAATTTAGTTTTATTTTAAGATTTGTAATATTCTTAACTGTATTGTGCATAGTCTGCATGTACTAATTTGATTCAATCTATACAAAGGAATCCAGAACAACAACAACAACAAAATGTCATTTGCTTTGATAAGATTATTTTGTTCACGAGGCGTTTTCCTAAATAGATATCCTGTGGTATCAGATACAACATACACTTACATCAGTTGTTCGACCTGTTAGTCAAATGCGTTTTGTTTAATTAAAATACACTTTTTCACTTTTTTGGTCTTTTGGAAAATCTTGTTTGTGCTGTTTTTAGACCCTTCTACAACGAAATTTGTTTTACATGCACACGTATAAAAATTGCGGTTTTTATCCAACGCAATCATAGGTTTGAACGTAGTTTTCAATTTAGACTCGTTTATTTTTTTTTGTTTGGGCTTGTATCCTATTTTCCCTCCGGTTTATATGACCCGTTCATCCTATATTGACTCTTAAAATTCAAGGGTCTATCTAAAAGATGAGGGTACTTTTTTTTCTAAAAATAAGGGTATGTTTCCAACACAAAACCTTTGTGTTTTGAAATTAAGATGATATTCTAAACAATGAAAAAAAACCATGTGAAAGCTTTTAGCACTTTACATAACACAAAATATATTATTATCCACCATTTATCTTTAATAGGAGGTAGATAGTCTTTCTGATTTGTGTAGCAATGTTAAATTGTATCAATGATGTATGAGCTGAAAATGAAGTTTTAAGGATATTACTATACAGTTACAGGAGGATCATGTAATAACATCCCTAAATAAGATATCATGTTCCGTGGTGTCTTACATATGTTAGGAATTGTCGTGCCTATTTCAATAAATAAACAACAGAAGATAAATATAGAGCCAATAAAAAAAAATGTGTTCTAAAATAGAAAATTTAAATGAAAAGATATCTTTTTACAAAGAGTTCTTACACAATTTAGAGCAAACTTCTGCAAAGAAGATATCCCGAGTGTATGATTTTTTTCTTTTGAAACAAAAAAAAAGGTAGGTATGTCTCTCCTTCGGACATAATTTTTTCAAAAACAGAAAATTTAGTAAATTAAGACCCATATAACTTTAAAAGTAACACACTAAGGTATATTTTTTATTACATATTTGAATTAACAAGCTGAAAAAAAAGATTGTATAGACAAAAAATCACCTTGTGATCACATTGGTATCGTATGCCCTCAAACCGACATGTATTAATGTAATACTTAACAAGAGTAGTTAAAGAGTTTAAGGAAACCAATCATGGTTCTGATCCAGGAATTATAACTGTTGCATTGAATATATTAATAGAAAATTTCATGTATGTAGAAAATGTGCCAAATTGACTATATTGAAAATAAACAGATTTGTATAAAACAATACAAATAGTTTCCGGAGTTTCGTTCCTACAGGAACTGCACATACTGGCTTTTTAAAACCAACATTGTTCTGTATTGCAATTTTATCAAGAATTTTACCTAATATTTTTAACTGAAATATTCAAAATTGAGTTTAGTACAATAAAACGGTTTGCTACAAATAAAATGCCGATGTTTCATATAATAATTGATAGGAATATTAAAACTGTTTTAAATAAATTAAAACTTTTCATTTGATATGCATGTAATTCTCTTTTTTACAAGCTTTCGGTATGATATGTAGAATACAATGGTATTCCATGAAATTATGATTGACGTTATATTTTCAGAATTTATATTAGCCTTTTCAGGTAAATATCTTTTCACGACCCCTTCGATAATGTTTTTAGTAACAATGTTAAGGATATTCCAGTAAACAAAAAATATTTTTTTCTAAATGCTACTATTGAGTATAGTATAATTTGTTTACATATCAACTGGGGTTTACGTAATCAGCAAGAATTTGCC
Source organism: Mytilus trossulus (assembly GCF_036588685.1). Taxonomy (NCBI): domain Eukaryota; kingdom Metazoa; phylum Mollusca; class Bivalvia; order Mytilida; family Mytilidae; genus Mytilus; species Mytilus trossulus. The sequence continues at coordinate 43,707,521 of NC_086375.1, read as the reverse complement.
TGCTCTTAGTTTGTTGTATGGCTCAAATAATTTATTAAGAGTGTTGAATACAATTTCAGAGGGTGTCAAAGTTATTTTATCCAGGTCATCTTCGATGAGAAACCAAAAACATTATGTCTGGTATGTTTACCACTCCCTTTCATACATGCACAGCCCTATCAAAACTTTGTATTTAACCTGACCTCAGAAAAATATTGTTTGATATTATCCAAAGGTGTTAACAGATATATAAGACTATAGATATGGTAAAACAGTTATGATATCTTTATTGAAAAATTATGATTGGACACATTGTTTATTCTTCACAAGTCAATTGAAAACCTAGTTGAATAGAACTGTGTAAACAGCCTCTGTTTGATTGCTATTTATTTCATATTAGTCATTACTTGTATGTATCATTGGTTTTCATCACAAAGGAATCCCATGTGGAGAAACGTACACATATTCAATTTTCAGTATTTGCAAATGGATGTTTGAGGAGATATATATGAAAATTGCATACAAGAACAGTCAATCACAATATAACTGAACATTAGCACCTACTATTTTTCTAGTCTGGGTGTATTCATTATACCGTTCACAGCTTCACGTTTTATTCCGGTATGCCTTTAATATCAATTCAATGACCTATAGATTACCATAGTGTTAAACCTTTTGTCAATTGCTGTTTGTGACAACCATACATTATTTATTTAACAATACAAGTCAGTGGGGAACATGGAATATAAGAAACGTGTCAATTTATATAAATAAGTCATACGGGATTTTTAACATGAGTTCACTAATAACTTATTTTCAACGCATGACAATTCAGAGTTTTACAAATGGTAAAGATTGCCTCTCATTGAGATGTTAACCTCGAGTTGTTTGTATTTACGAAACGCTTCCTTTCGTATAAATTTAGATATTTGTAGAGCATACTCGAATCTTTCTTGCATTGAAATATCTTACTGACTTAGGAAATCCTCAAATTAAGATGTTTAATGAGACAAAAATAATTTTCAGCATGGCAGAAGTACCAATGGAGTTGATGTCACTTATTCTCAAGAACAAGGAAGTAAAACACAACCAGCTTCTTAAAACTTGCCTCATATTTATCGACATTTGGCATAAAGTTTTGGGACTTTCTATTTCAATGTACCACCAATGCTAAGAGTTAGACAAGCCATTAATAACCACAGCCAATCCTTTAATATCGAATTAATATAAATCGTTTTGAGTTCTGTTTACTAAATTGTAAATAGATGTGATATCAGTTGTTATTAAAACAAATCGTTTTTATGTATGTTGGCATTTTGGTTTTTGTTGCTTTCCGGTGTTTTTGTTGTTCTTCTTATAGTTGATGTGTTTCCCTCGGTTTTAGTTTCTAGCCTTGATATGTTTTAGTTTGATCAATCGATGCTTTTTTAATAGCGTTATGATACTGTTGTCGTTATATAGCAAAATCAGCTTGCCAAAAGGACAACTCATGGTATGTTTTCAAAGAAATAGATATACTTGACTTTGATCTTCTGTGTCCATCTACCCGTGATCTAATATCTCCACAACTAAAACTTTCGTTTTCTCAGAAAAAAAATCACTGATCAACTAATTCACCATTCTAACACGCATTGAAGGTAACCGAATATACCGAGAAATTGTTAGTGTTCTGGGGAAAAAATCAGTTAAGGTTGATTCATTAGCTGATTATTGGTTGCTTATCGTCATTCAAGTATTAAGAAATAATTTACCGGTAAAATTAGACAGAAACTATCAAGTAGAAAATAAACCAACTTTAAAAACAATAAACGAAAAACAGATATGAGACACAGTAACAAATGACAAGATTAGATGGCACTTGACTGGGGACACGCAAATACAAACTATAACTGGACTAAACATGTATTTGAACGAGAACACCCATCCCAACATTGTGCAAAGTTGACCAGCACAACTTAAAGAAAAATCTCTGAAAAGGCTTGATTAATCAAATCGACAAAAAAGACTAAAACAACTAATATAAAAAAGAAACAAAATACCGACCTGAGAGTTCTCTTATTTGCTGAAAAAAGCGTTTTGAAAAAAATTAGCTTATTAATAATTAGTTCACGTCCAACAGATTAAGTGTAAAGATTTCATAAATACTCTGAACAAAATATGTCCTTGCATAATGCCAAAAAATGAAAACTACAAAAATACTGAACTCCGAGGAAAATTCATAAAGGAAAGTCCCTAATCAAATGATTATATCAAAGGCGCAAACACATCAAAACGTAAATAAATAATAGCGACAGGATGTAGGACCCAATGGAAAATGAATAAATAATAAGTTAAGTTTTATCTAATCAAATACAAATGTAATTTTCGTACCGATTAACCTCTTCAAAGGTTTAACTATGGTATAAAATTATTACCCTATATAAAAAATCATTCAAAAAGATCAATAAATTAAAATAATCGAATTTAAATTCAAAGTCTACGGTTTTATTGCTAATTTGGAATAATGACGGCCATCCTGTAGGGTGTTGCGCCGTTTTTTTTTTAACAGCATTACTGTAAAAATGAGACTGGCATCTAATTTAAAAAAACAAAAATGCTTCTTTTATGCACAAACTTCAAAATCACAAATTTGTAAATATTAAGGAATTTAATTTTCATTTTTACATAATTTATGGTAGCAAAATTATTGACCTAATATTTTCCAGTTATAAACATAGATAACAGTAATTGAAATTAAAAAAGTCGCTACAGATCCGGACATGGCGAACGAGTTGGGAAATATACACTTGAGTTTTGTTTTAGATGATGTCTGTACTTGGTACATAACCCCAACAGTGCAGATATCTTCATGTACTTTAAACCTTATCCTTCACTTAAAAAGACTACCAATTAAGTATCCACTCATCCTACTTATGACCATCGTAACGTGTGTACAATATTATGGTACAAGTATATATGAAAAATACTGAATTGTATAGTACATACAAATTAACAATAAAAGTTAAAACCAGTTTTCTAAGATTGTCAGGATATTGTTCATATTAAAGTACAATCTATCTCTACGTTGATTGACTGGGATATTTGAAACATTTAAAATTAAATGAACATAATGATGCCGATGTTTTCATGGATTTTTTATACAGTGTATATGGCTACTCCATATAACTACAGAACTGCAACCATAATATGTTTTCTTAAATATACTCGTGTTGGTAGAAAAAGTATCAAAATGATTTTCTTGTCCAAATCATTTTATCTGTAGAGTACATATAAGAATACTTATTTGTTTTATGCAGGATTTATTAACATGATTTTCATATTCTAATAAATGATAACTGAACAGAGATAATTATTTCAAATATCTTCGATACAATGGATATTTTATCATAATGCAATCTTCTGTCAGTAGTATGAATGTCAATTTGACTCTATGTTTCCAAAATGGTAAAATTCATCGCAAACAAAGTTAACATTAAACGACATAATATTCAACCCTTTATGTTTTACTGTTTTTGAGTTCTAATATTTTCAAAACAAAACCTCTGTGTTTTAAAAGAGAGATAACACTTATTTAAAACATTGGTAACCGTGTAGCACAGAGCATAATAAATCATATTGTGGCCCATCATTTATCTTTGAAAGGAGGTACACATGTTTTTAACAGCCTTTCTATTTGGAAGTTATGTTCAATCGTATTAATCGGTCATATTATAGCTAGATAAATGTACAGCACAATTCCCGGTTTGTCCTACAATCATTTTTATATATATATATATATATATATAATGAAATATTCATACAATAATACATACAAATATATTTTTTATAACAAAGGAGTAAGTTCTGAAAGGGCCATATTTGGCCCCAATTATAAAGTTCATAGTTACAAGACAATAAATGTTGTAAGTTTCCCTAAAGACATGTTAGAAAGTTAAACAGAACTGTTTTTGTCAAAGTTTAATTCTAACACGTTGATTTTTACATCCAAAAAAGGTCAAAATAAGGGATTTTGGTGAAATTTGACAAAATCAGCTAGATTTCAACCGAATGAAGGACCAGGAAACATAGAGCGCAGGTGTCGACAAGCTAAAGATTCAAATAAGACATGTGAAATGTCTTCACAAACATTATTTTAAAAGATATTTGTTGTCGACGTATGCGCTCTATGTTTCCTGTGAAATAATCTATGGAAATTTACCCATTTTCATTGATTTTTTCGTGTAAAATCAATATGAGTACAACTTGTGACGTCATAATGTCGCGCAGAAACGTAAAATTTTCAACAAAATGGTTTATATCCTAGCCAGTCAATGTATTAGCTATAATTTATCGTGATATTGGTCGATAAATCTGAATTTGAAATTTACGCTAAAAAAGGGGGCCATTTTAGGACCTTATCGAACATACTCCTTTGAATAGACAAGATAAAAATTGATTCTGTGGACAAAAATTACCTTGAGATCAAATTTCGGTATCGTATGCGCTTAAAGCGACATGAACTAATGTAATACTTAACCAGAACAGTGAAATGTTAAACAAATAGATCCCTCGCTCTAAATCAAGAATAATAACATTTGAATATCCATTGAAAACATAGATAAAAACAATTGTTGAAAAAATGCCAAAATGTCTATCTCTTTTATAAGTGGACGGATTCATATAAAAAGTTGCTAATATTTTCCCCTGAGTTTCATTACTGCAGGAATTGTACATACTGGCTTTTTTAACCCACATTTTCAGTATTGCATTTGTAGCAAGAATTATATGTATTTTTTTTAACTGGAATATAATGAATGTGTTATATTTAGTACAGCAAAAAGGTTAACTATTCGATTGAAGTTATCGTACTTCTCTCTTATTTTTACAAGCATTCGGTAGCATATGCAGTATGTAATGGTATTCCAGGATTATCGTTATATTTTGCACTGAAATCATACAAAGATAAACATATCTGCTCTCTTTGAGTAAATCCATAATAAATAATACTCTTTATTCATACCAATTCTGGTAAAAGATATTTTATTATATATTTATATATGTTATCGTTTCACGACTTCTTTGGCAATGTTATTAGTGCAAGTGTTAACGATATTCCCGTTAGCCAAAATTTCTTTCCATAAGCTATTTAACTTGTTGAAAAACTGTTTAATTCTACCAGGAGTAAACGTGATGAGGCATATTTTGCCTTCCAAACATTTGTTGTACTGATCAAATCAATTATTAAAAGTATTTTCAATGAAAATAAAATCACGGGGTCTAAAAATATATTAATCTTTGTCATTTTCAACGAGAAACAGAAAATACTGTATGTCGAGTATTTTTACCCATCCCCCTATTCATACATTCATACCATTACTTTTTCTACCTGACCACAAAATGCAAGAGATAATCTTTTCAGTCTGTTTGATCAGGCAGGTTTAGCAGAAATAAATTACTTTGGATAAGGTAAAATAGATATGATACCTTTATTGAAAATTAAGATGGACCCTGAGTAGACTCTTGCATAAATCGATTATTAACAGTGTTTCTAACCGTTTTGATCTGAGCGTCATTGATGAGTCTTGTGTAGATGAAACGCGCATCTGATGTTTTAAATTATAATCCTATTACCTTTGATAACTATTGGATAGAAAAATTTAAAAAGAAAAACAACAAAAATACAGAACTCTAGAAGATTAAAAAAGGAAAGTCGCGTATCTAATGGGAAAATCAAAAACTCAAACAAATCAAACGAATCGATAACAACTGTCATGTTTCTGAATTTGTTCAGGTATTTCCTTATGTAGAAAATAGTAGATCAAAATATTTTGATGGATTGTACGTTTTAAAGGCTGACTATTTCATATAAGTCATTAACGCTTGTGTTTATATTGTTTCCATCACAATTGAATCAACAGGGTTCACATATATTCATTTTTCACTACTGCAAATGGACGTTTGAGGAGATGTATATGCAAATTATATACAAGAACAGTCAATCATTATAATAATTGAATATTAGCACTTGATAGTCTGTCTAGTCTGGATGTTATTATTATATCATTCACAACTTAACGTTTTGTTCCTGCAAGCTTTTTTTAAATATCCCTTTAACGACCTGTAGATTTATATACACTTAATAATGTTAAGTGCTTGTCTGTAGCTGTTTGCGACAACCATACAATATTTAATAATCAATATAAGTCATGGGGGATATGGAACATAGGAATGGTGTTAGTGTTCATATCTGAATAACTCATTCTGGACTATTTATTGTCAGTTCACTCATAACTTATTTAAACATAGGGCAATTCAGAGCTTTACATATGATAAAGCTAGCTTAGGCGTGATGTTAAAGATATGTTGACCTGTTGTTGTTTGTTTTACGTTCGATTGACTTTTACTAAACAAATATTGTATTTGAATTTGTTTTCAGGAGCATTTTCAGGTTCTCGTATAAAATATGAAGCTGAAATATTCTTAAAAAATGAGTTTTTCCACAAAACTTGAAATGATTATTAAGACCAAAATAATTGTCAGTATATAAGAATTCTTAATGGAGGTAATGTCACCTACTGTCAAAAACAAAAAACGAAACCAGCTGTTTATGAGTTATAGAACGTACCAAGTTATTAGATCGTGACAATGGCGGACAATAAGTTGTAAAAGCAGAAACAGCTCAATGTTTACTTCCAAAGAAGTAAATACACAAGTTATGTGGGATGCACTTTTATTTGCATCTTCTCCTTCTCCTTTTATTGGCATGACTTTATATTGTGTTTGTTTAGAAAGGCCTGATATACTCCACAACACAAGCTAGACCAGTCTTAAACATGATCAATGTATACCAGTTTATCATTCGAATCAAGAAATGATAAACGGGAAAACAAATTTATTCTTCTCAAAGCATAAATTATGAAGCATGAACACATATATTACGTACACATTTATTCAATAAAGTAAAAATGTTCAGTATCTTCAAAACGCTACAGTTCAATTATTGTTGTTAAACTTTTCTTGTAAAACATTTCACGAACGAATGAATCAATGAATGTATTCTCATACACTAGTTTATTCTTAGTAACAGATAAAATAACAAACCATATATGATACATATTTTGTTTTGAATGTGTGGAAATAGATAACAACAAAAAAGTAGGGTTTCCTCAACAGGAGGACAGACTCTCACTTTCTATGCATGTTTTCCATCGCAACAACATTTTCCGATGAAAATAAAGGATTACATTAAATGATTTTAACATTTTTAATCCAATAATGTGGTAAAGCTTTAATTTTTTTTGTTAATAGTTTTACATGACATGATGTAGAGAAATTCATTACCAATATCTCTGACATTAAAAAAATCTATCCTATCTCGATACAGTTTGCATCCTTCCTTTCTCGACAAACAAATGATGGTTTTCGGATCTAATTCACACAAGTATATACAAAGCTGTTTTTTGTCTAGTTCTGATTTCGGCATAATATTAAACCAAATGGGAAGCCTATTTAATGGAGTGCGTATATTTCCTCATATCTTCAGTATACCTATTCGATCAACACAACGTTTTTGCTGACGCTCTAAATTTCTGATCAAAGAATCCGTAAACATACGGGTTAACAATATTGTTAACAGTAGTCATGTGATCTATAAATTTGAACACAATGGTCTCTGTCTGGCTAATTTTGATCCAAAAATAACGATCCTTGATCAACGAGAAAAGTAAAAATATTTGTGGTAAGTATGACAGTATGAACGCCAAGCTTATAACCATAAACATATACGAAAACTTTCTTGAGGATGCTGGCTCTTGATTTTCAGATGTTGACTTTATTGGTTTCGAATAATTTGACAGAGGAACCACCACTTTTTCTTTGCGTATTTCTTGTTCATTGTTAGTGAGTGAAAAATCTGTTGAATTTGCCTCGGTAATACTAGTTCCATCCTGAGCGACGTAAAATGTTGATCCAGATATTTCTTTCGATACATTTGATCTCGCCGGCTTCGTCGAGTTTCTTCTTGCGTTTGTATTCCGAATGATAGTGTAAATTTTCCTAGCTATTAGGGAATTCAAAATTATAAGTTCGAGCATAACAGATGTTATAACGAAAGATATGAAAAAGATAAAACCTAGGATAGAATCACTGTTTTCGTTTACTTCAAACACGTCTGCGCCACATATATATCCTGTGACATTCAATGCAGGATTAGGTATGGGTAAGATTTCATCCCAAATGACAAATGGTGCGCCAGTACCAGTGGCTAGAAGGAATATAAACACAAGAGATGCGCGACGCCATCGTAGAGTAAGCTGCGGTCCAAATGGTCGGCATACTTTCAAATATCTCTGTAAAGTTATAATGCCGAGAAAGTATATAGAAGCGAAGGTAAATATATTTACAACAAACCATAGATAACGACACGCATTGATGTCTCGAAAATTGACAGGAAGTAATGTTCTCCAAAGCTCGAATGGCACTCTCAAAATAGTTGCCAAAAGATCGACCAATGCTAAGATGGGAATGAAATATCTACTGTCACTTTCCTTCCTAAGCTTTACTTGATATACAATCAGAACCACTACATTCCCAAATACTCCAACAATGAAATAAATAATCAGGAAAACGTCATGCACAATGTATTTATAGGCTTCTTCCAAATTCCATGCATTTAAAATCTCCTCTTCTGAACGATTCATTTTGTTGTGTTTCTTTTAACCTAGTTGAGACTGATGCGACGAATCATTTGACTAAAACTTAATATGATTATATACATTTTAGTTCTTCCTCGTTGATACGGCGAAACACCTACAGTCCATCCGATATGTTACTTCAAGAGTCATTTCCGTATTTCAAATAAATATATATATATATATATATACTTAATGATGTGTTTTTTTTTAAATATGAATCGGACGTAATTCTGTATAAGTGTATTTAATATCTTTTCATTCTCAAGTATTCTGACAGTCAAGTATTTCACCGGCAAGTATTTCATATATAAACTTTCTCTAAAATGATAATTTTTCCTGATATAGATAAATACAGCTGTAAAAAAATATAATTCATGAATTTCTAATAAAGATGAAATAAGCTATATATCTATGTCGGAAGATTCGTTCCGATAAAATAATTTAACATCGTGAACTATTTCCAACTTTCTTCCGATACAATTCAATCCCAGAAGAATAATAATAAAAACAGAAGGACATGTTTTGTCAATAGTGATGATTGTATATAAAGATATATTTCCGGTTGACCGACTTTTGTCGGAACTACAACTGACTTTTGAAAAAAAAAGACTGTTCGTGAGAAAATGTGTGTCCTACCTACACGATTAGTATATCTAAATGTCACGAAATAACATTTATTGAATTCAAATCGTAAGTCACAACTTACGAAAAATTTATACTTTTAAATTAGTAGACTGTGCATCATCATAAGACAAGGTTATAAAAAGTTGCATCTAACATGTATACTCTTCATCTTAATTGGTCGATTATTTGAGTTTGCATTAAGATATAACATAATTCATTTTCGAAGAAATAAAGCATTAGTCATAATTTTAGCTAATCTTAAAACTGGGTTGATTTATACTGATTTAAACTGCCTTTTCTGCATATATTGATTCCTTTCACTGTGTTTCATGACTAGAGCAATTATATAAATGCTAGTCTGAGAAAACAGAATGTATATCCTCTATGATTTGTGGTACTGTCATTGCCTATAAGCTATTAACAATTCTTGGTTTGACAAAGTGATAATAAATCATTCTCAAAGACATTTTACCATTTAGTTATTTCTCTTAAAACTGCTTTTAAACACCAACACATATTTTAACCTTAATTGGTTGTCGAACTGAATAGACAAGACACACATCTGATACTGAATGGATGATAGTTATACAAGTGCAATGACATCTATCTTTAGTCAGCGAAGTTAATATGTTTTGACAAGCTAAACTTTAAAACAATATTAGAAAATGTTAACCTAAATACGAGTATACATGCACAGTTCTATTGTTAAGTTTCTAAAGAAGCAAAATCAATTGACAACACTCGTAGGAAATTAAATTAAGTCAGCGAAGTTAATATGTTTTGACAAGCTTAACTTTAAAACAATATTAGAAAATGTACCTAGATACGAGTGTACATGCACAGTTATATTGTTAAGTTTCTAAAGAAGCAAAATCAATTGACAACACTCGTAGGAAATTAAATTAACCATGTGAAACATAAGTTTTGTAATATGCAACCTCTTCATTTGGGAATTTTTTATAGACCATAATAGCAGTTGAACAAACATAAATAGCCACCACAAAGAGCTGTTGATAAACAAATATGGTCATAGCAAGGTTCTCAACGATTACAAAACTCCTCTTGTTCAAAGTCGAGATGCTTCCGGGTAAAATCATGTTACGTTCCCTACAGTGTTGTCTTATACGTTATGAAAAACTATAGACGAAATTTACACAAAGGCACCTCCTGTATGTTACATGAATATGCAACATAGTAATAGGTAAAGAAAACACGAAATTGTTTAACAAAAAACTGGTATATTTATTTACGTATTTAGTTGTTCTAGATCTATTTACTTACCCTGTGTTTTCTTCTACATCCACAAATGTATAGTTGGTTGGTACTTAAAAAAATAATATGGTAAAGATTTGCTCAGCTGGAATATTACTTATCGTCTAGAATCAAAAATATATTAATATGTCACAAAAACGAATGACAATGCAAACCGAACCCGAGACTCGATATCAAAACATTATCATTAATGTTTTGTTGAACTAAAAACTTTCTGACATGCGTACAAACTATTGTCATATGAGTTCTTAATTAGAAAGTTTAGATTATAAATTCAACGGTTATAAAAAATAAATTACAAATGTCCAAAACCTGACATTTTTTATAAATTTAAAATATTCTGCAAATTATTTTATGTCTCAGAACTTGGAAAATACGTAACACCAACGCATTCTGTGTGATTTAATTAGTCACAAAAATTAATAACCACAGTTTGAAGCTGTGTATAATTAAATGAATGAGTCAACAAGTGTCAACTTGTTTACGTTCAATGTTCATCTTGAAAGTATAATGTTCCCCTTTCGACACTTTATTTTAGTGAGTTTAATTAATAAAGTAACATCCAAACACTTGTACTGATGAATTATTTCAATTAGACAAAACAAATTATAAGATGATAATATCTGAATCTGCTCTTGAATATTTAATTATTTCAAATGAAGCAAAGTTCAACGCGTTTATTTCACTTAATTTTTTAGAGCTAAGAATAACCCCAGGAGGACTATAAAGACAAACTAGTTTAACCTTTAATAAAGGTACAGAGTGCCATCAGTTATAATGGTCAGGAAGAAGCCGAGACTATGAAAGGGAGATCGAACCTAAAATGATAATAATAATAAAACAAATCCATCAGATCAAGGATACTTTATATTCTGATATCCTTGATCAAACGAGATACCATTAATTCTGAGTCATTTTACTCTTTTTAGTCATAGGTACTTTTGAACAGGTCATCTTTTCTCTCCCCAATTTTCCAAAACTTTGTATGTTATACTTTTATAGTATAATATTGGAAGTATCACATCTTCTGATTCGCTGATTTTTTTTTCGATCATTGAAATTTTTTTTGTCATATGACCTAGCCACAGGTCATCTTTTTTCATGATTTCCTCATTAAAATGGTTTTAAAATTAAATTATAAGGAATGACTGTTTTGTTTGTCTGTCTATTGAAAATATTTCTTGAGCACAGTGACACTCTCAAACAACCTTTTCATGTTTACTTTCAACACTGGTAACTATTATTATAATATATACACAATAAAATATGATATTATCATTGTTAGTGGTTTCTGAATATTTTATGTTTTGAAAGTTTTGTTTTGATGACAAACTATTGATATTCTTTGTTCTTATTCAAAACCTTTCCACAAAAGGGACCATTTAGAGCTTGAAATATGTTTTGAACACTGGTAAGCTGAAAGAGACAACATACATTTCATCTCAAGTTTTTGTCGTTTGATTACTGTTTAAATAATGTATACCCTGCAATCATTATGATCATGTTCAGTATATAGTTGCAGAATTAATTGAGATTTTTTTAGTACGTTTATTTGTTTATTTTTCAATGGATATGAGCCAATATAATGACACATAGAGGACTTTTGTTTTTATTTGTTTTTACTTAAAAGGACATACTAATTGCACATGTGTCACACTGCTTCGTGGAAATAATAATTATAGCATATTGATGAAATTTCCAGACTGTCATCATTCATTCATCTAGTTTTTTTTTATTGACAAAGCAATAGATGCAGTAGATTTAGTTACATTTATATTAGTCTGTGTTGACATATCTCCCCGACGATTAATTTCATAACGCTGATAAAAAAAAAATAAGGTTTCTGTGTTGTCTGAATGGCTCATGACCACGCATGATTGTATAATCTAGATAAAAACATAACAAACAAATTGCTATTTTATTCGAGGACTGAGTTTAGCAATTTGTACTCCCATTTCGGACCTCTTTTTTTACCCTTCTCATACCTTTTAAAACTGCTTAAAATTTTAATGAGCATGGTTGTAAGGGCGTAAATTCATTCCTTGAAATTTATATTTATCGTCTGTTACTATCGTTCTGAGAATTGTTTTTTGATATAATTATTTTTCTTTTTATTACTATTTTGTTTTCATTCTACATTAAGAGTTAATTTCACCGGAGGTTTCATGGAAGTGTGCTCTCGTCGAGATGAGTTATGTGCTCGATCCTAATGGCAAATTAAACCAAACTTTAAAGTCTAGAACATCAAACTCAACAACTTGTGTTGACTCAATCAACATATAAATGTTCTCTATATGTTATATCGCGCTTGCTTAAGTTCGATCATTAGTGGACACCCCTTTATATTAATGAAAAAAATTAATATTTTGATGAAATTTAAGCTTTAACTGAACCGTGAGTAGTTTGAGGGAAAACACGACTATTATATTCTTCCGTGTTTAGAACTATAATTTTATGTATGAAACAACTGTAGTCTACACATACGGATCGATTGAGACAGCAGAAATTGAAACTTGATTAATCATTAATGCAAGTAAAGATTCCTTATATACGGAAGCAGTTGAGAAAATTTTACAAAGACGATAGGAAAGCAAACTAATTGATAAAATAGCTCCAATGCATTTTTAACTCTTTGATCCCTTGAATACCTTTAATTGAAACACCGTGGTAAGATGTTTTATTGGTTCTTACATTGATGTTGTTTTCTAACCCGTTATAAAAAACGTACTGTCAATAGTATTTACTGTGGAAAACACATATAAATTGTCATCTGAAAATCAACATTCTTTGTATCTTTTAATGATTTATAACAGCCGTTTTATTTGTTTTATGGTGTAAATATAAAGATCATCAAACATACAATACCTTTTTAATGGTTTCTGCAAATCCTTTCGTTAACAAACAGTTACTGATTACTAGATAAATGAGACAGACAATTAACGAAGTATTATATGCGAAAAGCAGAATTACGAAAGTAATAAAAAAGAATAGAAAAAGAATTGAGGTTTCGAATTCTCAGATCGGTACTTTGTGTGTTTTGTTTTTATGTTAGGAAGCTACCATTTGATTTTTATGGGGGGGGGGGGGGGGGGGGTTAGGATGAAATTTGAAGAAAAAAAGGCAGGACAGGAGTTTTGAGTAAAAAAAAAGGCAGGATGAGACACTTGCAAAAAAAAAGGCAGGATGACAATTTATTTAAAAAAAGTCAGGATAAACTAAAAAAACAAAAAAAAACAGGACGAGATAGAGTGAAAAATAAAAAAGCAGGACAGAGATTACAACTTAAAAACAAGGCAGGACAAAATTTTTCATCCTAGCCCCCCCATAAAAATCAAATGGTAGCTCCCTTAGTTGGTTTTTTTTTGTGCTTAGTGTCAATGTTATTATGTTGCGTTGTGTTATCACACCAATATACAACAATAAGATAACTGGACTTTTTTCAGTCTCAACAATCTTTTATCCCTGCTTCTACTCAGTCTCTGGCACAATTTACTAGTATACACTACTATACGAAATTTGAATTGCACCCATACCTTTCAGATGCCTTTAAAACATATGATTCAGTATAATCTTAATATATGTTTTGTTTACTTCTCTCCAGTTAGATGATTTTTTTTTTCTTTTTCGAAAAGGGAAGGTTTTGAATAAAATATAAAGCGTAGGTTGTGTTTGTCATGAGAGATTTTAAATAAATCAACTTAATCAGTATATATTGTTAAAAAAAATCATGAGAACAAACCAGAGCAGCTGATTAACACACATTTGACAAAGTTTCGGTTTCTTATTTCGTGGTTAAAATATTCATGATAAAAAAATCTCTTCCTGATTTCTGAGATTTATAAATAAAAACATTCATGATAACAATTTGAGTACTAGGCTATGAATTTAGACGGTTTCCTTAGATAATCCTGTTTGATATGTTTAGGAGAAAGGGGAATTTGAGAAATTTTCCGTCCAGTTCATTGGTAGATTTTATGATAAAAATCTTAGTTTTGCCTACAAAAAATGTAAAATTTTGTTACTTTCCTTATACGACCACGTTATTTTTATGATCAAACTAAATCATATTGTAAATAGATAACATTGTGATAATGACATCAACATATCGTTACAAAATATAATTTCTACTTATTAGAATTTGACAATTTTATTATTTTTTTATCTAAGATTTTATAAATATGCGGTCTCTGTTGTTGTACAGCTTTTTGAACTTTTGATCTTCAGTGCTGTACAACTTTGTAAACCCCTTTTTTCACTTGAGATCTTTTATATCTGAGCGTCTTGTGTCGTCTAGTCTTGTGTGGACGAGGCACGTTTTTGGCGTATTGAATTTTAAACCTGATGCTTTTTGTTATCTATTAATCATGTGTTTCTTTGTCTAATATGTTCTCCTATTTATTTGTATTGTAGTCCTGTTATATTATGTTGTCATTTCAATGTTATATTTAACATTGCCATTAAAGTGCGAGGTTTTGCATGCCACAAACCCAGATTCAACCCACCATTTTTTCCTTTAAAAATGTCCTGTACCAAGTCAGGAAGATGGCCATTGTTATATTATTGTTCGTTTCTGTGTGTGTTACATTTTAATGTTGCGTCGTTTGTTTTCTCTTATTTTTGAGTGTAAATTCACATTGCGATAAGACGTGTCACGGTACTTGTCTATCCCAAATTCATGTATTTGGTTTTGATGTTATATTTGTTATTCTCGTGGGATTTTGTCTGATGCTTGGTCCGTTTCTGTGTGTGTTACATCTCAGTGTTGTGTCGTTGTTCTCCTCTTATATTTAATGCGTTTCCCTCGGTTTCAGTTTTTTACCCCGATTTTGTTTTTTGTCCATGGATTTATGAGTTTTGAACAGCGGTATACTACTGTTGCCTTTATTTACTGATATTTTCATTTTGAACTTCCTTACAAATACGTGGGATTATTGTGTTCCTGTTTGAACATTTTTGACTGTCCCTCTTGTATCATTCGTTCCACGACATGATAATATATAAATTAGAAGATGTGGTATGACTGCCAATGAAAAAAAACCCGGCCTTACACTAATGAACAAAACCTGTACCGTTTATAGCAAATTATAAAAAAACATGAAATAAAGAATATATTTAGAACAATATGTTTGGCTTTTTGAATTCGATTTTTTGTTATTAAAATCTACCAAATAACATCCTGCAGATTTTTATAAAACAAGCTAGTCGGACTTTAGATTAAAAAGAAAACCTTATATATTGACATTAAAGATTAAAACCGCTAATTCACAACCCCGTTGCTTTCTATGGTAAATACTGCTATTTCAAGCATGAACGGCTACTTTTCATTTCATGTCAAAACTATACCTTATCCTGACTTGTAATTAAAATCATACTTTTAATTGCATATTAGAGCGTAATGGTTCTTGTTAGTTTGATAGAACAAAAACAGGTACTTCTGATCTGAACAACATGGCAACGGTACCCACCTATTACAGTTTTATATATACATTTGTTATTCTTAAAAAAAAACTTGTATTTTTTGTCTATCTGATGAGTTAAGCCTTTTTCAACTGATTTTTATAGTTCGTTCTTATGTTGTACTGTTATACCACTGTCCTAGGTTAGGGGGAGGGTTGGGATCCCGCTAACATGTTTAACCCCGCCACATTATTTATGTATGTGCCTGTCCCAAGTCAGGAGCCTGTTATTCAGTGGTTGTCGTTTGTTTATGTGTTACATATTTGTTTTTCGTTCATTTTTTTCTTTACATAAATAAGGCCGTTAGTTTTCTCGTTTGAATTGTTTTACATTGTCTTATCGGGGCCTATTATAGCTGACTATGCGGTATGGGCTTCGCTCATTGTTGAAGGCCGTACGGTGACCTATAGTTGTTAATGTTTGTGTCATTTTGGTATTTTGTGGATAGTTGTCTCATTGGCAATCATACCACATCTTTATATAACAAGGTTTCTAAAATTATCGCAAGTCCCAAAACTTTCATTTGATGCCCCAATATTTCACCTATTGATAAAAATTCAGTAACTGCTATTCACACGATTTTTTTTTTCTTGAATTATGTACAATTGTCTTGTGTTTTCTTACAGACCGGGGCCGAATGAGTGGTTCTATACCTTTAGGCGTAAAAGTTTTACATTTAATGCAAAACAGGAAAAACTTCAAGATAGCCATATTCAACATCTTAAAAAAGTTTGTCATTTATATTTAGATATGAGAAACAGCTTTCACTAAAACTGATATTTGCTAAAAAAAATGTTTTTTTACAAAGATATTGATCCATCTGCATGGAGAATGACACATAAAGAGGACTCACCATCTCTTACAAAGACAACGACGACCTCAGACTATTCAGTAAGACAACAGTTCTACTCGTTTCCTTTCAGACCTAGGTAATGGTTATGGTTTAATATACTTGAAAAAGTAAAAACACAAAAATACTGAACTCCGAGGAAAATTCAAAAAGGAAAGTCCCAAATCACAAAAGGGATTGCTTTTGTCACGACAGTTTATGTTGTCTATTGCACTATATAATGAGTAAATAGAAACAAGAAACACTTACAGGGATAACACACTAAACTAAAGACGGCGTTCAACGACGTGCACCCACACATCTACATTAACACCGTTGATCATTTAATGTTCTTTGTTGTGTCTTGTGTACTTTTATTTGTCCGTTTGTCTTTTTCCTTTTTTAGCCATGGCGTTGTTAGTTAATTTTTCGATTTATGAGTTTGAATGTTACCCTCTGGTATCTTTCGCCCCTCTTCTACACCAGATACAACCAATAGCTGGGGAGCTAAACAACACACATCAGAAAAGTACCAACTATCCTTCGCTAACTGAAATAATCTTAAAATATTATACCAACCTAGCAACCTTATAAGCTCTTCCACATGGACAATCGACCGTTATATGTAGTTTATATGCTAATAAACTTAATATATTTGTTCACTTCATTATTTGTCATTTTATGAATGCTAATTTTTGTGTATAAATGTTTATTTATCGCAAATCACCAATTATAACTCTATTTGTTATTAGTGTTTCCGCATATAGATTTGGTATTTTAAAACTGAAAGTGCAGTAGCTCATTCTAAAAAAAAACAAAAAACGATTTAGATTGCATGACATCAGAACGATTGTCCTCATTCTAGTTATGTGCGTGAAATTGGCAAATGCACTTTAAAGCCTACGGATTTCCTCGTTACTTTAGGTGCACGTGACTTTTTGTGTTTAATTGCATCTTGTTAAACATGGTAACAAGAAAACAAATATTAAAACACAAATTGAATTGATTTTTTTTTTAATTTTAAGCAGATATTTGATTGTTAAGGAATTCATTTACAGGAACATGTCATAACAATTAATGTTTACCTCCATTATGCAGATAAACATGGATAATGAGTTTTTCTGCTTACTCATTTTGTAATAACATAAACGGTACTAATTTTGATATTAAAAAGCCAATGATACGTTTTTTTGGCGAGAAAGCTTGCAAAATAACTAAAAATAATCTGAAATAAAAAGAAAGAGACCAAAATTTTTAATGTACCTTGTAATTCAAAAAGTTTATTTTTTATAGTCTATGCATGTACCTTTTATTGTTTCTTTGTTTACAGCGCTAACTTATTTGTTTTTTTTTTAAATAATGCTAATGATATTTACAATAACGTTTGAGAAAGGAAAATAATCCAGACCAAAAATTGTCGCTGAAATACAACTATATATATCATTTTAATGTTGCGCTGCTTATGACAAAAACAATATCTATTTCGTACAATACAAAAAAAATCATCACTCTTGAAATATATACAGCTACCCATTTGTCAAAATATCACATTTTGAACATGGTTTCAAAACAATTTTAAAAAAGGAATGAAAAAATAATGTTCGAATATCACATATATATATTGATTTGATCATTGACATTCAGTCTCGTTCATGATGACAAAGCAGTTTTTTAGTTTCCTTTCTGAATTTTCTATCAAAGAATCCATATATAAACGGATTTACAACGTTATTTACAACATTCATTTCTCTCGTAAAAGCTACGAAAGCTAACGAAGTTGCAGATAATTTGCCGAAAAATTTAGGGTCTCGCAAACTTACCGTCAGCATAACGAGACGTGGAACATACGATATTATAAATGCTATACCTATGGCCATAAACATAAATGAGTAACGATGCGCAAAAGACATTTTTCGGATGGATTTCGTATCTTTTTCCGAATTTGTAAGGTTATTGTTGTTCAGTTTTGTAGTCTCTGAAACTGACACATTTTCACTTATATCTGGAGCTATGTTCATCAAAACAAGTGGCAAAGCAGAACTGACTCTTCGTCTATTTATTTGGTTTCGGTTGATTCGTGCAAACTTTGCTTTTGTTTGAATGTAAATTTTACGACCAATAAAGGCATTACAAATCATAAGTGCCAACATGATGCCAAACGAGCTAATAATAGAAATTATAGTGTAGGTTAAAAATCCTGTACCATAATATCGCTCAACGTCAACATCACAAACATAACCGGTTGCATCATTTGACGAATTTTTAACTTTGATTTCATCATTGTAAAATATCAGTGGTATTGAAAATCCAACTGCAATTGCAACAGTTGCTATGAGAAATGCTTGTTTCCAAAACAATGTCATTTGAGGACCAAAAGGGCGACATATTTTAAGATACCTCTGCACAGCTATAACTAATAGTAGAAATATAGAAGATACCGCTGAGACGTTTGTCGGAAACCATAACGCTTTGCACATTTCACTTCCACGAAAGTTCACTGGGTTTATGTTCATTGCTAATTCCAATGATGATCTGGATGCACATGCAAATAAATCCATCACTGCCAGAAAAGGTATGAAATATCGATCATCTTTTTTCTTTTTCATTCGGAAGCTATAAATAATGATAACAACAACATTTCCGAATATTCCTAGAATCAAATAAAGCCCGAGAAAAACATCATTTACAATATAATTTGTTGAAAGCTCGTTATTCCAATCTATCAATTTATCATCATCTGATGTGTTCATGTTTATTTGGAAACAAGAAAAGCTAGCCGTGAAATTATCGCATTTTAGATATAATTCAAGGGCCTTGTGTTATATAACAACGACAAGCTTAACTTAATCGTTTAGATTGTCAATACGTAATCGAATTGATGGCTTCTGTAACGAATACTTGTATCAATTATATGAAAACGTATAATAGCATGGAACAATTACTTTTCTGTGAGTTCAAGATGTAATCCACTAGTCGAAGGCTTTTAAATTGCTTCAGTAATCAGTCAGCCAAACAGGAACCACTATTGTCTAAATACGGGTATTAAAGTTCTCCTGTATTGAACCAATTGTCGGCTATCCTCATTATCTGTGGAAAACACAAATAAATTGTCATCTGAAAATCATCATTCTTTGTAATTTTTAATGATTTATAATAGTCATTTTATTTGTTTTATTATGTAAATACGACCTTTTCACCAAACATACAATGCTTTTTCTGTTGTTTCTGCATAATCTTTTTGTTAGCAAACTGATTACTGGATAATACAATAGATAACACATTATGATATGCGAAAAAAGTAGACTAACGAGAAACACGAATCGACTAAGCTTCAGAATTTACATCAAATAATGAGCTTGGATGATATAATACACATGTGTATCGAGCCGCTAAACCAACTTTACTATCATAGCAGTCTATATACCAATGCTCAAGACAAATTCAGAACATATATATCTTGACAACCACACTTCACATGAGATTTGCTATATTTAAAAAGTATAACACTCATCCCACATATGCATGGCATTTGTAGCTATGAGACGGATGAATAAGTTGTAAAGAATAATTTCAAACAAGGATAAATAATTAAAACGTAATTCTGATTTCAGTAACAAAAAAACAGTATCGACTTGAAATTGGTTGGTTATATTTTAACGATGCTCAGTTTCAAACAATTGCCTGCATACATGTACATGTTTTTTTTTAAACTGATGGAAAGGTTGGTATTACGTAATATGACTGCACGGTTATTCTGCTTAACCACATAATCTGAAAAAAACTGGAAAGCAAGAAGTTGTATGTAAAAGCAGAGGATTTGAGGTTAAAAGATGTTTTTTCTCGATCTTGATATCTATAAAATTAACGGGAAACTCAATACCAAAATTTATGATTAAAGAGATGCTTTTTCAGTTCCTATTGTTAATTATCCATTTTTAGATGGTGACGTTGCCTGTTCCCTTGTCACCATATAATATATATCTCAGCTTGTAAAATTTGCTCGTGTATGTAACAACGTATTATATTCTAGCGAGAGAAATTTGTGTTTTACTGAATTTTTTTTACACCAGGGTCTCCGATATCACAAACGTTTCAAAACATTTACTAAATGAAAAATGAAAAACATATTTTCTTAGGTAAAAATGGAAAGTTTCATTATTTTTCCCTATCAAAATATTAATATTAATGACACGGAAATGATTTTCCATGAAAAATTTGTCTTGGGACATGAATTCTATAAAATGTTAATGCACAACTCTTTAACAATATTAAAACATAAATATTGAGTTTCTTTTGTTTACAAATTTTTCTTTTAAAATAAAGGACATGGACATTTTTATCTAGGAATATTAATGACATGGACAGAATTTTCTAGGAAAGTTAGTCTGGAGGCATAAAATTGATACACAACTCTTTAATTGCGATTTCAGGAAGATCTGTTTTGTGATATTGATATGCGACTTCTTATTATTGCGATATTCACCCAGTCGCAAAATGATTCAGCATTAAAAAAAATCGCATAAAGTTTTGAATGTATACGAAAAGAACTCAACCTTATAAAGGATTAAAAGATAAACGAAAACAAACATAAGCACAACACACTTATAACCTTTCTTAACGGTTAGAAGGTCAAATCAAAAACAAAGTTCAAGAGAGTTCAAGAGTTCAATTTAAACAAATCTGAAACATTGTGTTAAAACTGACTAATTCTATAACAATTGAATATCTGCTGTAAGAATAAACTGAGTGGTTCGAATTTAATGAAGAGAGAATTCACAGGAAATAACCTGATTGCTCATTTTAATCTCTTTGTTGGTGATAACAAAACTTCCAGAATCAGTAAGTAATGGATCAAATGGCAAATTAATAGTCATTGAGAAGTTAGTAAAAAATTGAATATTTTGTGAACAGGTCAGTTTTTTTATTCATAAATCTGTCCAAATGGCAAAAAATCCTTGAACAATCTCTATTTTCAACAGTCGAAAGTCATTTTTGATGAGTTCAATTGGTACCCGAACGTCTTGATATTACATGCATACATGAACACAGTAAAAATGTAATGATGGAAAATAAATCACATTATATGTATAATATTGCCTTTTCAAATAAAACAAAAGTGCATGTACTTACCAGGAACGCGTGTTAGATAATCTCTTGTAATTGGGCTGAAGATCGATTTAAACGAAAACAAGTTACTCACTTCTTGTTCAAATGTCAATATTGCTGTTAAAACTAAATAATCCAATATCCAATTAAAGTTTTGAAATCAATTAAAAGTTGAAGAAATAGTTGCAACCGTTCTAGTAAAGTATTCTCATTATTTTATGAAGCTGCTGAGTATATATAGTACATAGGGTACTTTATAGTATACTGATAGTAAACGATAATTTAATGGTTTGATATCTTCAGAAGCACAAGTCCGGATTCATTCTTGCTTTGAACTAACACGGATTAAAGCCAGGTGCCAATCAAATTGGCTGCTGGAAACATTTTTGTTTCACTAACTTTCGCACATATTTTCAACTTCTCTTCCAATCAAATTTTATATTTCCAAACCGGTTGCATAGTTTTAGACATACTTTTTCCGGGTACATGGGCAACTATATAGACATAAATATGAATCGGAAATTATATAATATTGAAAATATCAATTTGATTGCTGTATTTCAAGTTTTTATTTTGCATTTTGGTCGCTATGTTGTCAAATGGTGAACCATTTACCACCTGATTAAAGTTTAAGTTTAAATTTAGATGTATGGGGACGAAAATTTGAAGAAAAACAAATGTGATTTGTTAAATTGTTATTTAAGGGCTTGTCGTCGAAAAACAACCCAGCTTGACTAAGACATATCTGGTTATGTTTTACTAATGTGGTTTGTGTGCTCTAAATGAGTCATTTTACTTTTTCTGTACATGTAAAAGTCATTAAAACAACTTTCCGTTGTTTATTTAGTAAAACTTCACCGATTGACTGAACTGATATCTGGATGTCAAATTAAATCAATTTGGTATATTGCACCCGCATGATCCGTTCCATAAAAGCTTGACTACTGGGTTTCCGTAAAAAAAAATATATATTTATTTATATTATTAGATAAGCAATGCGTCCAATATATTTATTGCAATATAAACAACACTGTATGACACGGGTCATCTGACCATGACCTCATTTCCATGGTTCATTGGTAGATGTTTTATTTAGTTAATTTGCTGAGATATTACAAAACAATACGTAGACTATACTTCGAGCATGGAACTATTGTAAGGTGTGAATGTTTGTCTGGTAGGTATCATCTGACCTTGATCTTATTTTCATGTTATATTGATCAGTGTTTGATTTTCGTGGTTTGAACAGTTATTTTGAATACTGTAAACAGTAAGTAAACAATATTCTGTGTATGGAATTATTGTGAGGCGTTAATGACTATCTGACAGAGTTTATTTTTTACCTTGAACTCATTACAAGTGGAAGGTTAAGCTAGCTATAAAACCAGGTTTAATCCACCATTTTCTACATAGGAAAAGTCAGGAATATGACACTTGTTATCTATTCGTTTGATGTGTTTGAGCTTTTAATTTTGCCATTTGATTAGGGACTTTCCATTTTGAATTTTCCTCGTAGATCAGTTTTTTACGATTTTACTTTTTACACGGATCGGTAAGCACTCTTGTTTTTAGATAAATTGGGTCAATGTAACGTTAATGTCAAAATGATAAAATTGAATAAATAGTATAATCGAAGGTGTGAAAAGGTTTGACTTCTGTATTTTAATCAATATTAAGAATTACATTGATACTCATCCAGTCAAAACATCAATACTTTCCATTGTATAAAGGGAAGTTTATTTCTAAAACGATAATTAAATTTTGTTGAAAAATGATCTAGATATTTGTATAATTTTGTGAAGTATCTTGATCAATACATCTTTTAAATTTCTTGATAAAGGAATTAATTTATATAGTAGGCCATCGCCAGTATCATGGAAAAAAAAAATCACAAAAATACTGAACTCCGAGGAAAATTCAAAAAAGAAAGTCCCTTATCAAATGGCAAAGTCAAACGATAAAACACATCACACGAATGGATAACAACTGTCATATTCCTTACTTGGTTTAGGTATTTTCTTATGTAGAAAATGGTGGATTGAACCGTTCTTTTTTTAGATAGCTCAACCTCACACTTGTATGACAATCGATGCGTGAACAAAACAAACATACACAATCAGTAAAAATTACAAAATAGGGGTTTAGCCGTAAACAATGTGTTATCATCTCAATTACTATAAAAACAAACAAATGTAACAAAGACGGTTGTTATTAAAATCTTGCACCGATTATGGTATAGATTGTTTTCATGACGTTCAACTTAAAAAAAAGGTCATATAAATGAGGTCAGATGAGTGGGCTCTGTATCTTATCTGTCTCATTTAGCAAGTGAACAGATGGTGTCTACTCCTCTTATAGACACAATAGTGTAATGTAATATGACGTTAATATCACCTCTGATATCGGTTATTGGAATTAATTTACACAATTTGTACAGATCAAAGCTAATATGTTAAGCATCCGTGATGTTAAAAAAAAACCCAGATTAAAGTAACTTAAAAGTTCAACCATATTATGTTATATGATAGGGCCTACTGTGATTTAAAAAAAAATCCATGTCTTATGAATTTGACCCAGTTAAGCCTGTTGTAGAGATACACTCATTAAAGGCCTTCGTGAATTTAATTTTCAGATGTGTTCGACCCCAAGAACGCTTTGTTTATATATATTTCCACATTGAGATGAAAATGTTTGAGTTGGGATCTAGTACTTAAACAAATGTTCTACACAAATTGTGTCTGTCCAAAGTGAAGAACCATGCCATTGTATGAGTTATGGTTATGTCTTACCGAATTTGTCTGTTTAATAATTTGGAGAGTTGGCAGCAGTTCTCAATAAAACTTATTGACAACATACCAGCTAAGAGATTTCCCTGACATGTATAGTCTATGTCTATTTTTGTATTCTGCTTTTGATGCTGTGTACTTGTATTTTGTGCTGTTGAAGTCTTTTTACTTGTATTTTGAGCTGTTGAAGTCTTTTTACTTGTATTTTGTGCTGTTGAAGTCTTTTTACTTGTATTTTGTGTTGTTGAAGTCTTTGTAATTGTAGTTTGTGTTGTTGAAGTCTTTTTACTTATATTGTGTGCTGTTGAAGACTTTTTACTTGTATTTTGTGTTGTTGAAGTCTTTGTACTTGTATTTTGTGTTGTTTAAGTCTTTTTATTTGTATTTTGTGTTGTTGAAGTCTTTGTACTTGTAGTTTGTGCTGTTGAAGTCTTTGTACTTGTATTTTGTGTTGTTGAAGTCTTTTTATTTGTATTTTGTGTTGTTGAAGTCTTTGTACCTGTAGTTTGTGCTGTTGAAGTCTTTGTACTTGTAGTTTGTGCTGTTGAAGTCTTTGTACTTGTAGTTTGTGCTGTTGAAGTCTTTGTACTTGTATTTTGTGTTGTTGAAGTCTTTGTAATTGTAGTTTGTGCTGTTGAAGTCTTTTTATTTGTATTTTGTGTTGTTGAAGTCTTTGTACTTGTATTTTGTGTTGTTGAAGACTTTGTACTTGTACTTTGTGTTGTTTAAGTCTTTTTATTTGTATTTTGTGTTGTTGAAGTCTTTTCACTTGTATTTTGTGTTGTTGAAGACTTTGTACTTGTATTTTGTGTTGTTGAAGTCTTTGTACTTGTATTTTGTGCTGTTGAAGTCTTTTCACTTGTATTTTGTGTTGTTGAAGACTTTGTACTTGTATTTTGTGTTGTTGAAGTCTTTTTACTTGTATTTTGTGTTGTTGAAGTCTTTTCACTTGTATTTTGTGTTGTTGAAGTCTTTGTACTTGTATTTTGTGTTGTTGAAGTCTTTGTAATTGTAGTTTGTGCTGTTGAAGTCATTTTATCTGTATTTTGTGTTGTTAAAGTCTTTGTACTTGTACTTTGTGTTGTTGAAGTCTTTTTACTTGTATTTTGTGTTGTTGAAGTCTGTGTACTTGTACTTTGTGTTGTTGAAGTCTTTGTACTTGTACTTTGTGTTGTTGAAGTCTTTTTACCTGTAGTTTGTGCTGTTTAAGTCTTTTTATTTGTACTTTGTGTTGTTTAAGTCTTTTTACTTGTATTTTGTGTTGTTTAAGTCTTTGTACTTGTACTTTGTGTTGTTGAAGTCTTTTTACCTGTAGTTTGTGCTGTTGAAGACTTTTTACTTGTATTTTGTGTTGTTGAAGTCTTTGTACTTGTATTTTGTGTTGTTTAAGTCTTTTTATTTGTATTTTGTGTTGTTGAAGTCTTTGTACTTGTAGTTTGTGCTGTTGAAGTCTTTGTACTTGTATTTTGTGTTGTTGAAGTCTTTTTATTTGTATTTTGTGTTGTTGAAGTCTTTGTACCTGTAGTTTGTGCTGTTGAAGTCTTTGTACTTGTAGTTTGTGCTGTTGAAGTCTTTGTACTTGTAGTTTGTGCTGTTGAAGTCTTTGTACTTGTATTTTGTGTTGTTGAAGTCTTTGTAATTGTAGTTTGTGCTGTTGAAGTCTTTTTATTTGTATTTTGTGTTGTTGAAGTCTTTGTACTTGTATTTTGTGTTGTTGAAGACTTTGTACTTGTACTTTGTGTTGTTTAAGTCTTTTTATTTGTATTTTGTGTTGTTGAAGTCTTTTCACTTGTATTTTGTGTTGTTGAAGACTTTGTACTTGTATTTTGTGTTGTTGAAGTCTTTGTACTTGTATTTTGTGTTGTTGAAGTCTTTTTACTTGTATTTTGTGTTGTTGAAGTCTTTTCACTTGTATTTTGTGTTGTTGAAGTCTTTGTACTTGTATTTTGTGTTGTTGAAGTCTTTGTAATTGTAGTTTGTGCTGTTGAAGTCATTTTATCTGTATTTTGTGTTGTTAAAGTCTTTGTACTTGTACTTTGTGTTGTTGAAGTCTTTTTACTTGTATTTTTGTGTTGAAGTCTGTGTACTTGTACTTTGTGTTGTTGAAGTCTTTGTACTTGTACTTTGTGTTGTTGAAGTCTTTTTACCTGTAGTTTGTGCTGTTTAAGTCTTTTTATTTGTACTTTGTGTTGTTTAAGTCTTTTTACTTGTATTTTGTGTTGTTTAAGTCTTTGTACTTGTACTTTGTGTTGTTGAAGTCTTTTTACCTGTAGTTTGTGCTGTTGAAGTCTTTGTACTTGTATTTTGTGTTGTTGAAGTCTTTTTACTTATATTTTGTGTTGTTGAAGTCTTTTTACTTGTACTTTGTGTTGTTGAAGTCTTTTTACCTGTAGTTTGTGCTAAAGAAGTCTTTTTATTTGTATTTTGTGTTGTTGAAGTCTTTGTACTTGTACTTTGTGTTGTTTAAGTCTTTTTACTTGTATTTTGTGTTGTTTAAGTCTTTGTACTTGTACTTTGTGTTGTTGAAGTCTTTTTACCTGTAGTTTGTGCTGTTGAAGTCTTTTTATTTGTATTTTGTGTTGTTGAAGTCTTTGTACTTGTATTTTGTGTTGTTGAAGTCTTTTTACTTGTATTTTGTGTTGTTTAAGTCTTTGTACTTGTACTTTGTGTTGTTGAAGTCTTTTTACCTGTAGTTTGTGCTGTTGAAGTCTTTTTATTTGTATTTTGTGTTGTTGAAGTCTTTGTACTTGTACTTTGTGTTGTTTAAGTCTTTTTATTTGTATTTTGTGTTGTTTAAGTCTTTTTACTTGTATTTTGTGTTGTTTAAGTCTTTTTACTTGTATTTTGTGTTGTTGAAGTCTTTTTACTTATATTTTGTGTTGTTGAAGTCTTTTTACCTGTAGTTTGTGCTGTTGGAATCTTTTTATTTGTATTGTGCCGTTGAAGGTTTTTTAACGTGTATTGCGCAGTTGGTGTCTTTTCATCTGTTTGTGCTGTTGGTGTCTTTATGCTTGAATTGTGATATCGGTGTCGTTTCACTTGTACTGTGCTGTTGGTATCTAGTTACTTGTTTGAACTGTTAGTGGCTATTTACTAATACTGTGCTGTTGATGGGGTCAAATACACAATTGCATAATTTCAAGTTCAATAAAAACACAGAAAGTAATTTATAAACCAGTGTACACATACTTGCACCATTATTGTATATATGACAAAGTCGAAATTTTACTATGGGAAATACTTCAAATCTTTTTGAAAAAAAATTGGAAGTTTAATTCTCTGTATTAAAGTATCACTGAAATGAAGTCGTCGGTTTAGGTAAAAAGTTGTAAACGCAGAATGTTGATTGACCAAAACAAACGCATGAAGAAAAGGACGCAATGATCAGTAACTATACCTACTGAAGGCCGTACGGTGACCTATAATTGTTAATGTTTGTGTCATTTTGGTCTTTTGTGGATAGTTGTCTCATTGGCAATCATACCACATCTTCTTTTTTTTATACTATTTGGTATGCAAGGAAATGCTTGAATGATTTTCATCCGAATTAACAATCTCAGTAGTTAACGCTACGCTTTATTTTCTAAGAAAGAAGGCTGTTCCTTAGAAAGATCTTCTTAACCTT
Organism: Mytilus trossulus; assembly: GCF_036588685.1. Lineage (NCBI taxonomy): Eukaryota > Metazoa > Mollusca > Bivalvia > Mytilida > Mytilidae > Mytilus > Mytilus trossulus. The sequence goes on along the minus strand of NC_086375.1, from coordinate 43,679,171 downwards.
TCGGAGCACACGAGATAACCCCTAGTTGTTGTTAGGGGTTCGTGTTGCTTAAGATCTTTAGTTTTCGAAGTTGTGTCTTGTGTACTATTATTTGTCAGTTCGTCTTTTTCGTTATTAGCCATGGCGTTATTTATTTTTGATCTATGTGTTTGAATGTCCCTCTGGTATCTTTCGTCCCTCTGTAAGACATTTTCCGCATACAAATAAGTTTTATCCATACCTTACTATTTGCAGCCACTTGACTGTTACTTAAATCCGTTTTGTTGACCTCTATTTACTTTTAGTTTTGGTGTTGAAATATTATGCTGCCTCATTGACAAATACTCTACATCTTCATATTTACATGCATCATGTACATGAAATCTATGAAAGATATCGGAGCTAATCTACTTTATCATTATAGTTATGTTCGATCAATGTCGTATAAAATTTCAAGGAAAATTAACAAATAAAAAAATTTGATTTAAATCTAGATAATGTGTTCAAGTTTAGATTACAAGCAAAGCTGGGACATAGTCTCCGTAAATTTATCAGATAATTCTAGAAGAACAGACTATTATCGTACCAAATCGTATTCCTACGAATATATTTTTTTATATGTATGTTTGTTTTTCCTTTTTGTTTTAATTAAAACTACACAATTGTCCCTTAGCTATGTGCAATCTGATGCTCGGTTTTCTATATGCTGATGGAATGTCTAACATGCTTAATCAAACAAATATTTAATCGTAATTGTTATGTATCTCCTACTCCTAACACTGCTTTATTGGTTTTAAAACATTTAGCAAAGTATTAGTTTCCTGGGAAATTCAAAATATAGAACATTGCTGACAATCTATTTTACGTAGGTTTTTCAAAAGACTAAAAAATCTTCGATATTGAAACAAATTACGAAATATTATTCATCAAATGAAAAATTGCTATTTTTAAAGTATCTGATTTTTGTTAGAAAAAAGATATATCCCAAGTTTGAAATTAATTTCAAACCTGAGATTATTAATTAAAATATCCTACCTTGATAATAAATAGTTTCCTTATGATAACGGTATGTCACAATGCTACGATGAAACATTAAGTCAGGGTTAAACCATCATAAAGTATTGACTAATATTCTCAAAGGACTGGCAGATACTCAAATCTATTCAATCAATTCATTTTTTACAGCAAAATTAATCTTGTAAATTTGAGTTTGTTTTTTTCACAGATCACCGTTTTTTGCGTTGTTAAACAGGTGTTGTTCACATCGAATATCGGCCAACCTTTTTGTACTATTCCCTATCCCCCGGAGTAGCTTGTTTATGAAAAAATATAGTAAACAAGTTTTTAATTACAGCAACTGTTTCGTATGCATAAAATGATATTACCATCAGGATATGGACAACACAAAAGGTTAAAAATACGGACGAGACATATACTTAGTACTTTAAAAAGCAAATCACAAAATTGAATACCTCAATGTAGATGTGCAATTTGAAAATAAGCACTTTAATTTTCAAAAGACAGACAATAAAAAAGATACATACAAAAAGGGATCTAACATAGATTATGAATAATAGATTATATAAGTCACGTAATATAAATGTAGCATGGGATGGAGTTCTGTTTTTGTACATGAAACTTTGATTTGATTTCTCAAATCCCTAAACCATTTTGCATTTGGAAGATCGTTAACGCACTTACTGCTCCAAATGCACTTTTATCTCGCTACCTATTGTGAATTAAAAAAATGTGTCAAGAATAAAAAAAGACAACAAAGATCTGATTATTTTAGATACTCTGTAGTAAGCAGTCTACATCGTGATTTCATCTGTCAAAGAGAAGACATTTACTTTTCTACTAGGAACTATCATTGCAGAATTTATAGCATCATAAAACCACAGATTGTGGTTGCATGCAAATATCACCACTGTTACTAGGATTTTGCTAAAAAAAAAAGAATGTTGACTATAAAAAAATGTGTTTGTTCTTATTTTCCCGTTGCTGTTTTTCATTTTTATGTAAAACATTTACTTGGTAGTTTATAATATTATATAATTGTAATATTATGAATATCATGTGATAACAAATTGGTAATTTCAATTTATTAAGGGCGGAAAATGAGTTAACTGGAAAATAATTGACACAAGATGTGCTAACACAAGAAAAAATCCACAACATTGGTCGGCTCTTTTAGTTTTATTCACAACTGTTTAATACTTAGTGCTTTTTTTAAACCTCAACATGTCTTTTGAAATTTTGTTTCGTTGGTTTCCCGTCTCACTGATGCACATCCCACATCTCCATTATTTTCAGCGATATACGCTTATGGCGGTGATGTGGCGTAAAGCAATCTCAAACCAATCAAGCAATCTAGCTATCAGTTCTTGATAAAAAAAAATTGTATACAAACCTTTTTTTATAGGTCAATACATTAACATTATTGTTCTGGTTGTTTTATAGAAACGACCGTTGAGAACACAAAATCAACAATTTACAGTATTCATCAAAGTTGACTGATATTGAGACACCTTTGTAAGGCATTGATTGTGACCGAATTCTCGTGAGAGTTAGATGGATCGTTTTCTTAGTTTTTTAAATGTTATCTTGGCAATGATTGGTTGTTATACAGTGAGAATATAGGAACAATTAAACATTAAAAGTCAACATAAGTATAAAACAACTTTGAACCACTATAAAAACTTTAGGGACTCCGGAAAAAAATAATTATGTAAGAACATGTAAAACTGGGTGCTGTCTGCGAATAGAGTTTTTAAAGTCTGATGGTAATTTGACGGCTCTCGTAGAGAAATATAAGGTTACAGATTAATCTAATTCCTTCCCCAATAGATCCAGACTTGGTTTGGTAATTTGTTTCAGATGGTCTGCCGGATTGTAAGCTGTCAGATTTATGAAATAACATTTACAAACCTGAAAATTATCAGTTTCTGACAAACGAATTAAGAGTAAATCAATTAATTTTAGATCTGTTGTCAGATTTCAGACGAATAAGATAGAATTTAGTATTGACAGCGACATTTGATTAAAGCAACCATTTTGATAAATAAGTTGGTCAATAGAATAAGTGATTGGAAAATGAGGAAAATGTTTTATTTGACTTTCGAATGTACTTTAAGTACAGCCGGGTTTAGTTTAGGGACCATTCCAATATATCCGATACTTTTAAACTAATGGGTTTGAAAGTCTTTTTGGATTCTTTCGCCTATCTTGTGAATACTTTACTCATGAGACCGGCGAACGGCATACCGTATCCCTTTAACGCAGTGCCAGCATTTTCATACGAAAATGGTAAATTAGATAAAATGTAATCAGTATTAATATGATAAATATATCAACGCCAATTGAAATCTTATCAGACCATCTAAAAACCGCCGACAATACGGTTTGAGTTTTGTTCAGCGTTGAAGGTCGTAAGTTGGCAAAAAGCTGCTTATCTCCACGGCATTTGGTCTCCTGAAGACACTCGTCCTCCTTGTCAATCATACCAAACTGTCATATTTATACAAACATGGGAGTAATTTCAAGCAGAATAGCACGTGCGCCGATAGGAGTTAGACCAACTGCATCGACATGAAATACAGCCAATGATATTCATGCTTCATTCGTCATATGATTACAAAGTCATACTCAGTATCAAAGGTCAAATTCAAAAACATAACGTAACGGGCAGTTCTGCAAGGATTGCAATCGGTGGTTATGTCGAGAAATGCTGAAATATCCTGCTATGTATTAACGCTGGTCATAGTTCCTACGCAATGGTGATTTTAATCATTCTTCCGACCCTGGTACAGTTGCTTAAATGGATTATAGAGCGAAACCCTCTAAAGGAATATATCACTACACGAAAAAAAGTTGACTTTTATCTTTTAAAGCAAAATAGACATTTACACTTTAGAAATATTAATGTCAAAACGAGATATTTTTTTTAATTTACTGATTAATTGGTGCCGTTTTAATACCATCCTTAAATTGATAAATATTCCGTTAAGAGTTGAATTTTTGATATAAGGTTCACGATTGTTTGATTAGTTTACGTGAAAGTTATTTGATCCTACATACAAACAATTTATACAAACATATAAAAGACTTTTACTCATATGGTTTTTGTTTTTTGTTTTATGATACTTATATAATAAGTATAATAGTTAAGTATATCTTCTGTCTTTGGTTACGGAAACTGTCACCATTTTTAATATGATAGCTTTATAGTTGTACAGTTCCGATTACTAAAAGTAACTTGAAATGTTCCTAAACCAATATTTCAGGTTCAAGGAACTAGAAGGACTGTGACTTTAAACATGTTAATGACGTCATAAAAAAAGAAGGTAGAGATATTTTTTTTTAAAGATGGATATAGATTTATCAGTATAAAGTGAAATATACGACAAAATATTATTAAAAAAAATATACACACATTAAACAAATGTACCATTTGACTTTTATCGATTTTTATCTATTTTCTGTAAGATAAAAGGAGCACCTGATTTACTGATGTGTCATAATATTCTATATATCATTGATGGCGATCCGATGGATACATCTGTTGTAGCCCAGGTGGTCATGTGGTCTAGCGGGACGGCTGCAGTGCAGGCGATTTGATGTCACGATATCACAGTAGCATGGGTTCGAATCCCGGCGAGGGAAGAACCAAAAATTTGCGAAAGCAAATTTACAGATCTAACATTGTTGGGTTGATGTTTAGACGAGTTGTATATACATTATGTACACAACCATGTATCACCATCATTGATGGCGATCCGATGGATACATCTGTTGTAAGGTTTTCACTGACTCAGACGTACTTATGAATATAATTATTTTCTGTGACTGTATCTTACATTAATTTGTAGGATCCTTTACTATAGATAATTTAGCTGATCTGTAACAATAACATCTTCATGCCTTATATATCATGTACTGTAGTACGCCGCTAGATTAAAACTGACGTGGAAAGGTAACACATGCCCACCGAGGGCTCTTTTTTTGAGAGCCCAGGTGGTCGTGTGGTCTAGCGGGACGGCTGCAGTGCAGGCGATTTGGTGTCACGATATCACAGTAGCATGGGTTCGAATCCCGGCGAGGGAAAAAAACAAAAATTTGCGAAAGCAAATTTACAGATCTTACATTGTTGGGTTGATGTTGAGACGAGTTGTATATACATTATGTACACAACCATGCATCACCATCATTGATGGCGATCCGATGGATACATCTGTTGTAGGGTTTTCACTCACTCAGACGTACTTATGAATATAATTATTTTCTGTGACTGTATCTTACATTAATTTGTAGGATCCTTTACTATATATAATTTAGCTGATCTGTAACAATATCATCTTCATGCCTTATATATCATGTACTGTAGTACGCCGCTAGATTAAAACTGACGCGGAAAGGTAACACATGCCCACCGAAAGCTCTTTTTTTGAGAGCCCAGATGGTCTTGTGGTCTAGCTGGACGGCTGCAGTGCAGGCGATTTGGTGTCACGATATCACAATAGCATGGGTTCGAATCCCGGCGAGGGAAGAACCAAAAATTTGCGAAAGCAAATTTACAGATCTAACATTGTTGGGTTGATGTTTAGACGAGTTGTATATAATATTCTACATATATATAGTTTTTAATCGTGAAATTTTCTGTTGTTAGTTAACGTTATGACACCTTACTGAAATGTCCGCATTTGATGGGTTTTATGGCTGATTTTACGGAAGAAATCTTATTCTGTCACTTTTAATGGATAAAATACTATACTACGTTGTGGGGTTTACAAAACAGATTTGAAATAGTAACTAGTTAAAAGTTGCATGCACTATTTACTGAAGTCTTATTTTTTTCCCCAGTCTTTGATAAATGAGATTTCTAGAGCAGCATCATTTTCAATCGTTTATATTGTTTCATAATTGTAACTTTTGTCAATTAAATACAAGTCTTCTTAAATGTTTGGTAAAACATCTGATTTGACTATATCCCTTGACTCTTATATAATATAGAGGTCGGCGTTACTATGAGGTATCCAGTGTTTCAAAATCAAAAAGTAAAAAAAAAAAAAATATATTATATTTTTGATAATGCTTTAAACGAATGATATATCTCTACAATCCTGCAATAGAGATGTAATACTTTAGTTTAAGGGATTCTGGTTTATCACCTCTGTTTTTAGTGGGGTGGGGTTTTTCCATTTTGTGCTTTGTATCCTTTTTTTTTTCTTTTAGTCGTTTTTCGTTTTTTGACATTGCATTTTCAATTTTTTCGACTAATGATTTGGTATGTCCTTTTTGGTAGTTATTGCCTCTTTTTTGATACTTTACTGCGCATCTGGTGCAGAAACAAATTATACCGTTAATGTTATTACAAGCATTTTCATATGGAAATGGTCAATAAGCTGATTTATATAATCAGCATACATTAATATACTAACGCCTATGAAAGCTTATCAAACCATCTAAACACAGCCGACTATACGATATGAGTTTTGTTCAGCGTTAGTTTAGTTTAAGCATATTTATTTATAGTAAATTGGGAACAAAGTTTGCAACTTATATTAATCCCTTTCTACTTTGCGGAAGCGAGAGCTGCCTTGAAGCGGCATAAGTCTACTCTTTTTCGAAATCTACAAGGGTGTCTTTTACGTGCAAGAGATATGGCTCTCTCTTAACACGGGTCATCCATTTATCGTCCACTTCCGACGGACTATCATCGTTTCCTCAAGACCATACTCGCAAATGGTTGAAGGTCGTACTTTAGCAAATAGCTATTTCTCCCCACGTCTTTCGGTCTCTGGAGGACACATGTCCTATTGGCAAAGCAAATCGTCATATTTATATAATATGGGAGTAATTTCAAGCAGAATTGTATGTGCTCCGATTGGAGTTAGACCAGCTACATCGACATGTCATACAACTCATGCCATTAATGCTTCGTTCGTCACATGATTACAAAGTTTTATTCAGCACCAAAGGCCAATGTCAAAAACATACAGTAATGATGCAAGAGGTGCATTAGGATTATACGCTGAAAACGCTGTAAAAAGTAAAAAGCACAAAAACTCCGAGGAAAATTCAAAAAGGAAAATCCAAAATCAAAAGGCAAAATCAAAAGTCTAAACACATCAAACGAATGGATAACAACTGTCATATTCCTGACTTGTAATGTTCTGCTATTTCTTGATGCTAATTCTTACGCTGTGGTAATTTCATTTACTGTTCCTCATAGCCCCAGTACAGTTGTTCAAATGGATTTATTGAACGAAACCCCTCTAGATGTATAGCATTACATAAAAAATACCTTTATCATCTTTATTAAGCAATGTCGCTTTTATAAATTTGTATCTAAAGATAGGCATTTACACTTTTAGAAATATCAATATCAAAACGATATTTTTTTTTAATTCAGTAATTGATTGGTGCCGTTTTATACCATCCCTAAATTTACAGATCATACAAGTCATACAAGTGAGAGGATTAGCTAGCTAGCAAACCAGGTTCAAATCGATCATTTTCTACATTCGAAAAATATCTGTACCAAGTCAGGAATATGACAGTTGTTATTCATTCGTTTGACGTGTTTATTCTTTTGATTTCGCAATGGGGAAAGTTTCCGTTTTGAATTTTCCTCGGAGTTTAGTATTTTTGTGATTTTATTTTTTATAAACATTCTGTTACGGTTGAGTTTAGATAAAAGGTAAACGATTGTTTGGATTGGTTAAATACGTAAAGGTTATTTGATCCTACATACAAACATATATAATACAAGATTGTTTACTCGTATGGTTTTTGTTATATGATAATTTGTATATCTTCCTTCCTTGCTTACGAAAACTGTAACCCTTTTTAATATGATAACTTAATAGGTGTACAGCTCCAATTACTAAAAGTAACTTGAAATAAAATTAAACAGATATTTCAGGTTCAAGAAACTAGAAGGACTGTGACTTTAAACATGTTAATGACTTCATTAGAAAAAGAAGGCAGAGATGGGTTTTTTTAACAAGATATAGAGCTATCAGTACATGAGTATAAAGTGTAATATACGACAAAATGTAATTGAAAAATATATACACATTTAAGAATTGCACCATTTGACTTTTATCGATTTTTATCTATTTTCCTTAAGATAAAAGCAGCACCTGATTTAAACAAAAAAAACTATACAACGTGTTATTATGTTCTACTTATAGCTTTCTCATCGTGAAATTTTCTGTTGTTAGTTAACGTTATGACACCTTACTGAAATTTCCGCATTTGATGGGTTTTATGGCTGATTTTACGGAAGAAATCTTATTTTGTCACTCTTAATAGATAAAATACTATACTCCGTTGTAGGGTTAACAAAACAGATCCAATATAGTAACTAGTTAAAAATTACATGTGCTATTTACTGATATTATTTTCTTCTGTCTTGTTACAGATTAATTTGATAAATGAGATTCGTAGAGATAAACTGAGGATCAGAATCTTAATTGAACCGTTTATATTGTATCATAAGTATAACTTTTGTCAAATCAAATTTAATAAGACTTCTATAATATTTAGTAAAGCATTTGAGTTGACTATATATATTCATTGAGTCTTTTATATTATAGAGGTCGACATTACTATGAGGTATCCAGTGTTTCCAATGTTAAAAAGTAAGAAAGAAAAGATTCCGAGGAAAATTCAAAACGGAAAGTCTCTAATCAAATGGAAAAATCAAATGAGAAAACACATCAAACGAATGGACAACAACTGTCATATTCCTGACTTATTATAGGCATTCTCAAATGTAGAAAATGGTGGTTCGAGTCTGATTGAACCTGGCATCAATCATCGAATGAAAAAAGGGATGTATTTCATTTTTGTTGTATTAAAACACACATTGACTGAATAGAAAAAAAAACCTTTATAAACCACAGAAGCGAGACAACATTATTTATTAAAGGAATCATGTAAAATTTAGATACATTTGCGACACAAACATAATATTTTAACAGAAAGGGTCTATAGTATGATATCCGACTATCAAAGAGCAGAAAACAGCCGAAGACCACCAATGGGTCTTCAATACAGCGAGAAAATCCCGCAACAGGAGGGGTGCTTCAGCTGTCCCCTAAACAAAAATGTATACTAGTTCAGTGATAATGGACCTAATAACTCCGAAATATATAAAAGTAACTAAAATTAAAAAGTATACAAAAATAACAAAGGCGCAACAATGTGGCGGGACAAACATGTTTTTTGACATCTCAAAACTCTTCCTTTACCTTTATCCTATATAGAAAAATAAACACACGTGAGCAAAACGCTAAACCATGTATTCCAAGACAAAAATACCAATATGTACATCTCTAGCGGATTTAGGTATAAATTCTGTACAATAGTGATCACGGTCCCAGTTAAGAAGACAGAAAAATAAGTTGTGGAATATTAAGTAGTGGCCAACACGAAACACAGTTTGTCGGGTTGCTTGTTTAGTTTAGGTAGTCAATACACAGTAAGGACATTTGAATATACAAAGGAGACAAGACTATAAGCTGAGATGTAGTCATGTTGTGATTATGGTTTTCTTATTTTAGTCTCCGTGATGCGTAATACCTTGGACGAAGAAAATGTATACTATAAAAATTATAAGATGAGTACCTATAAGACAACTGTCAATAAGAGACCAAAATGACGTAAATGTAACAAGTATCATTTACATTATACATTTTCCACATAGTGTGCTGTTTTGTTGGCCATCACAACAACAAAAAGCTTATGAGAACCTGGAGATTTTTCTTATCCTAGAAATTGACGTAGTATTAATCCTCTATTAATTTCTTAATTATTTTCGAAATGTTATTAAATTTTGATATACGGATAATTATATAGGAATGGTATGGGTAGTTCTACATTTTCGTTTAATGGTGATTAAATATTGATTCTTTCTTGAAATGAATGCCTTGAATGAAATATCTTTTAAACTGTAGTTCAAATGTTGTCCAAACTGATTACAATTGTGATGCTATCATTTAAATTGTTCTATTGCTTCCGGAGATTGTTATTCTTTCCGTATTTGTTTAAACATAATGCAGATTTAATAAATAGACGTTTCGTGATTCTACTTTACAATGATATGTTTAGTCGACATCAAAGGATCAAACGCAACTTCGCTACAGTTTTGTTTTGTCAATGTTGTACGTATTAAGCATATAGATATAAGATGTGGTATGAGTGCCAATGAGTGTCAATGTGACAACTCTTCATCCAAGTCCCAATTCGAAGGAGTAAACCATTATAGGTCAAAGTACGATCTTCGACATGGAGTTTTGGCTCACACCGAACAGCAAGCTATAAAGGGCCCGAAAATGACTATTGTGAAACCATTCAAACAGGAAAACCAACAGTCTAATCTATATAAAAAACGAGAAACAGAAACACTTATGAAAAACATCAACAAACGACAACCACTGAACATCAGGTTCCTGATTTTGGACCTTAAATGATATATTTAAGATACATTTTTTTTTAGATAACTACAGATATTTTATTTTTTAATAACTAAAGATATGTACGCTACTAACCAGTTCAGTTGTATTGCTTATACATACAGAATATATTGTATTATTTCAGATGGTAATATCATAACAGTTTCTGTCATATATTGTTATCTTCTTTTTGGGAGTATTTATTTTTTAATAAACAATAAATTATTTTTAACTGAAATTCAGCATTTCAAACAAACTAGGTATATCGATAGTTTTTTGCTTGTATTTAATTAATCCAATTGCAAATATTTTGGCACATTGGGGTAACAAGTCAATAACAAAATAAATCAAAATTATGAAGAAGGTTAGGTTATACCTGCCGATGGGCAATGTTTTTAAAGTGCAACTGGAAAGAGGGTAGGTCGGAAAAAGGACATTGACAACATATTTGTTTTTTGGAACCGGTCACATACGGATCCCCGAAGGTCAAAAAGATTTTGTAAGGGTTACTATACAATCTGTTATCACGACCATCTGCTCAACACGAGGCATCGGATTTAGCGTCTCCATATATCGACCAGAAATTTTGAAAATAACAAACAAAGCAGCACATCAGACAACTCATTAGCATGTGACCTTCTTTCCGAAGGTAAAAGTTCAGGCCAACATATCCCTTATACCCTCTCACCCATATGACAAAACTATAATGGCTGGATGAGACGTATAAGGAATTTGAAAATAACTATTGGACTTATAATATAAAGTCTATCAGTGGTTTTGATAGAAAATCCTCTGTTCACTAGTATCTATAACAGTTCAATACGTGTAGAAAAAACAACTGAAAGCAAAGGAGGCTTTTAAATGAGAGAAAAAAAATACTCCGCATCACACTAATTTAGTGGTTCAGATGTAAATTAAATGGCTAATCCCATAATTGAAGTCGTTCTAGTTTTTAGCCTGTTTATTTTTAATACTCAGTACTGCACCAGAAAAGGGAGGGTCGAAGATATCGATGCATATGCAGGTCAACTGCACTCAGCAATTCTTTTTATTAACTGTTGAACAATTGGTTGTACCACCCTGAAAATATAAAAGTAAATAATATTGCCTTTATTCTATCATACTCCGACGTAGGAGTATATTTTTTGCTCAAACTTATCTTAATTTTGAAAGTTGATACTTATCTCCTATCTGATAAACTTTATTAAATTGATTTCTTGTTGAACAAACATCCTTCATGTATACATGTTGCATTGTGATTGCTTGAATTCTAGGATATGTACATCTATTTTTGATGAAAACACATTATCTAAAATAAAGCCTACGACCAATTCATATCTTAACATGATATTTTAATTTTGTATAATTTGAAAAGTTAATTATATTTCGTAAAAATCATTAAGATTGAATACTTGAAATAGTAGGATTGAAGAGCTATTAATACTTAATAATTTCATCGTTTACATTTCATAACTTCCTACACAGTCTGATATTGAATAACCAGCAGCATTCAAGAATAATCATTTGTTTTTATATCTTCAGTTTTATTCTTGTCCATTAAATGTTGTGGTATTCAGATATATCGCTACAGGTTAATTCATTTAATTCTTAACATGGAGATACCCATGGCGCACATTTGACATATTGGTCTTATAAAATATTTTATGTAATTAGTTTTACTGATTACTGATACCGCATCAACAGTGTCAACTTGATTATAGCAATATAAGTGATTTTATAGATTCCGCTATACGGAATGAATGAATAAATGACCATATTTCTCGTGTACTAATGTTAGACAGTTTTAGAGAAGATACTTAAACTCGTAGCTTGTTATTTTGGACCGTAACAAAAACAAAGAACTTCGGTCAATATGATAAAATCTTCAATAAACAGACAAAGTTCTCTAGAAATGTCAAATTAAGGAATTGTCGGGTGCGAAGGTTAGTATTTGGTCTCTGTGGGGTTAACTCGAATATCATGAAGCTGTAGACCTTCACTTCTGCAGTAAAATATATTCAAAGATCAACTTTGGTTGAGGTTGTTGGAACCTTAGTTTCTAGTTAATAATTTCAACATTTATCTATACGGAGGATTTCATAAAAAGAATTTAACAAAACAGTGACTATAGCAGCCAAATGAGCATTATTTTTAGGGCCATTTAAGGCATTATAGATAAATTAGTCATTATGAAATATAGAAAAAAAAACACATTTAACCAATAAAACACTTTGACATCAACAGAACTACACAATATTAAATGAATAATGTTAAAGTTTGAAACTGTCTTTTAAAAACATACGCTTGGGTAATTGATGGTGTCACTAGTTTTAAACTTATTTGACTATAGTAATGGGACGAGTACAATTTTGTGATTATGAGGTGATTTAATCAAAGAAATGTTGTCCGGCAGCGATAACCCGAATATTCCAGTCGTTATATCCTGTTGATCTAAGATGACTGTACATTAACTGTAGGAGAGTCTACCACGGGGAATGGGGCGTGGCTTAGACTTCTTCTAGAAAAATAGAATCATTTGCATTACAGCGTGGACAACATCAATACTTATGTTGGTAATAATACTGAATCAATGAACAATAACTTGTTTGTTATTGGCTATCGATAACAGTGATTTTACGCTCACTCAGACTGTCAGAGGCCTTCCAATTGGAATTTAGATAGAATAAAAGTACATGCAGGTGTACGAAAAAAAAGGTTTAATTATTTAACATCTTAATTAACGAAACAAGGTATTGTCCTCTGCTAGTTATTCGGATTATTTGATTTAGGCTTGAAAAACCTTTGGAGACCCCACAGTTTAACTGTCTATAACAAGTACGATATGATAGTCGGCGTTACAGACGAACGTTCACATAATCTAACTCAGTCAATTGATAACATGAGGGCACCAATATATGGTCTTGTCCATGCTGTTAGGAAATGATTATATAGACTTGGACCAGACCATCAAGTAAGTTTGAGGTACCAATGACTTCTAAATCATCACCCCTATTTTTTTCCACACGAAGACACGAGGATACGAAGTGTTGGCAACATAATGGTAAATCACTCTTTGACTGAAGCTAAAATTTAGACTTTACACAACTGCTTCGGTCATTTTTTTCTTTGGTTTTATCATAAAAAATAATTAAAGTGATATAACATTATTATATAAATAGAATGAATGGTGATCACAGTAATAAACATTTTGTTATTCTTCATTTGATTTACAGTTTCATGAATTTTATTGACTATAAAATATAGTCAGATGTTCACCTTATGCACAAACATACAATCTCACCTGTACACTGACACAGTTGTTAAATAAACAAAGAAGTTTACTTTTGCATCTGCTGTAATAAAGCATTACAAATGCTTTATACAAGGCTAAATATGCATGTCAAAAAACAGTGTTTACGTACATTAGATTCGTCTTTGGTTTGATTGTGTTGGTGTGTATTCTCTACCGCAAATGAACTGTATCTAATTTTTTAAATAAATCTACGATATCTTGAGAGAAAACAAATCTTCTTCTTATTGAAGTAAAATTATAACTTCGGAATCATAGATTTTTTATGGGAAAATTTTCATGCTTTTGAGTTAATCTCGTTTACTTTATATGCTTATAATTGGATTTAAACCCTTATTGCACACGAACATTTTTGTTCTATCGACTATTTTTTAAAGTTTGTTTATATACCTAAACACATGAAGAGTTAGTGACCCAAACTCAAACCCAAAATTTTAAAAGCAATGGTGTATGTATACATAAACACGCAAGGAGCTATTTTACAAAATGGTGCATATAAAGTACAGATTAATTCAAATTAAATGTCAACTTTGCCTTATGGAGTTTAATTATTTGTGTGTGCCAGATTTTATCGAGATTTGAAGTATTATTGAACCCTAGAAATAACCAAGTTAAAGTTAACATGGCCTCCAGGTGTTACCTTTGCCTAATGTTAGAATGAACTTTTACGCGTAAAGTACAACTTACATTCTACATGCACTTGTCTCAGAATATTTTTTCTTAAGTATATATAAAAAAACTGTGACAAGTGCCTGTGCTAATTAGTTTTATAAAGTAAAATAACAAAAATACCGAACTCGAGGAAATCCCTAAGCAAACGGCAAAATAAAAAGATCAACACATTAAAAGAGTTAATAAGACTAAATCATATTCCTGACATGGTAAAGGCATTTTTTGTAGATATATAGCTAGCAAAACCTCTCACTTGTATGACAGTAGCATCACATGCCATTATAATTAAATTATATTGACAACTATGTGTGAACAAAACGAACAGAACGTTATAGGTAAAAATGTAAAAGTAGAGGTACAACAGTCAGCATTGTGTTATAATCATAATCACTACAAAAAATAAGCAAATGTGTCAACAAAGATAAACCAAAAAGTCATATATACAAAGCAAATTAGTTTTTCCTTATACCATCTCTGTCTATTGACCAGTTTTCAATTGTGGCTAACTTGGCATGTTAATTTAATTTTTACATTGCTTAGAGCTGTCAATTAATTTTTCTTTCTTTTTGTACCTAGAAAACAAACCCGCATCAACTAATATGTTTTTCCTTTTATGATAACCTTGAAAGAATGCATGTTAGTTTTGAACTAGAAACATTTATATTGATAGTTGCATTATTTTATATCGGTTGCTATTATAAATGAGCTCTTTTGAAATTGCAGCTCAAAAGATTGCATTTTTGAACGTAGTCAAAATTGTCATAAGAGATAGGCAAGGTTGTCATGCTGTGTATGCAATGAGTTTTTCAAGTCAGGAAAATGTCAGGAAAATGGCTATTGTTAAATTATAGTTCGTTTCTATGTGTGTTACATTTTAGTGTTGTGAATCGGTTGCTTCGTAGTTTTTTCCTTATATTTGATGTGTTTCATCAGTTTTAGTTTGTAACCTGGATTTGTTTTATTCTCAATAGATTTATGAATTTCGAACAGCGATATATTGACATGAATATCAATAATGTGGTCATTTTTTTATTTATAAATTTCCGGTTTATAAAACTTTGAATTTTTCGAAAACCTAAGGATTTTTTTTTTATCCCAGGCATAGATTACCATAGACGTATTTGGCTCAACTTTTGGGAATTTTAGATTTTAAATGCTCTTCAACTTTAATCTTGTTCGGCTTTATAAAAATTTTGAAATCAGCTTACACTGAGTCTTATGTAGACGAAACGCGCATCTGGCGTACTAAATTATAATCCCGGTATCTTTGATAACTATATACTACTGTTGCCTTAATTTAATGCCATGAAATGTGAAACAATGACTAGAATAAGTATATAAGTATTGTTTTATGGATTTATTTTAGTAATAATTACACCTTATGTAAGAATCCTAGATTTTGATTGGATGATAGCTAGTGTATTTTTCACCAATTTACTGTTATCAAATGAATATAGTTCATTTTTAAAAGCCGCCGGGGTATTTGCCAAAAGGATATGCCTTTTTTATCCTCTCTTCCTTGGTATTTGACAAAAAATACTCTATCCGACTGGACGCTTGTAACGTCACAATCATCAATGCGTTTTTGAACATTGACATTCGGTGTAATTAAACAAATATATCATGTTCTTGAGGGTGTTTGCGAAAAATACCAGTCTTGAGAATGAATTTCCATCGCCTTATGGCTCGTAAAATTTACTCGACTGGTATTTTTCGCAAATACCCCTCCTTAACATGATATATCTGTTCAAAGGTCATCGTGCAAGAGTAGTAAAATTTCGAAGAGTTTTGTTTCATTCCTAAGGTGTGTTTTGCATCGTTAAGGTTTGTTACATCGCCTATGAACAAGATTAATTTTTAAAAAGCTGAAGACGGCATGATTCATATTTACATTTTGTTCACTGAGCTTGCTTTCAGCAATGTGTGCAATTTTTGAAACGGTAAAATTTATTATTTATTATTTTTCCCTAGTCACTGTTTTTTGTTGTATAACATATAACGACACCATGGCTCTTTTATATAGGGTTGCTATATGTCATTGATATATATTCCACCCACTTCTTGTGTTTTGTCCAAATTAACTCGGACCTAAACTGATGGAGCATGTGCTTTTTCATTTGAATTTAATTTTCAGTTCAATATTCTTGTTATTTTGTTTAATGAATATCTTTCTACATTTCTTCAATAACTGTGAAAAATATCTGGAAATAAGAATACCAAAAACAAAACGCCAGATGTAAACAACTTATATTTGACTGATTTCCTTACAATCGAAAATACTTTGTCTAACAAGTTGTGAACAGCAGTATTCATAGTCAGCACTGTAATAACTTTGTGTCATATTGGGAACCGTCTGGAAGTGACTAGAGTAAGAACAATGCAATTAACTTTGTCTCAGATTAATTATTACCCTTTGATTGGTGGCAAAATTGAAAGGAAGATTATCATCTGTTCTGGACAAATCTATAAGAGATCATATGCATAGCATTTGTTTCGTTACAATTCCTCACCCTGATGTGATTATATTTGTCTACAGTGCATAAGCTGGGAGCTATCGAATAATTAGTGACCAACGTTTATAATGCCGTAACTAAATGTCTTGTCTATAGAAAAGAAGGTGATAACAATTGTCAATAGTATAGCCCTAACGGCAATAATTATGACGTGTTTTATTATTAAAAGGTACGTTTTTAAGAATAACTTTAACGTTTTTAAAGCTATCAATATCATCTAGGTACCTTTCCTCTGTTGCAACTGCAATTGATCAATTTAGATGAACCAAAATTAAAGTACAATGGCAAAATAGTTTTTTTTTTTTTTAAATTGAAACATAATAGCACAGTGTACAAGTTATCTAGATAACATATTGATTCATCATTGCCTATAAGCTATTAACAATTCTTGGTTTTACAGAGTGATGATATATCATTCTCCAAGACAGTTTACCATTTGGTTATTTCTCTTAAAACTGCTTTTAAACACCAACACATATTTAAGCATAATTGATTGTCGTACTAAATAGACAAGACACACATATGATGAGGAATGGCGGAGAGTCATGTTTGCATTACATTCACTGGCAAACATGTCATGCATATACATAAACAAAACAATAGGAATGTAAAACTCGATTGGGATGAAAGGTGATAACCCCTTGAATATATATCAAAGGGGTTTATTTACGAACATAGAGTGTACACTTGGCGCTCTTCCTTTAATGTGAGTGTTACTGCCGTAAAGGAGAACTCTCAAACTAGAACGCCCTATGTTGTACCCTGTGCACTTATTGGAGTTAAGGGCATACGATACAGTTTTGATCACGTATTTAAATGTTGATGAAAATTTGCCTGTTGGCTATTTTATAACTGATTAAATATGTAATAAAAAATATACCTTCATGCGCTACTTTTGGAGTAAATTGTGGTTCAAATATCAGATATTTCCTCAAAATACGGATTTGTGGACATATTTTACCTTTCGCAAGAAATACATATTTTTTTGTCTTAAAAGATAAAGACGATCTGTTTTTTGTTAAATTATTTATAATTTATGTGTTATAAAAATATTGCATAAATTTGTTCATTTTATCTTTACAAAAAAATGAAATTTATCAAATATCATGAATGTAGGCAAAAACCGTCATTTTTTGCTGTAAACTTTTTAAATTAAAAAAAAAAATGCACTATTTACGTTTTTATGAAAATTGGTACACATAATCTTCCTACGTAATCAAAACAAATGTCATTTTAAAAATGAGGGGGTCATGAAATTGATTTCAAGCTAAATCTGTTTGAATGATAAAAATCAGCCAAAAACTGCATCTTTTCCCGAAAAGTCACCGGTTGACGTCGCGAAAATAACAATTTTCATTAGCAACGTCATTACCTCCCCTGTAACTGTATCGTATGTCCTTAATCGTTTTTAATTGGAATTGGTTTTGACCTATTTAATTCTGAATACATACATCGGCAGAATTGAATTAGCTAGTAATTGACGGGTAGCCAAACACCTCACAAATTGGATAAATAGTTTAGTTCAACAGTGAGCCAACACAATTAAAAAATCAATAAAACTCAGTCACAATAATCTTCGTTATCTATGATTCCAATATTATAATTATGATATTATATAAGCATGCTCATAAGCTGTTATAGATTTACACAGAAGCATTTCCGTAAATACAGATTTAATTGTCTATACTGAACTGTTGCCCTGTATCTGTTTAGATTTAACAGATTCATAACTATCAGGTATTCGTTCATTAGCTTTCCTTTGTAACATGTGTTTCAAATAGGTTTTTAAAATCTGGTTTAGTTATGTTATAGTCGTTTATTAATTGACGTCAGTTCAAAAGGGAATTTTCAATAAATCTTCGCGCCTGTCTGAATTTTACACACAAATTGCTTCTAAGAGTTAAAGGTAACAATGTAACCCGTTAAGAATAGAGGTAACTAGAGTACGCATTTTTTTTTCTTTTCGTAGGAAATTGGAGCATCAATACTGGTTTCTGAACATGTTTAATTTGTTTGTTATCGTTAGGTTCTCGATTTCTTTTAATATGTAAAACAAAGCATGCTAGTAAATAAACATAAATTTCTACTGTACGTTTTGCCAGATGTATATACAACTCCAGCACATAGTATTTACTTAAAAGTAGAAGGTATTTTGTTTTGCATAAATAAGCTTTTTTATCAGATTAATTTCTTTTTCGCAGTGCTATATTGGCTTTTATATTTCCTTTGATCAAAACCTATTGAATTAACGTTAAAACAAAATGCTGGTTATTCTATGCATATTTTTTTTATTTGAATCAAAAAATAAAATGACCGATTTCTGGTCTTCTGCAATCGAGGCATTAATGTAAATGATGAAACTGTAATAACCTAGAATTTGTATACACATTCTTGATATAGCTATACATTACATTTTTCTTACTGTATAACATTTATAGATTTACAATATAGTGCGAAATGGGCTAAGAGTAAAATATCTTTTATAAATATTTAAATATTAACATATTTCCTGCATATGTCAGTCTTTCCGGATCACCGGACCAACCCCAGGTTTTGGGTGGTTTGTGTTGCTCTGTGTTTTGCATACTGTTGTTTGACTTTTGTCCGTTTTACGGTTTTGAAATTGGTATTGTCATTTTGTTTAAGTTTGAGTACCCCTTTGTTATCTTTTATTTCTCGTTTTCAGGGGTATATGCTACTAAAGGATGTCAGAATGTGACAGTATAAAATTTTAATCTTACCAAACAACAAAATGTATAACATATATCATTTAGCATGGATGTGTACATAAAATTATTTCAAAGTTACATGTAAAACATTGCACCAGTTTCTAAATTACTATATACGTGATCATATTTGATTGTCATTATTGAATATACATATAAAATAAACAATAATCCTAATTCACCTTGAAGCAAATCTTTCTTGTTTCTTTACGGAATGTATGATCGAAGAATCCATATATAAAGGGATTTACTACATTGTTGACAACATTCATTTCCCGGATAACGGACAAGATTGTCAGATTCGTTTGTGATATTTTTCCGAAGAATTTCGGGTCATGCAATGTTATAAACAACAAAATCAAACGAGGAGAGTACGAAATAATGAAAGCAATACCAATAGCCATGAACATAATTGAGTAACGGTGTGAAAATGACATGTTTGATCGGTTCTGGGTATCGCTTTCGGTACTGGAATTGATATTTGTTTGACTATTTATCTGAGCACCTTGTGAGGAATTCTTTTGTGGTTGAAAACTTGTTTCTGTGTCTGATAAACTCACGTCTTGGTCCACGTTCAATAAATCAGATTGAGCACATACACTAACTTTATGTCTGCTAATAACATTATTGCAACTTTTTCTACGGTGCTTCGCTCTAAATTGTTTAAAAATTGTCCGTCCGATGCAGATATTTAAAATAGTTAAAGCCACCATTAAAATCAATGAGCATGCGGATGCGAAAATTATGTATGCCAAAAATCCCTGACCATAGTGAGATTTAACATCCGTATCACATACATATCCAGTGACATTTGTTTCTGGATTTATAACTTCTATTTCGTCATTGAATACTATTAATGGTGCAGAGACGGAGACAGCAACGAGTATACACACAATCAATGAAAATCTTTTACAAGTAAGCGTCATTTGTAGTCCAAAGGGACGACATACTTTCAAGTACCTTTGTATCGCTATCACTAACAGAAGGAAAATCGAAGCTATGGCAGTTACGTTTGTAGGAAACCACACAGCTTTACATAATACGCTTCCTTGAAACCGTACAGGGTTAAAGTTCATAGCCAACTCCAACGAAGATCTACACACACATGCTAATAGGTCAACAACTGCCAAAAAGGGGATGAAATATCTGTCATCTTTTTTCTTATTCATTCGAAAAGCATAAACAAGTACGACAATGGCGTTACCAGATGTTCCGAGAATAAGATAAATCCCAAGAATAACATCATTTATTATATAATGTTGTATTAGTTCATTATTCCACTCAGATAATTTGTCATAAGTAGTCCTGTTCATTGTGTCTAAATTAAAAAAATTCAGCTAACTGTCCATCCCGGCATAGTTATTTCATCACATTTTAACATACTTTTTAAATACTTTTAAAAAAGAGTAGTAAAAAGGTCCTGTATTGTAATCAATACCACATGTCGAATAATCTTGGTTTGTTGTCGTAACTTCTTCAATCCGGAAAAAATAATTTATTTTACCAGCATTCAGTGTCTTCCCACGTTGAAATATTGTCACTGCTGAAACGAATCATATTGCTGTTTCTATTTAAAGGACTTTATAACTTCCGTGCGTTGTGTTCTGTTATCTGAAATGAGAGTCATGTATTTATATTATTTCATATCAGTAAATTGTTCTATTCTATAACTTATTAATCCAGCTTAACAATAGAGAATAACTGATTAAGAGCTGATCAATGATTCAATAATTTACGAGAATTTTCCGTAGAAATGAAACAACAATATTGAATTGGAATAATTTCAACTCAATGTGTTCATCATCAGTAAATTAATAGCCGCAATTAGATTTTCAATCGCGACCAGAGTTGCACTTTCAGATGTAAAGTTATCGTAATGATGGTAAAAACTCTCTTGTGTTTAACATTAACTTGAATAAAATGTAAACAGACCGTCATCTTCATCAACAAATGATAATTGAACATCGATACCTAACTGAATTGAAGCCAAGAAAGTCACACTCAAAACGACGTTTGTAAAAGACAAGGAAACCGAACGTGTCATAACTTAACATTCAATTTGACTTATGCCTTGTGAGACTATAATTCATCTCGCAATATTTCTGTTGCAGAATGGCGAACTCGGTTAATTACCTTATTCTAATTTGTTGTTAATGCAATGCAAACAAAAGTCTCAGCGGCTATGTCAATTATAAAATCGAAATGCCTTAGTACTTCCTTGTCGATTTTAATCGTAAGTACATAAATGATAGAATAGCATGGCGATTTGTCAACAAAGAACAATATTAATTGAATGGAATTAATTTTGATAGACAAGTTTCCTCCTTTTTATTTCATCAAAATGCATAGACAGGATGTTTTTGTTAACACTTTAAAACGAATGTATTGATTATAAATATAATGATATAAAATGTCAATATCTCAACAAAAAATATTCAAAAGAATGTTTTCGGTATTAGATGAATGGCATATTCAATGCATATTCAGAACAAGAATATGTCAATGCAATATGACATGAACCATGGTATGTGATAGACTGATATGCTGAGCTTGGTTTTGAACTTGCTTTTTTACAAGGTAGCAGGGACAGCAGTCATACTCACTATTTCTTCTTATGGCCAGTCACATTTCTTTCCTGAGACAACATTTTAACAATATATATATATAAAATATCAGCATTATTTTCGTAAATGTGGTAGAAAATGGAAGAACAAATTTCATTTCCCTTAAACTTGATATGCTTGTTTTAACGAAGTCCAAAGTGAAAACTCATGTTTAATTTGTAATTAGTTACGCATAACACACTTATACATTTGATATCTCCTCAGTATCTGTGTGGAGTAATGACAACACAGCCGAAACATGTCAACGTTCATGAAACATTCTTATCATATGGAACGTAACGAGGTGACATAGAACCAGACTCGAATGTTATCCGTAACTACTGGTTATGGAAATGTGTGAAATGTGTAACTTAATGACATTTCTATATGATCATCAACTTAAAATCGTTTGTATGTTTTCACTGTGCATGTTTTATTTGACTGTTCAATTATGGTATCTATGTTGTCAATTGGCCAGGATGGATATGCGATACGATTTTACAACTTAATGCAAACAAGCAATAATAATTACAAAATAAAGGCAACAGTAGGATACCACTGTCCGAAATTCATACATTGATTAAGAAAAAAAACAAATCCGGGCTACAAACTAAAACTGAGGGAAACACATTAAATATTATAGCAGAAATATGTCACAACAGAAACAAAACATTAAAATGTAACACCCACAGAAACGAATTAGAAAATATAAAAGCAAGTCTGGTTTCAATTGGTAGATCGGGTTCAGAGAGAAATATTTGTAAAAATAATTAAGGGATTGCAAAAAAAACACCTTTCCCTCATAGGAACGAAACATTTAATGTAAATACTTCTACTTGATACTTTGAAACGTACCACCAAACACCATCACAACAAGCTCATAAATATACTCATCAAAGGTACCAGGATAATAATTTAGTACAGCAGACGCTCGTTTCGTCTACATAAGACTCATCAGTGAAGCTTATATCAATATATTTATAAAGCCAAACTAGTACAAAAATGAAGAGCATTGAGGATCGAAAATTCCAAAAAGTTGTGCCAAATACGGCTAGGGTAATGTTTGCCTGGGTTAAGAAAATCCTTTTTTCGGAAAATTCAAACTTTTGTAAAAAGGAAATTTATAAAAATGACCACATGATTGATATTCATGTCAACACCGAAGTGTTGGCTACAGGGCTACTGATATCCTCGGGGAATAAACGTCCACCAGCAGTGGCATCGACCCAGTGTTGTAAATACTTATCAAAGGTACCAGGATTATAATTTAGTACGCCAGACAATTACTAAATTTCAAATGCATTCACAATTTTTCTTTAATTATATGGGAAAAACTTAAAAATGAATAGAAGACATATCTCTTAGACGTCACTATATTTTATTTCGGTATCTTTGGTATAAGGACAAACCCTTGCAGAAAAATATGACAGCATAAATCGTGGGAGTGATGCCTTGCAGATTTTTGACGTTTATTTAAAATGTAGAGTATAAAAGTGTTTGTTTAATTTGATAAGTGATGTCAGATTTTTCAATGCTTCAACATATCAGTGTATCTAGATTTCCAGAATGATCAATATTATGGAAGTTATCAAGTAAAATGCAGATACTCTATCTTTTGTTGTAAATTTGACGTAACAACTAGATTGATACCATAAAAGAAGATATTATATATAATGGAATCGTACCAATAAATCGTAAATCATGTAATCTGCATTAAATGAGATTGAAATGCTTCCATTAATCATAATCACTAACAAAAGAATTTCCGACAGCTTATTTAAAATGAATGAGATAAATAAGAAAGTCTTTGTTGTGTTTTTTCCTTTTAAAATGAGAATTTCGATATGACCATATATTTATATGGTAACGATGCCGTGCCGACTATATTTTATGTTATTAAAGTTGAATTTAAACACATTCATTAAGATGCCAGTACTTTATTGATGTTCATTAAGTAGCTACTAAACTGTAGCTTTTATGGTCCTTGTGTTATTTATGGTTTACATATATTGATCTGCATTTATCCGACTCTTATGTGATGCATTACCAGAACGTAACTATCAAAGATAACAAATACAATTCGTATCTTTTAGATTGAAGCTACAAACTTATTATGTGTATGAACCTTTATGTGTAGTAATTCCCCCCCCCCCCCCCCCCAAAAAAAAGCCTGAAAATTACTTCTCGTCATGTCAATTGAAACAGAGAACACTTCTGACAAGTATACATTTCAAATCCTTTTAGTATCATATTTCATTGTTATAAAGGAGTAGGTCCGGTAAGTACCGATTTTGGCCTCAAATTTCAGGTTCATCTGACGATAGATTTTGACCACTTTTTAAACACTCAAATGTCTATTTTTATTTCATTCAATTAGTTTTTGTGAAAGATTTTAACTGATTAAGTCTGAGGAATAGGTAATTAAAAACGACCCGATTCAAGCTCAAATTCGAAAAATCTACAAAATATGCCGGAAAATGTCACTTTTCAGATGGTTTTTGTCAAAAATGAAAGTGGCCGTATCCGTGTTCATCCTCAACCTTTACATATGTTATGTATTATCATCAAATACAACTTACATTTCAATATCAAAGATGAACACGAAAGCGGCCACTTTTGTTTTACACGGAAACCGTCTGAAATTTAACTAAAATGCTAGAATTGTGAAGATCTCAGTAATTTAGCATGCCTTAATGGTGCTAGATCCCAATATATGTGCATTGTATTATCAAAAACAGCTCATATTTATGTAGCAGAATCATTCTACTGTCCAATAAATAACTAATAGTTTTGTAAAACTGCTATATTTTGGGGCCTAAACGGGGTCTTACTGAACCTACTCCTTTGTCATAATACATATGGTGTTACTACTTTAATAGTTCTAACAAAACAAGACTTCAACTCGAAAACATATCTTAATAAAAACCGGAATGAGTGGTATGTTTAGAAACAAAATATGTAAGTTTAAATAAAAAATGCAGACAAAGATTTTTTTTCGCTACTAACCCCAGTTTACATTCAGCCGATTTGTTTTGCATATAACTGTCACTTTAAAGCTACAGTTTAAATATGAGTATGGTTATTATGGACTTTTTTTTACCTTAATATGACCATTAGAAATATTATCAAACAGACAGCAAGTTGATCAAAAATAAACCTTTGTCACTGAACAGAGTGAACGAAATCATTCACGGTCAACTTTGCATTTAAGGAGTCCGAACTGTGGTTTCATTGCAAATGAACAACTTCTAATCGAGCAGAAGGTACCCTGTCGCACGTTAGTAGGATTTTTTTTTAAAATAAGAGTGTGTGCTTGTGTATGAACAATACTTTCATATATTTGAAGATCTTAAAAAAATGTGTTTTGTCAAATAAAAAAACCTATAACTAGTTTTATTTTTAATTATCGATATGCATTATCATAAATTCAATTTCCTGCGTTTCATATTAAGATGGATGTGATGAAATTTTAGGTCTTTCTCCATCCTGTCGTTTCCGAGCAGGCAAGCTATAAAGTGATTCATGAATGATAATTCAAAATCAACTAATTGGATGACTTAGGAAACATTTTCTAACTAAGGAGAAAATCTTGCACTGAAAATTTCCGTTTCTTTCAATATTGGTTCGATTTTTTCAAGACATATCCCCATTAATAACTACAAATATCAAAAAAGAAAATCCAGTACTTAAAAACTAGTCATAATGGATTGAGGATGGTTCTAGGAAGACGTTCAGGAATACTTTATTTGTTAAAAGTGAAAGTGTCCATTTTCTAGGACTTCTGTATACACGACCATATAGATTATAATTTTTAAAGGTAGTTTAATATTGCAAACTAAAGTATGATCTAAATAAAATATTTCAACAAACTAAAATATATGAGTCTTTGTTTAATAATTTAAAAAATGATATAAACGGTGTAATTTAAAAGAAAAGTAGTCTTGCTTGAGAGAACGCAAAATGAAAATTCCAACCAAAACCCGAAAAATATAAACGTTACGTCTTCAATGAAGGGGACAACTCTCCTCTACTAAATACAAATGCTATCATATCTAACTGCCTTCACAGTATTTGGATATAAAGAGCAGAAAATACAAAATTTATTCCCCGACATCAATGTAATGAAGAATTTTACATGTAACAACAAAACTATTGTTACAAGAGACAATTTCACATTACAAAAAATAGTCTTTGATTTTTTATAGTAATTTCTCTTGAAATAAGAGACAAAATATGTACGTCTATAGTTTACTCTTTGTTGTATACTTAATTTATTTTTAGTTTTATCGAGTTCATTTGATACTTGTTTAAAAAAAATCAAGCTCCACTCTGCATTATATAATTTGACTGCAATGCCATTGGGATGATGAACCAGACAGTAGTATTACACTCAATTGTAAAATAAAAGCTTAGCATTTACCTAAATCTGTTTAATCACTATGATTAAATGTGCAATCAAATATAATCAAATGATATATTCGAGGGCTGTTTTCTGCTTTTTGGGCAGGTTGTTGTCTCTTTGACACATTCCTCATTTCCGTTCTCAATTTTAAATTCGAACCATGAATAATTAGTAATTATAAAGAAAAAACATAAAAGTTCACCGAAAAGTAAACAGTGAGCTGTAGATTTAAACAATATTTGATACGTTCTTCAAATGTATATATAACTGGTAAAAATCATTCTTGGCATATTTACGTGCTATCTTAAATTGTTTCATGATTATTATAATTGATTAACCCTGACACATCATAATTACATACTCTTAAATGTATATTATATGATTAATATCATGGAAACAAAGTGTAGACATCTTATAACAGTTCTGCAAATCAAATCATCCCTGCTGACAAAGACGAGTAGATTTTTTTGTTTGTTAATCCCATTATAAAACAAAATGCAAAATGTTTGATAAAAGAATTAGATATTGACCGATATTCGTGGAAATCCAGCATATACTTTTACCACACTTAATTTGGAGGAAATCCTGAACAATTATAGGTCTGTGTTTATATTAATGAATCCACAATATTACTAAAATTGAGAAAGGAAATGGGGAATGTGTCAAAGCGACAACAACACGACCATAGAGTAGTCAACAGCCAAAGGCCACTATTGGGTCTTTAATGTAGCGAGAAAAAATATTTATTCTAGTTCAGTTATAATAGACGTCATACTAAACTCCGAATTATAGACAAGAAACTAAAATTCAAAATCATACAAGACTTACAAAGGCCAGAGGCTCCTTACTTGGAACAGGCGCAAAATTGCGGCGGGGTTGAATATGTTTGTGAGATCTCGACCCTCCCCTAAACCTCTAGCCAATGTAGAAAAGTAAATACATAACAATACGCACATTAAAATTCAGTTCAAGAGAAGTCCGAGTCCAATGTCAGGAGATGTAACAAGAGAATGAATGGATTTGAAATAAAATTGTTCTTTAATACCTTATACCATTCTGCACATTGCGTCTTATTTTCTTTTTTAGTTATGTTTTAATAAATTTGAAATGCACCTCAAACTTTGCATTCATTTTTTTTTTAAATATCAGTCATGAAATAATTTTTTTGATGCAAACTGATTTTATGATAACTAATAATAATATTACAGTTTAAAATTATGACTTACCAGTAATATCCTATCGGCTACAGTTAGTAGATTTACGATAACTCACTGAAAAAAAGTAATCTTAGATACTATAAACTTGTCTACGGAATGTTTGCTGAGTTATTTGTCAACTATGACCTTTGCTTTCACACATCTTCGATTGAAAAGTAAGAAAATATTAAAGTTAGAACAAAATGATATATATATATCATCAAGTACTCTTGAGCGCGATACTTAATCTTTTGTGAATGTTTTGATATTGTTGTTTGTCCTTCATTGTTATTTTTTTTACCATGTGTGGTATGTTTAAATTGATTTATGATTTATGATTGTCTCTTGTTGTCTACTCTCTCGTTTTTCTTTGATTGCATATTACCAATGTACAAATTTACAACAACTTAAAATTTGATAACATTTACAACAAAATATGTAAACAGTAGAATAACAACAAAACTCAAAGTACAAGTCAAAATTGAAAGTCCTTTAAAGGAGAAAAATAAAAAGCTCAAACAAATGAACGAATGGAAAACAACTGGTGCAGGCATAACTCCGTAAAATATATAAAAATGAACTCTACCTCGATATTTGATCTGTTAAATTTTTTTCCGAACTCAAAAGTTGGCTGAATCTTTGTTGTGACTATGAACCTGACTGATGAAGCTCGCATCATTTATATGCTGGAAGTGAGAGTGCGACGATCGTATATCAGTCAGGTGTTGATTAGTTCATGGTTGCTTTTATCGATATGACATACTTTGCTAAAATGTGTTGTACTAGATCCCACTAAAGGTTATTAGATTCGCTGACCAATATACAATTGAAAATATTCGTGACTGCTTTTCTGAAGGGATTTTGTAATTTTTCTTATGACAATGTCGAAAAACAAGATAACCATAAAAGAAATAAGTAGCAGTACTTGCACAAGTCATAATGGCGCTCCAAATTTATAAGGTGCCTGCATATTCCGAAACAATCGGCAAAATCTCAGTTTGCTGGAACTGTTTAAAAATTAAATGATAAAGAAAACAAAGAAAGAAAAAAAAAAGAAGCAAAAAAATAGTGAATCAAGATAAGCACAAATCCGTACGGTTTTAATAAATAATAATTATCAGTTTTTATGAAATGAGATGAAACTTTATCACTGTGATAAACAACCTCTGCTAATTAGTGTGAAAACACTGGACATGACCTGAAACCAATAATTGTTTATATATATATCAATGTTATAATCACATCATTCAAATTCACGTGGTTCCAGTAATTAGGTCAGTTAACATATTTGTCCATAGACAATCTAATGAACGGGTTCAAACAGTCATCGTACTTAAAAATATCGACATTCGTGTCAGAAAAATGCTGGATTAGAATACATTTGCTATTAGCAGAAGTTACTATCTATAAACGTACAGTACAAAGTTCATGATAAACGACAAGTGCTGTGCGATATATTTGTTTATACTTAAAAAAGCAACACTTGCTAATGATTGGAAGTAATATTATGTCAAAAGCTCATACTTTGACGTCAGTTTATTGTCATTTTTCTTAAAACGAATTATTATTGGAAAGGCTAGTTCACAGTTTTGAATAAACCTTGAACAAACTGTCAACAAGGCGAGAAAAAAATATAGAACGAAAACAAAAGTATCATATTTTGAAAAAACAGTTTCCAAACCGAACACATGACTAATGTATACCAGTATTACAAAGATATTGTATGATAGTTTCGATTTAATGGATCCTTTATAGCTTGCTGTGCAGTATGGGTTTTGTGCATACTTGCAGGACAGGTGGTGATCAATAGTTATTAAGTTGTATGTTATTTTGGTCTTTTTTTTAATTTATTATCAAACATAGAAAAAGAGACATTTTAAAATACTGTTTTGTTATCAGTAGTCAGAAAAGTTAATGTTTGTAAAAAAAACAAAAAATATCGCAGACATGCTCTTTAACTGTTTTAGTTGTGATACATCCTTTGTTTTTAATCATTTGAATGTTTCCGATGAAGTAAAAACCCGAAAACTGCCTCGGACGTATCCTTTGATTTATAAAGTTAAAAGTGTGTGTGAGAGAGAGAGAGAGAGAGAGAGAGAGAGAGAAACTAAAAAAATACCCCTTCTTCGTGAAAATGGGATAGAATCTTAAGTTGCTTTTATTAAAGATTATAGGAAAATACTTCAGATTTTACAATAAAAACATGTTTCGGTGCAAAATGTAGGTTTGACGACAGTTTTATTACCTAATCACATATCAATACACGGACGTTGCTTGAAATGTGATTCCTAATTAAGATGCAATTCTAGTAACTTGAAATATATTCTTCGTCCATTTGTCGTCAAAATGAGACAATACACATTAGTTTTCTATTCACTCTTGTGTTATAATTCATTTTGACATGACGAATCATAATTTTCATGTGTACTTAAAGAAAATGTTATATGTTTTATAGCGCGAAAAGGTCCATAAAGAAAATTAAAACATTTCTGAAACATAAAAGAAGAAAAATTTCAAATGCACGAGGTGAACACTTTCAATAATAGATAAAAGTGAAAATAAACTTATGGAGAAAACATGTAAAGCGGAGGACGGAAAGTCATGTTGATAATTTTAATTAAAAGCAAGGAGGTTATCTTTCCATATCTGTCGAAAGCATACTACCTGTTGCCATAAAGGTTTCGTTATACACCATCTTAATTAATTTTTGTCACTTTTTGTTAAATATATTGTGACAAAACGAAACAAGTGGGAATATAGATGACGTCAACGGTACAAGTGAGAAACATGTATGTTAATATTACTTTTAAAATCGATAGAATACGTCAGATATGTAACTCAACAGACATGTATGACCGAATAAAGCGTATCATTTTTTCCCCTTTTCTCTCCACAGTTTTTTGACAGAGAAGGAGACAGGCTGATAGTCAAAACAAAATAATATGTTGGTTTTTTTTTTACAGTGAATATGCATATTTATTCTTATGCCCAATAATTAACTTAAACTGTACATAGAAATATATGAACCGTTGAAATCATTTACTGAGAAATTAGAGTTTTTGTACACTTCAATGTTAACTACTGTTTACTTTTTAAAGACATATTGTTATATTTAAAACAGGTTTAAAGAACACAGAAAATTTAAAGTCATCACTAAACTGGACGAACAATGTGTAATTCAAATTATTTGGTTCCCCTTTCAAAAACTTCTCCGCAACATTTAATCAAAGAAAATAGTTATCTTTGCTGTATTTAGTTTAAACTGTCTTTACTGAGTTGAGTCTATTATCGTTTGTCTTTTCTTTTTTAGACAAGGCGCTGTCAGTTTATTTTCTACTTGTGCCTATGAAAACATCTCGTGAGTTAAATAGTGTGATTTCTTGCAGGCCCAAGTCGTTCGAAGGGCACTAGCTACGAGAAACGAAAAAATAGAACATGTTTTCGTTTGGTTCAATCCATAAGAAAAAGGATATAATGAAATAAAAAATTCGTCTTCAGAACCCAATTTGGGTTATTTTGTCAAAATACCCAAATAAATATCGCTGATGAATTATTCATTTGCAAGTAAAAAAAAACTCTACCTCATTAATATAAAAAAGAAGATGTGGTATGATTGCCAATGAGACAACTATCCACAAAAGACCAAAATGACACAGACATTAACAACTATAGGTCACCGTATGGCCTTCAACAATGAGCAAAGCCCATACCGCATAGTCAGCTATAAAAGGCCCCGATAAGACAATGTAAAACAATTCAAACGAGAAAACTAACGGCCTTATTTATGTGAGAGAAAAAAATGAACGAAAAACAAATATGTAACACATAAACAAACGACAACCACTGAATATACAGGCTCCTGACTTGGGACAGGCACATACATAAATGATGTGGCGGGTTTAAACATGTTAGCGGGATCCCAACCCTCCCCCTAACCTTGGACAGTGGTATAACAGTACAACATAAGAACGAACTATACAAATCAGTTGAAAAAGACTTAACTCATCAGATGGACAAAAATAAAAGTGGAAGTGACCAATCTGTACTCACGTGAGCTTCAATTTAACTCATTAGCTAGAGACTAGTTACTCATGCATAAATCGTGTTCATCCATTAAAAGGAAAAGAATGTCAACATTCTTAGTGAAAAAAGGTGATTAATTTAGTTGACTGATTCGCTCTACCAAAAATCAAACATACCTATAAAAATCCATTTGCACGAGGACACAATCTATTCATTTTTATGTTTATGTTTATATCGGGTTATTTGATCATCGGCATTATTCAGAGGTCATACCGACAGTTCATTAGATGGCGTCTAGACTAAAATACACACGATATATATTATCGAGTACATGCTTACAGACGTATTGTAATTTGGATACACGTTTTAGTATGTTATTAATCATATTTAAGAATTTGAGTCAAATCTGTGAACATGAATTTGAGTCACAGCTACTGGCCCTTTAATAATAGGTTTTCGTGTACAAACTAATTTTTTTCAGCTGTATTATTATGTCATTTTGGCTGATTATGTATTAGCATGGTCATGGTTATACATACATAGCCGGAGACGATTACTCACCAGATCTTTTGGGGTTCTTGCGATACATTTAGTTATTGTATTTTATTTTATGTGTCTCTTTCAAATACATTGATAGAACAGCGGAAAATATCATAGACTTTAAGTAATTTATGACGGATTGATATTGAGAATTCACTTAGAACTCAACATATACTCCCTCGGTATTTGTTTAATAGGAAATGATAGTTCTTTTGTAATTCTACCAAACAAGAAGAACTTGACCGTCCCCCACTGTTCTGTGTACCCAAATACCATAAGTATGCTTACAACATGTTATATCACTTGGTCAGTTAAAATCGGCCTCATCAGAGAAGGCCAAACGGTTTAGTTGCCTTTTATCGTTCATGTCCTTTATTGAAGCAGAAAAGATGGAGATGGATTGGCCATGTTCTTAGAAGACAAGCAGAGGACTTGACCAGAGTAGCCCTAAGATGGACACCTGAGGGAAAAAGGAAGAAAGGACGCCCCAAAACAACTTGGAGTAGAACAGTTGAAGCTGAAATAAAAGAACATGGAATCAGCTGGGGTGTAATAGAAAAGAAAGCACAGAACAGAGATGAGTGGAAAGTCCTTGCCCTATGTGCACCGGGCATAATAAGGACTAGGTAGGTAGGTAGGTTATCGTTCATGTCCAATTAAATTGTTAATTATGAATTTCGATGTATAGTTATCTCATTTACAATGATACCATATCTTGTTATTTGTATATCAGAAATACTAGAAATATCTACCCTATGTGCGCGCATTGAGAATCAGGTTTAGATATTAAATAAACTCATCATAGATACCAGGATCGAAATTTTATATAAACGCCAGACGCGCGTTTTTAAAACATCTTTTTGAATACACTCAATTTAAATGTCTTTTTTCGTGCAATAGTATAAATATTTGACGCCTCTACCTTTGGTACTAGTATTCGTTCTTCTGAATGTTACAAAAGATATTACGGAACGTCTCTGTTGCATCATTCTAAGCCAACATAGACAAAAATGACCAACTTCTATTGTATTACACTATCACTCGGTTAACTTTAAGACCTAGTAAATATGACATTATAGTATATCATAATTGAAAATGTTTAAGTGTTCAGTTCATTGAAACTTTCCTGATTTGTAATAAAATGCTTATCTTTGGTTTCTTCTTAATAAAGTTCGAGTGTCTTCTCGTGCACTAAGACAGGAAATGTGAGAACTATTCAGTTATGACACGGTATCATCCAACAAAATCAATTTGTCAACATCAGAAAACCATACAAGTTTGTTTGGAACTGTAACTTATATGTTTTCAATGTAAAACTGTTTCGTACTGGCATTTACATTCACAGTTATTTTTGGTGATTTGAATTGTGAAAGGTTACTAACCTATAATTCAATTAATATGTTTTTGAGTACCTCAGTGCAGTGCGATGTCTATATAACTTTCATTTTTTTTTACCTTAATTATAAAAAAAGGAGATGTAGTATGAATATTAATGAGACAACTTTCCACAATTGGCCAAACGACACATAAATTCGACAGCTGTAGGTCGCTGTACGGTCTTCAACAATGAACTAAGCCTAAACCGCATAGCAAGATATAAAAGGCCCCGAAATGTCAAATGTAAAACAAGTCAAATGAGAAAACTAATGGTCAAATAATGTACAAAAATGAAAAAAAAAAAATATGTAACACAGTAACAAACGACAACTTTTTTTGAGAGCGTTTTGTGGTACCAAATTTTAGACTAAATTTTTCTGTGTCAAAATACAAAATAGCTGTATATTAGGACACATGTTGAAGAATATATTGGATATATTACTAGCTGTACACGAGGACACACTTTTAAAAATATTTTCGTATATGATACCTTTTCAAAGATTGTCATTAGATTCTGACCACAATTTGCATGTTCAAAGTTTTTTAATTTTTTCCCAAATTCTTCAATTGAGAAGTATCGTTAAATCAAATACTCTGCAATATTATAAACACTCTTGCCTAGTTTTTTTTAAAGTATAAGTTATATTTCAAAGAAACGAACAAATAAACTAAGGTCACAGAATTGACGTTTTTATGCCAAGCTTTAATTGTCAATCAATAAATACGAATCCTTAGTCGTGTAGAGTTCTATGTATCAAAAACCATATAATAAACAATTTGCAACAAATGTTGTCATCAATTCGACCAGTGTTGCACTTAAAAAAGATACACGATTTTTACAATTCAATTCATAAAAAAACAGCAGCGACTATCAAATATGTGAACATACATAGTAATCTACGACGATCTTTATATTATGTTCATTAACACCCTATAAACGCTGAAACAAGATATAGAATGCACAACTACACTCATTTGCTATACAAATACACATCTTAGATAGATGGTTGACTATCTAGATATACGATATCTTATTATTAAAAAAAGAATTCTGTTATCATGGTTCTTTTTAGAAATGAAGATGTGGTATGATTACCCATGGGACTAATCTCAACAAGAAACCAAATGACATAAAAAGTAACAACAATAGGTCGCAAAGGAGCAAAACCCATTCCGCATAATCTAGTGGATTGTGAAACGGTAAATTTGAAATTATTATTTTCGTCAACACTCAATTTGGTGATGGAGTCCTCTTTTGGTTTTTTTGAATACTAGTACTATGAGAATTAAAGACAACAATAGGAATAGAATAAAGTGGATTAGTAAAATTGCGAAATAAAAACAATTATTGTACATTGCCGTAAGGTTTAAAAATGTATTTGAACTTGCTACGAACGAGGTGTATTTTTTCACTTTTCATCTTGTGTCTGAAACTCTTCCAAAAAATGTCAGATTTCCTACATAACGTATGACAAATATGTATGTTAATTTTTGAAAATAACGCATTTTATATAATTCTTATAAAAGTAAAATAACAACAACAAAAAAAGGAATTCTGGGTAAAATTTTAAACTGAAAGACCTTAAGCACATGGCAAAATAAAAAGCATAAACATATCAAATGAACGGATAACAACTGTCATATTCCCTACTTAATAGAGATATAATGATCCCAAAAAATAGATTTTCATTTTTTTTTTATATAAAAATGAATTATAAAACTAACTTAAAAGAAAAAAGAATGAATACTTACCTTTGCAGATTTGTACGTTATCTTTAACCATTGGAATTCGTTTAATCCTCTTGCATTGCATTTAAAGGATTGTTAATTAATAAATTAATTATCTACAACTGGAAATATCCATTAAAGAGAAATGTAACCCACTATAAACGCGTGGTCATCAAAAGGTCTACACATTAAGGATCGATCTGACGTCTTATGACATTTGTTGTGCTATTTACAGAGTAATCTGGGTTTCTTCAATCTTTTTATAGGAATGATAATTAAACATTAAATATCAAATGAAGTATATGGTATTGTAAAACTCTAACCACGTTCGGTTGCCTACATTTGTTTTTTATTCCGTTGCATTGAATTATTTAGAGTCTTATTTGTTCAATTGATGGATGACTTTTGTTATACAGAATAAAAATACAGAATCCGATTGTAATCTGTCATTGTAATCGCTATACCATTATAACTCATTAGCAGTGTTTTTGGATATTCCTATTTTCATAGAATTTCTATACAATTTGTAAAACAACAATACTTAATGCTTTATTGCTTTATTGCAATGCCCCTCTTACAATTATGCTGTTATGAACTTCTTCTAAGGGCTTATCATCGAAACCCAGGTGAGTGTTGAGGTTGCATATTCCGATGATCTGGAATACATGTCTGATATCTGAAAATCTATGCTTTAAAAAAGTTTATTTCGAAAATTATCTTGACTACTCTGTTAGTTTCAATGACAGAACGGCATTTGAAACCATAAAATTAAATGGTCAGTTTAAGGAGTATTCAAACCAAAAACTCCGGTTAGTTGTTTCAAACACGGCAATAACTAAACCTGTCTGGGGAAGAAAAAACCCTTACTGTATAGAGTATTTCAACCTTTAAAATCAATTATTCACGAATGATGTGACATATTAAGTAAAAAGAGTTGACTCCAACTTTGTACTTGTTTGGTTTTATAACTATTTTGATATGAGCGTCACTGATGAGTCTTATGTAGACGAAACGCGCGTCTGGTGTACTAAATTATAATCCTTGTACTTTCGATAACTATTGACTACTTGGCTGGTAAAACCATCGGGAACGAAACGTCTACTAATTTTGACATCCACAAAGGTGATTTAAAAGCTCATTAAAAGATACCAGGCTTATTATGTGCATGCTCAAATCAACTATTAAAAGGCCAAACCGAAAAGGAAGTTGAAGAGCATAGAAAACCAAAAAATTGGAAATGGTGTGCCAACTGCACTTGTGCAATAAATGTTTTGTATTTCAAATGCAAAAATAGAGGTCAATACATCTACCTTAATTTGGTATAACAGAAAACGTAAAAATTTCACGAAAAAACAAATACTTCTAATTGCACATATTAAATTTTTATTTAGTATTCATGATAACCAGATATATAAATATTCAACAGGAATCTGAGTTTGGTTGATTCCAAATCTCAAACTTCAGACAAAAAATAGATTAATTATAAATGTACGATGATATTGTCATTTTCAATGTTCAAACATTTTTAGTGGATTGAAAAGAGAATTAAAAATAAACGAACATAATGATAATTCAATTTAAAAAAAACATCAAAGGCAATTTAAGAAATTATCCTTTCTGTTTATTATTAATTATATATTGAAAGTGTTTTTTACATATTATTTCGTTGAGAATTCGTCTTTTTATATTGAGACTTTGAGAGTAATGAATACTACACTTTGCCTCCAAATGTACTGAATATAAGGTCAGAGTGTCAATTGATTGGATCAGCATCATATTCAAACATAATCCTATAAAGTGGCTAATTGGAAGTTTAAAAATAAACTCTTACTTCGGTCATTTTTATTTGGTCCATCCATTTAAGAGATAACTGTATTGTATTTGAAGCTTTAAGGACGTCCATCGGTAGTTTTACTGTCGCAAATTTAGTTTACCTGGCGACGCGTCCGCAAAGCTTCAAATACAATACAGTTATCTCTATTCTAATGCAAAACAAGTTTATAATTAAATTTCAATCATTATTTCAGATGTTATATTCTTTGGTCCCTACACCAGGTGACGTCATAGGTATGCTTCCGGCGTCAAATATGAACACCGGGCGTTTTCTGGCTTTTGTGCCGCTTCAGAATGTAATAAAATTTGGTAAAAAGAAGATTTTCAGGCGCAACAAGTGAGTTTCTTGTTTATTATTGTAGAAATAACATGTCAATACATTCCGAAATTCAAAATGTCGGCTTCCTTAGTTACATACAAGGAGATAGAGAATTTCACGCTTGCTGTTATCCAATCAGAACAATTGTTACAAAATAATTGCATTAGAATAGCAAGTTTCTGAAAGCGCTTGAAACGACAAACATTTCCTGTCATTTCATACATATCAACATATTGAGGTGTGTAAGACTTCTAGTGTCAAAATGTAAAGAAAATGGTAGTTAACGATTTCCATAACACCAAAATGTCTGTGGAAATAGATAACCACCATAATGCTATGTAAGGGTTTTTAATTTTTTTCAGTCTTATCTGTTAACCAAATCCCATTTCTTCTGCAAATCAATATGCTGCGTTCGCTTTGTGACATTTCATCATATTTTTTTTCTATTTCAAAGAGTGTTCCCGTTGTGTATTTTAGTAACTTTTGTATTTTTTAGTTTTTCGATGTGTTTAGTTCTTTATGATCTGGCGTCTTTTCTCTTTAAGCTTATGACAAATGACAGCTATATTACTGTTTAGCGTATATCAAATTAATTCATGACGTCACGATGCAAAACAGCACAAAGACGAATGTAACTAGCAATGTTGAGTCTTATATTGACGACAGATGCCGGGGAATTTAGCGCAAATTACTACTCTAATAGGAAACTTGATTCTGGTCTGTCTAACTATTTAATGACTTCATTCGAATTACAGATGATAACATCACACGCAAATTTGCAATACTTAATTTCGTATGGTTAAAACGTAGTATTACTAATTATTGTCCTGGAATACAGTGTTTATTCCAAATTGAGGAATGTCTGTTCCCGAAGTCTGGGTTCTGGAATTATTCTGGTTGTTGTATCAGAATATTCATAAATTTATGTTTCATAAGAATCCACACTTCTGACCGGCTGACAACAATCGCGAGAAATACCAAAAATAAATTTTGTATCTCAATAAAATGCAACTTTTATGACTACTCTTTCAATATCAACGTTTTGACAACGCGTAGAAAAAAAAGGAAAACTAAAATTTATGATTGAGGCATACAAATGCAGTTATAAATAGATACAGGAAGATGTGGTATGAGTGCCAACGAGACAACTCTCCATCCAAGTAACAATTTATAATAATTAACCATTATATGTCAAGGTACGGTCTTCGTCTTCAACACGGAGCATAGGCTTAGTATTGAATGCTTCTCTGTGTAGTTTTAAAGGATACGAAAAAAGTAATCGTTAGCACATTTCAAGCATTGAGCGCTTTCGACGCGACACGATTTGCTTCAGTAATCGCTTTAATACCCTTATACATAATAACAAAATAAAGCATTCAATTCTTAAATAGAAGATTCAGATTATATAAAAAAACATAAGTTATATAGTGTAAAATACAAAATATTCCATCTAGTAAAAGAACGATAATCACATATTGATATACACTACGTAGCATTTACTCAATGTATATTTGAGAATGGAGATGCAAGGGGGGGGGGGTATAAAACATGTTCATCTACATAAAAAAATGTACAAAACAAGGAAAGTCTGTAGAAAATACGGGAAAACTGTCAAAGACAGTAAAAAAACTAGTTACTGCAAAAGAGAAAAACAATTCTGGTTTCACGCATGTAAATGTATAATATATACAGCTGAACATGGATGATATTCAATCCTTACGGAAACGAATGCAACTAAACACGAAAAATACTATCCTGTAAACGACTAAGCATTCAAAAATACAAAGCCTTTTTAAAAGGGAATGTTTTTTGTGCTCGCTTTAATAGTTATGATATGAATTATTTCATAATGAATTGATTTAGTAGCTTTTGTTACAGTAAAGTGATTACTTCCGTCGATCATTAAAAGTTATTATTTGATACGACAATCGTCTAACTGGAAGATTTACAGGTATCACGGAAATGTTTATACAATTAGACTTAAAGTAAGGTTAGTAAAGTAGGGGCTATTATCATCTAAATAAATAATATCTCTATTCATTAATTCTAAATATAGAAGATAGACAGCCATTTTATTGTTTTACATTTCAATAAAATGAAAAATATTACAGTTCTTTTAATCAACTCAATGCATTTTTTCTCATCAATCCAATTTACACGCTAAATATGACTCAGAAGATATATTGGGTACATTGATACGTCAGCGTTCATTCTTTTCTTTTTTAAATCTTATTGTCTATGAAAACGCTGACAGTAGCACACTAAGTATCGGTATTGTATGCTGTTATGCATAATATGAAATAAACGGTGTGTCGATTTTTGTTATAAATATTTGAATACATCAAGAGCATCTGATATCGCAAAATTAAAACATAAAGCTTTCAAGTAAACACTATAAACATACGTCCACATATATACAGTCAATCAATTATTTTCACCAAAAGTATATAAACATAAAAAGATAATGTTGATATTTTCCCACAATTTGTATGGGTGGCGCATACCAGGTCCCATCTGATACTAGAAACTGTCCGGTAACCTTCAGGAGCTCATCAGGTACTAGTTTCTAGCTCGTATAACTTGTGATTCATAATTGATATGTTGTGTAATACTGCACCAATGTCTGTGTACATGTATCTGTATTGCGTGAATAGTAAAACAAAATCTAGTATATATATCTATAAAATTCTTGTGAATATTTAGAGTGTTTATCTTTTGCGATTCTGATTAAACGTGTTTATATAAATCAAATTCCTTAACGAATACAATTTGCTTTGCTAACGCGCACTTTTTTTTTATTTACATTCATCAAGAACGCGCAATACCAAAACGCCTTAGACAGGTACGTTATACCTCTTTATTACGAAGCATTCACTATGTGATTAACAATATTTGAGTGTAATTTAAATAAAATTATTTTTCATTCATGTTTAGTCGGAATAAGAGAGATTTCAAGGCTTACTAGTTTTCTATTCACATTTAACTTTTTATAAAATTGAGAATGGAAATGGGGAATGTGTCAAAGAGACAACAACCCGACCAAATAAAAAAACAACAGCAGAAGGTCACCAACAGGTCTTCAATGTAACGAGAAATTCCCGCACCCGGAGGCGTCCTTCAGCTGGCCCCTAAACAAATATATACTAGTTCAGTGATAATGAACGCCATACTAATTTCCAAATTGTACACAAGAAACTAATAAAAAAATAATACAAGACTAACAAAAGCTTCATCTTACCATGAGCCACTCGATGTATGAAACTGATGAAAAAACTGCTTATTCTGACAGATTAATTAAGTTCGTCCTCCCACAGGTATTTAGTGTGGTTTGTGTTTCTCAATATTTTGTTTTCTGCATAGAGGTTCATTGGACTGAAGTTTGTCCTTTGGGGTGTCACAGCATTGACTTAATGACATTTCGTATAAAGCGGAACCGCTACATGCCAAAAAAAATGTGCACACGATTAACGCTTTTACAACCATTCAAATTACAAAAATAAGGATCTAGTTCTTTTATTTACATTTTTATGCTACGATCAGGTTTTTTTTCTATGAATTTTTAAGACATTTTAACGCTAAGCACATACTGTCATTCATGAATTTTGAATGAAATACCCGTCTCGATTGTTGTCAGCCAGTCAAAAGTGCAGGTTCTTATGAAACATACATGTTATGTTACAGTTTAGTATTAATTTAGATGTGATATGATTGCACAAGAGACATTTATCTATTTAAGACCTTAATGATGACAGGTCTGAGTACAACCTTCAGCAATTATAAAACAGAAAAAGCCATATCATGACCATGACGTTGTCCTTTTTTATTGAATTATATAACGATAATTGTTTTATTCAAGTCAAAAACAATAAAACAATTTTTGAAAGGCTACAACAACAAAAAAAAGTGCTACGTTGCAGGGTATACATGTGAAGAGCCTTGCAATACATCGAGTGTTATACGATAGTTCTTGACTTGAGAAAATTTCCATTTTTCAAATGCGAGGAGAAACATCGCACAACACTCAATTCGGCTGTCGAATCTGTT
Organism: Mytilus trossulus; assembly: GCF_036588685.1. Classification (NCBI taxonomy): domain Eukaryota; kingdom Metazoa; phylum Mollusca; class Bivalvia; order Mytilida; family Mytilidae; genus Mytilus; species Mytilus trossulus. Next base: position 43,637,446 of record NC_086375.1, on the reverse strand, counting down.
TCTCTTTTTATCTAATATACAATCATATACAAAAAGAGGGACGAAAGATACCAAAAGGGACAGTCAAACTTATAAATCAAAAACAAACTGACAACGCCATGGCTAAAAATTAAAAAAGACAAACAGACAAACAATAGTACACATGACACAACATAGCAAACCAAAAAATAAACAACACGAAAGCAAACCAAAGAATAAACAACACGAACCCCACCAAAATCTAGAGGTGATCTCAGGTGCTCCGGAAGGGTAAGCAGATCCTGCTCCACATGTGGCACTCGTCGTGTTGCTTATCAAATCCGGTATAAAAGTGTTCTTAATGTACTTTATTTGATCTTTTTAACTTTTTTTATTCGAGCGTCACTGATGAGATGTTTGAAGACGCAACGTGTGTCCGGCGAACAACATGCTTGTCCTTGTATCCTTTATATGAGTTTATTGTTACATTTTGACTGAGTATGATAATGCATACATATCAGGAGATATTTATCCTGTTAAAGCTCCCTGTTTCCCACTTTTTTCAGTACATGCTTTTTCATCAGTTTGTGTGGATAACCTTTGTTTCTGTCTTATTAATTTACGAGACTTGAACATCTTTAAACCTCTATCGCCTTACTTTAGACATACATGAATGATCTGTGCAACAAAAAAGAAGTCGGTGATAGGTCATTTGTTTTAATTAGGAAATAAGTACTTTCGGTAACAATGCATTCGGTGTTAAAAATTATTCGATGGACAGGACTTCGAGAAATTACTATTGTTAAATGTCGGAATATTCAACTTTATAAACGTTGCGCTTTGTGTCGCAATCTTATCCCATCGAAATGTATAAATACTTTGATTTATATCGTATTCTACAAAGAAAAGTTCAGTTTTGCTGAAATAATTTTGCTGAAATACAATGTACCTTATAAATATTTAGGTTTTCTGAAGGCATGTCTAAAATGAGCATGTTTACGCATATACCTTTCCGAACACTCGCCTTATAATTAGATTAAACTATACAAGAAAAACAATGAAAGATGAAAGAGAAAATACTGTTTTGTATGTGTTTCGTGCTTAATTTTGCCATTGATAGTTTTTAATCGATCATCACTGATGAGTCTTCTGTAGTCCTGCGTACAAAGTTGTATGCCTAGTTTCTTTGATGACTTTATTTTTTACTTTGAAAAAATGTTTACAATATCAAAGCTCCACTTCTGTTTTCAAATATTGTTTCATACAATTAACTTCACTACTAAAGAAAATAAATCAAGTGCACATTCATTTCTTTCGCTTCATATACTTCCTTAACAAATTGATTCCGGGGATTTTCACTTCATTATTTCAGGTGTAAAGAGTTCAATATAACAATTAATCCCCATTGAAAATCAGTTGTGAGTATGGTCATTTTGTATATGAAGCCAGACAATGAGAAAAGTAAAAGATTAACTACATATTTTCATATCACCATTAGGTATGTTCTATATTAAGTTTTAAAACGACTTGTCCTCATAATCAAAAGAAATATGTAAATATATGCTATTAACTCTACTTGTGTGTCCCTTAGCTGATTTTACAAATCTATGAAAGACTACAAAATGTTTATCTATGGCTACAGGTCCCTTGGTGACCATAAGTTGATCCGGTGATTGCTTTACCAATGAAGGTTTTGTTTAAAAGCTCTATATTTCTTAATTTGCTACTAAATCTTAGATTACAAGCAATTTTAATAAGGAGAAATGTGATAAAATATGCGTAAATGTAAACCCTTGGCAGAATAGTCTAGAAATAACAATCAAACTTAACGTTATTCTGTATTTCCCCGTAAACGACTGGATATTTTTTATGTAAACTTTAACATTTAAAAAATTTAATCAAATAATTTTAATGTTATCTATCAGATTCATTTATTTCTTTGCTACTGCAATAACGACTTATTTGTATTGAAACATTATTGCAACATACATCGTTTCTGATTCAATAAATTGTCTGTATTCTCTCCGTAAGATAGAAACTACGTATAAAATGAAGCTGCATTTAAACAAAATTGCGGTATTTAAATAATTAATTACCTCTTATCACATGAGATATCCCATGAGAAATGAATTGGTAATACGAAAAGTAGAACGTATTTGTGGTCATCTATGACACAGATATTCTGACAAATTAAGTCAAATCATGTTGGCGTCCGTTAAACTTTGATGGTATAAATTCAACTTTACCATTTAGAACCCTTTATGTAATAGTTTTCATGTAATTAACAACCATCTATCGGGGAAACGCTAATAAGTATTTAAACCCTGGTGTATATATCGTATCAAGTTTAATCAAGTTTAATATATATTATAATAGTATAGACAGATTTTTCTAGAATATTTCGAAAAAATGCTCACTTTACAAGAGTAGAAATTAGAAGAAAAAAAATTGCGACCTCCAAAATACAATTCAAAATGGAAAGTCCCATAACAAATGACAAAATTGAATGCTCGAACAAACCAAACGACTGTCATATTCTTAATTTTAATATGACGTCCTTATTACGCTTTGTTAACAAAGCCGTGTTCTAATGAGTACAAAAAATATGTTCCTCACATGCGCACGGATTTTTTTATAAGTAACGTTATTTCCATCGTTATCCTTTTAAATATTTACATTTAAGCAGCTAACATAAACTTGTATTATATATTTTTATCAAACAACATACATTTACCCTGCTCGTTGTTCTTAAACTTATCAAATATGAAATGTAATATACAGACTCCTCGGGGAGAAAACGGGAACAGTCAAACATTCTTACGTTATTTTGGTACGCTTTGACCTATAAATATATTGTATTTGTCATGTTAGAATCGAAATAATTCCTTCATGTCGTGCTCTATGCTCATTTTAACATGGGTAGGCATTATATTTGACCACATTTTACACCTCGTTAACTCTCAGTGTAAAATATCGACAAATATAAAGCCTACCCATGTTAAAATGAGCATAGAGTATGACATGAAGGAATTATTTCTTAATTTGGCACTGCAATTCTTTGAAGATAAAAATGGTTGTGAGACAGTCGCATCAAATTCAATTTCATTTTTACCAAGAAGGCTTATATACAAATGTTTCATGACCTAAACTTTTAAGACTTAAAAATCTTTCAATGGGACAAATCGATTCCTTAACGCAACCCTTTATTTTTCTCAAATACAAAGATTCCATGACGATCAAGTCTATGTAGACACTCCACCTAAGACGCTATGTATTATTAGTTTATAGTTTTAAAACGTGTAGCTACCCTGATACCAATGTTCACGATCGTTAGTCGTCATTGAACACTAAGCAAGTAAAAAAGAAATCTTATCATTTAACCGATATTTTCCTAAAGTCTGAAATTGGTTTTGTCTACTGAATCAAAAATGATATTTGGCAAGTTCTAAGTCAATATTGTGTTTCATTTAAATAACGTTTAATTATTTTAACATTTGACAATTGAGAGTTTAATAACTTACGCAAAGGCACTGTTCGTTTTCGTTGCACTTAACACAATTAAAGATATTTCATTTCAATAAAAGACACAAAAAAAGACAATCGTATCGTAAATGTTCTTACAAGACATTGCATTGTTGAGCTCGACATAACATATATTTCGGAAAAATATCTATGACCGTCAACATATTATACTTTCTTGTACAGTAAACATGGAGCGGTAACAATTGTACTATAGGCCATAACTTAAAAAGATGGTGTCATCGATTCATAAACTCATGATTCCAAATAAAAATAAACATAGCAAATTAATAATTTCAATTACAGAAAAATACACTTATCTAAAGATCTGCATTCATTCTAAATTGAAGTAATTAATCAAGAAGAAATTAGTTAACCGTTGCTTAAGTTTCTTTAATTGATTAGGAAGACACACATCAAAGTAACAAACAAACACTGAGTGAACCGCTTGACTTCCAAAATGATCAAGACTCGTTGTGTCGACGGATTTACTCGATCTTTATATACATGATTTACCCACCTTGTAAATTCTCACTCAAATAATAAATGAAAATGATAAAAAACAATACATCGCAGCTTGTATATGAGCAAATGTCCACTTCTGTAAAAATCACGACACCATCTGGCGGTCAGTTTCAAAGAATTTATTACACTTTGCTGGTAATGTTTTTTAAAATAACATAAAAACAATACACCATTAATTCGGTCAAGAAATTTTGAATTGAAAGTTAAAATTTTATGCGATTTACCAACAACTTAAAAAAAACAACAGCAAGAAACGGATATAAAACGGAAAGGATTGACTATGTCAAAAGACGAGAGTATGCATATTACAGAGCTTTAGCAATCTAACAAAAGATTAAGATTTTAGATATAATACATTCGTCAAAGGATACGTTTTCATTTAACAATCAAGTCATAATATTCTGATTAATTGTGTATCTTATTCATAATTTGATCTGTATGCATATATTTTCTTTTATCTCTTTATTATGATATACAAATTATGCGATATAACTGATGTAATCTTCTGTGCTTTCCAAGATTATATTTCTATATAATTATCCTTGATTATAAAATTCACTTCTAATATTTTCGTCAATAATCACTTGATAAGGTTATGAGATACCAATGATGCAATTAAGATATAAAAGTCGTAGAAAGATGGACAACAGAGTGTTCAGACAAACAAAAGTAAACAAACATTACTTTGGAAACAAACTATGAAAAGAAATTTTGAATCCCATACAACACTAGTTGAACTCGGTTTCACTTTAAGACTAAGCAGCAATGTATGATAGCAACCAGTAAATGAGGACGGTTACTGTTTTTAACAATTTGGACATGTCCGTTATTTTCTATGATACAAATGTTTAATGACGCTATGTTATCATAAAAATCACATGTATGCAATTGTATCTTTATTGGCATTAGAAAAATACCTTAAGTCACCCATTTACATAGCAGTTATTTATTGACATATATTATCTATTTTTATGGTTTCTGAATATTAAATTTCTCAAAGCACTTAGGATTTTCTGTCAATATGCATGGAAGACCTATATATAACAACTCACTGGAATATTTGCTTTGTAATGCACTTTAATCTTATGTCTTATTGGCCTTCAAACGTTTTTTTTTTATTTCAGTACCACTGATGAATTTTATATAGACGCCACAAGCGTCAGGTGTTAAATATTGTATAAACTTAGTATCGTTAAACAATGGAAAACAACACGTTTAATAAGTACATGAGTTCAAAGCGCTTTTCTAGATTCACCTTCATTATGAACTCTCAAAGCCAAATATTTGAAATCCAAAGATGTATAGGTACCGAACCCGTTGAAGAGCTATATGACAAAAAAAAACTTTAAAAAATAGCCAAATTCATATAAAGTCAACTTTGCCTGATGGAGTTGAAAGTATAATCACAAAAATACTGAACTTTGAGAAAAAATCCATTCGGAAAGTCTATGATTACAAGTACTGTCATATTCCTGAGTTGGTACAGGCATTTTCAAATGTAGAAAATGGTGGATTAAACCTGGTTTTATAGCGCTCACTTTGATGACAGTCATATCAAATTCAGTTATATTTACATTGATGCGTTAACTAAACAGACACAATAAATAAAATAGTCAAAATATGGATACAGCAGTCATCATCGTATACCAATTTAAAAAAATTGATGTGTGTGTCTGACGTCAGAAAATTTTAAACGTCACATAAATTTGTCGTTCAGTTTACATACAAACAACTTTAAAATTAGCATAGGCAACGTTAGCACACAGGGTTAAAAAATCAAAAGTATGTATGAATAAATTTCAGAAATAGACCGAGATTCAAAATAGTCAAAAAGTTATATATAGATTTCATAAAAATCTACAAATAGTTAATTCCACTACGCGATTGAATGATTGTGATTACAAAAAGTCGCATATACAAAACACACCACCCAAAAATGAGAGACAATACAAACACATTGACGAGATGTATCAATACCAAGCCACGTCAAATGGATATCACATATAACCATTCAACAGCAAAAGTAATAATAATATTAGAATAAAGACAAATGAAAGAACTATAATACACGTCGATAAGATGATAAACAACATCAGTACGCAGAATCTATACTTCAAGACCATCGTGTATTATTTGTGAAGTTGATCAACAAGGGCTTGGTACCTTCAAGTGAACCTTTTAAGAAAAAGGACGAGACGTTCTTTGACATACCCCTGGTTCATCAATTTTCTACTCAGACACTGATGACGTTTTACAAAGTCTGAGTAAGAGCTGCAAGCTCTTGAATATTGAATTAGTTGGGAAATATATATCCCAAATGCAGGTGAGGTTGGTATATTGCTACTAAAGTGTGGGAAATTTATAACCATAGTTTCTTAATCATTTCAAAATTTATTAACTGATAATTTTAGAAAAAGTTTTTTTAAATCATGTCAGTACCGAAGTACTGACTTCTGAGCTGAATATACCCTCATGGACTGATAGTCCACCAGCAGAGGTATCGACCCAGGGATGTAAAAAATGGAAAACAACACGTTTAATAATTTCATGTGTTAAGTGTATTATACAGCAATATTCCGTGCACAGGAAAATACAGCGGTTAATATAGTATTTGATAAAGATATCTTACATTTCATAACATACAATTACATATTGATTGATGACACTGATATCTTTTTTTCACTATTTTTATGTACGTCCACCATAAATATGAGTTAAAGAAAAAAAGATGTTTAAAATACATCTTTTTTTCTTTAACACGTTTACTTTTGGTTCAAGAAAATTGGTACCGTTAATTTTATTACTCCTGAGTTTTAATACATAATCAGATTTGAACATCGATAAACTACTGTTATATTATCATTGGTGTGCCATGAATATGCTCAGTTGAAATTTTATTGTTGTTTGAATAGTTTGCAACACCTTGATGATGTATTCTATAATATCGTAAATGTGTGGTAAATAATGAAAAATAAAGATAGGCACTTTTAAGGAACCAGCTCAAGGACGCTGTTGTCTGCTCTATGGTCGGGTTGTTGTCGCTTTGACACATTCTCCATTTCCTTTCTCAATTCTATTTTACGCTTACTTTATAGCAAAAAACAAAACTTTCATTAGAATTGTTCAAAAGAAATGCGCCTAGAGAAACAAAGTTTTATGATGAATAAATGACAATAATGTGAACATTTGTTAAAGGTTCTGAGTAAAAAAAGTTGAACAACAAATATTTTTCCTTCTTTATTTTATATCTGAATGGTAAACTACTCTCTTATAGTTAAAGGCAACAGTAGTATACCTGTGATCAAAAGCTATTAATCGATTGAATGAAACCAAATCAGGATTACATAGAACTAAAATAAAGGGAACACATCAACAATAAAAGAGAAACAAAGACACAACAAAAACACCGAAGTTCAAAATTAAAAAAAGCCAACATACATAGAAAAAAACTGTTTGATAACAACTGTCATATTCTTGACATGGTTCAGGACATTGTAAGAAAAAAATATGGTTGGAATCTGAGTTGATGGCTAACAAAGTCTGCCGCTTTATGACAATGTTAAAAATATATGTCGCTTAAATGACAACACTACATAACAATAAATAAAGATTTGTCAAAAGGAAAATAATTCATAAAGTTTAAATTTATTTGATAACAAATTTATAAACCCATTTCAAGGTTGAATTTTTATTTTAATGTTTAATGTATTGTTTTAAACTTTATTTAATCAGTTTATATTGATATAGAAGAGTTGGCGCACTATTACATATATGCTTTGGATGAAAACAATTCAAACTGTTTCAAACAGTTGAGGAAAGCTACAGGTGCAAGAAACGTACATCTCTTTATATATCTTATAAGTATAAAAATACAATTATACATCTATTAAAGTCATTTAAACAACTTCAAATTGAAACGCCTTCTGTTATCAACATATTTTATATCAACGTAATGTGATTTAGTAAGATTTAACTTATTTTCAAGCATTCAAATAGCTGTTTTCTTTCAGCAAAACAATCTCTGATTTCGATAAAGAATTTACTTGAAACAAGAGCTTTGGTTTATGGGTCGTTATTATAGTAATTACAGAGTGTTATTCTACTCTGTCTTCAACACCCGATACACGTGTAGCAATGCATAACAATAAATGTTCCTGCATTTAATAATCAAATTTTCTATCATAAAATTTTTTAAATGATTGCGTTTTAGTGTTTCAGGCTTTTTTTGTAAGTTATATCCACTTTGATATTTAACTCAATACGTAAACGTTAAATGACTGAGAACGCAGTAAAAGTCAATAAATTACAGTACCTGATTAAACATGTATTAACCGATATGAAAAAAAAATAACATCTAGTCATTTATGGTCATCAATGGTCGGGTTGTTGTCTCTTTGATACATTCCCCATTTCCATTCTCAATTTTATTTGAAAGCTGTGAATTACCTTGCAAAAAGGAAATTTGGGCATAAACTTATTTTGTTTTTGTTTTGTCCATTTCTGTTTACGTTCACTGTTAAGTTGAATCTCGGATACATCTGGAGTTACTGTTTTTTTATATTGTTTTCTTCATAACAAAAAGTAATTATAGAAGTTATTAGATAGGCGATTTTATAGTAAAACAAAATAATAATGAAATTGGTGTTTGTACTCTCAGATTCAGAATGTATGGCTATTTTACCGTCGATTGACCAATTTGTATACATCTCCCTTCTTGGTGTGCATCTAGGAACTGGTGCATTCCAACTAGTTTAATAATGCTTTATTCTATATGTGCCTGTACCCCAAGTCAGGATCCAGTAATTTTAGTGGTTGTCATGTGTTGCTGCATATCATATTTGTTTTTCTTTTATCATTTTGTACATAAATCTTAAGTTTTCCCGTTTGAATTGTTTTAAATTTGTCATTTCGGGACATTTTATATCTGACTATCCAGATTGGGTTCTTCTTATTACTGAAGGTCGTACGGTGCCTTATAGTTTTTTTGTCATTTGTTACCTTGTAGAGAGTTTTCTAATTGGCAATCATACCAACCCTGGTTAATTTTTTATGCAAAAACTAAAAATACTTTCCTTCCTAATATTGTTAAAGTTTTCAATGTAAAAACTTAGTGAATTCATGTTCTTGTTTTAATTCAGCTTACCAACGTCAAATTTAGGCTCCACTGTCGATTATGACTTTCTGATTTCCCTAATCAACCGCCAATCAGATACAATCTAATCCAAATTGTAAACTAAAATCTACATCTAAACATGTAAACTCAATCAGTATCCATTTTAGTAAGTCCTAGTCAATAAGTCGTTTTATATTAGAAACACGAGACACGATTTTTAGTCACAGCTTTATGAAAATATGATATCATAATGAATCAATGTAGATATACATGTTTCACGCAAAACTCATAAATCACATTTCAACTCGGTTTGTATTGAAAAGATTTGAACCAAAATCATTCATCAACATTATCACGTATCACTAAAAATTCATATATTCATGTATATGCTTTTAACATTTAAATGTGTCTCGGCTCTTCTACATTCCAGTTCCCTTCGCAACCCTTAACAGCCAAGGCTCCGTGTTGAAGGCCGTACTTTAACCTATAATGGTTTAATTTTTAAATTGTTATTTGGATGGAGAGTTGTCTCATTGGCACTCACACCACATCTTCCTATATCAATCGAAAGAAACTAATTTTGTATAAAAAATTATTTTCACAAACATACAATGAAAGCATTTTGACCAATTCCTTTTTATTTTGTTATTAGCACTAGCGCTTTGGTGAAAGATTTGGATATTTTTGTTATTTTTTTTCACTTAATATTTAATTCCAATTTTTATCCCATGTTTGGAACACTTCTAAGCTTACCTTACCTTGTTTCAGATTACTTTGTTCAATTTAAAAATATCGCTTTTTTACCATCCAAACACTAAAAAACAATGAAGCAGCTCCAGGCCATTTAGTTTTTTACTCTGAGCTACGTGACAGGAAATTAAAAAAAGGGGAGGTAACTTTTCCCTGACTATTTTGAAACTCCTCGTATGGTTCGACTGTATTAAATAAATGTAGATCTGAATGCTGAAAAATCTTCAAAGGTAGTCTCTTCCTATAATAAAAGTGCAGGAAAAGTAGCCAACCATGCATTTTTGGAACTTACGGACACACAATTCTTAGTTAAAACAACATTGTCTCGAGTGAAATATACCTTCACGTGCTACTTTTTCAGTAAAATGAAGTCGAAAATTTGTATATTTGCACATAATTCGGATTTGTGAACGTATTTTTCTTTCGAAAGAGAGCCATAACTTTTTTGTGTTAATAAAAGATAAACACAAATTGTATTTTGTTAAATAAATTGTAATTTCTGAATTTTTTAAGTATCATAAAAATTTATGACTTTTTTATTGAGAAATAACTCTTTATTTTTTGCTGTATATTTATCAAAATTAATAAAATTTCACTAATAACAGATTTTATCAAATTCTGTCCACGTAATCTCCCGGCAGATTTGAACAAAATGTCATTTTAAAAAATAAGTGTCCATGCACTCGTTTCAAATTAAATCAGTTTAAATGATAAAAATCAGTCGAAAAATCCATCTTTTCCCGCTATGTCACAGTTTGACGTCGCGAACAAAAAACAATTTTACGTTAGCAACGTCATTACCTCCCCTGTTACTGTATCGTATGCCCTTAAGTCCGGATAGAAAACTGTGCTACATCATTTCCGGATGAAATTTCATCCGAAGCGACCGAAAACCCAAATGTGAAGTTATTCTAATTATCAATTTCTAATATTGTTGCTATTATTTATTGCAAATTCCATTCTGGTATCTTTGTTAAGTTTATTTACATCGGTTTAATCATGAACGACACAGTATTTTGAAATAAACAAGTATCTAAACATAGAAATTCTTTTAAACAAGCGGATATTTGTACGGCGAATATTTTTGTACCGTAGAGGGAGGTGAATAGATACCTGTTGCTATCATTGTTTCTTTGTTTCGGAGAACCTTTATCCGGTTATGATGCTACACAGTGATGCGATACGGGATTTTTTTCTTAGTGGATACAATCAGCTAACGTAAGGTACAGCAACCTTAATGGTGTTCAAAATGTTGTATAAAAATAGAAAAACGAATATTTAGTGCAAAACAATTGAAAGAAATCTTTTTACCATGTGACTGTTGTTACCGTATATAAGTGTCAATTAATTCCAATAAAGTTTCCCTTTTTGTCTAAGATATTTCGTGAGACAATTCCTTTTAATCTTTTTTTTTTTCAATTACACGTTAAACAGATGTTTGTTCGTATTACATGACAATAGTCGTTAAAAGTTACGTACAAATAAGTCAGATTCTAAAAAAAAATATTACAAATATTATGTAATCTTATCAATTTATGAAAAGTGCGATTCGAGAAATCATTGATTGTGTTTGTATAAACAAACCGATAAATTCGTGGTTGAAATATGTGTTTTGCAAGCAGATAAAACGATTTATTCCAATGTTAACAGTTTTATATATTGCAAAGTGCATCAATTAGCAAAGCCAACATTTCTTGTTTCGAATGCTCAGTATTACGTCTGTTAAACAAAGGCAACAGTAGTATACCGCTGTTCAAAATTCGTAGAGCGATAGAGAAAAAAAAATCCGGGTTACGAACTAAAGCTGAGGGAAACGTATCAAATATGAGAGAACTACGACACAACAGAGACACAACATCGAAACGTAACACACAGAGAAACGAACTAAAATGTAACAATAGCCATTTTACTAACTTGGTACAGGGCATTTTATGACAAAAATGGTGGGTGTTAAACATGAAATAAAATAGAAGTATGTATTACAACACGTCGATTCAGAGTCTAAAGTATTATGGGTTATTTCAATGTTAGTATCAAAAAATTATAAAAGAAACACAAAAACAACACCACGTCAAATTTATGACAGTTCGGGTCATATCTTTTACACCAATTTGAGGCTTACACTGTATATTTTTAAAAGTTAAATTGTCGAGGTAATGAGGGGATTACATCACATCAATTGTATACAGATTTGGAGGAGTGGATCCTTCAATTCTGTATTCTTAAATTTTTATAGCAATTTTTTTCTATCTTTTATATTTTTTGGAATTTTTGCCAATGATTCTCTGTTCTTAAAATTTTAGCTCTCGATAATTCTTTTATCTACATTTTTGTTTCGCCCATTTTTCTCTTTTAGTTATTCTATGGCCTATTTTCTCTTTTAGTTATTCTATGGCCTAATTTCTCTTTTAGTTATTCTATGGCCTATTTTTCTCTATATTTTATTTAACCATTTATTATGCTCTTTCTGCACGTTGATCTCTATTTTGTAAAACCCCATCCAAACCCTCATGTGAAAGATTATTCCACTGTACTGTAGTAACGCAAGACACGTGTTTTGGGATAAATTTTATTACAAAGAGTTCGACAAACGGTTGGACAGTCGAATACATAAAACGTTTGAAAGTTAAATCAGAAATACATGCAGCACTTTTTGACTTATGCTCCGCAATTTCGCTAAAATGGAATATTCTCCTATTTTAAAAGTACAGTGAAAGATACAAAAGGAGCAATCAAACTCATAAGTCGAATACAAAAGAGGGACGAAAGATACCAGAAGGACAGGCAAACTCATAAATCAAATAAAAACTGACATTGACTACAAAAAAAAATAACCGACGGAAACACAAACAACATTACACAAAACACAACAAAGAAACCTAAATACTTAGCAACGGATGGATTAGGTACTCTTGACGGGTAAGATCCTGCTCCAATTCATTTTACATAGATTTCATCAGTTTTTATTTTCTTGTGTCTTGCAAGAAGTCATCTTACAGTTGACTTTATTCGAATTGATGCCTCTATCAAGGGAGGGAATAGAACACAGTTGGAATAAACAGACAAAATGACCATTCTTATGTTTTGAGATGCTTACACATCGTATCGGTGTACATATTGACGGAGACCATACAACGTTTACATAGTCGGGTGCATGATTAATGTTAGAGACATAACATATTTCAATAATAAGCAGTCAATTTTAAAATATGACATATACTTAAAGTGTATCCTTAGTTACATTAAGTAAGAGATTTAATCTTACCTTTTAATCAGTTACTAGTAATTCCTATAATTCGAACGGACTAAAATTAAGTACAAATTCAGCATAGACATTAAAGTAAATAGATGATAATACACAGTGTGAGTCGATTGCTTTTCTGCTGTCTAACTGTTAGCATAAGAGCTGATTTCAACAATTATGTCAACACGGAATAAAAATAAACGTCCCGTTTGAGGATTGGAATAGCTCTTATTAAAAATCTATTGTGACAACCGATATGTAAGTTAACATATTATATTTTGCTAGAGTTATAGAAGAATCTGGCATGTCAGTGTGTAATCTCTTTTTGTGATTAAGAAATTTCTCTTAATAGAATAAATAACCTGTTGCTGGATTACAAAAATAGACTTGATTATTCTCTCCAGTTTTGTCTCTAGACAGGACAACAAGAGTCAAACGTTACAGTACAAAGTATTAAAAACATCTTCGAAAAACATGTGCACAAATTACCCTTCTCTCAGACTGACATTTGTGTTAAGAGTTTAAATGTAACTTTGAATTTTATCTGAATGGCATGTATGTAAAAAGAAAACAACTCCAAGTCAAATTCAAAAAAGTCCATAATAACTCAAAAATCAAACGCTATCAATTAACGAAACAGGTAAAGACAGCTGCCTCATTCCTGATTTTGTTACAGGTAATGTTTTCTTGCATTTAACGTTAAGCGTATAACGTTTAGATGTAATCGATTTGCTGACGTTTTCGTCGTTATATATTGGAATTTGCATGTTGAATTTATATGATCTCCGTCACCCTCTCAGAAACACAGGTGGATATGAACTACTTATAAGTTACAAAAGGACCGTGACAATTCCTCTACAATACATGCAGGCCATATTTTTTAATAATTATTTTCAATATTGGTTATAGTTAAACTCATCATAGCTTCCAGGACTAAATCTTATATATACGCCAGACATGCGTTTCGTCCACAAAAGACTCATTAGGGACGCTCAAATAAAAAAAATGTTTAAAAAGCCAAATAAAGTACGAAGTTGAAGAGCATAGTGATCCAAAATTCCTAAAAGTGTTGCAAAAGACATCTAAGGTAATCTATGCCAGAGGTAGAAAAACCTAAGTATTTTAAAAAACTCAAAATGTTGTTAACAGTTAATTTATAAATAAAACAATATAAATGATAATTATTGTCAGCACAAAAAGTATTGACTACTTGGCTTGTGATACCCTCGGGGAAATAAATCTCCACCAGCAGTGGCATTGACCCAGTGGTTGTAAATAAACTCATTATAGATACCAGGACTCAATTTTATATATACGCCAGACGCGCGTTTCGTCTACAAAAGACTAATTAGTGACGCTCGATTCAAAGAAATGTTTTAAAAGCCAAATAAAGTACGAAGTTGAAGAGCATAGTGATTTAAAATTCCTAAAAGTGTTGCCAAAGACAGCTAAGGTAATCTATGCCTGAGGTAGAAAAGTAGTTTAGTTACTACAAATAGCAGTTCACACATCTTTTTACTTTATTCTCAGATGAAAGCTAGTTCATATTATTATGTGTACTACTAGTATTGTGGACTTTTATTACAATTACATTATTTAATTTCACATACCGTTTCTTTCCATTATCTTACATTTACAAAGTTTTTCTAAACATTTGAGTGATTTCCTGCTCCTAGTCGTCAACTCAAAATAACAAAAATATAAAATAATATACCTATGGTTTGATTACCAGTTGTGCAATATCTAAATCACCTAGTACAGACACGTTCTGTTATCACTTGGAGTCTAAGAAATGTATTCATTACAAACATACCATGAGAAAGGTAAATATGTTTTTAATTTTTGACAATGCTTTTATTTAAACCGTGAATCTTTGAAATAATTCAAAATTCCCTAAACATATTACACTGTATGTTTTAGCGATACCTTTTTAAAGATAAGACGTCTGCGTGGAGTCTGAGACAAATAAAGTAATGAAAAAATGAATATGTCAAAGCAACTCATATGAATAATAACTCAATGAAATAACAGAATAAAATTAAATGTTCCATGGCAAATAAAACGAATAAACGTTATCACTTGGGAATTACAGCATTGCAATATAACGTCGGCTTTATTTGGTAGTTGCAGGGCTACAACCTAAATCAAACCTATGTCTATGTATTAATAAAAATCAGGATGATTACAAAGCTTAATTGGCTGTAAGAAAATGCATGACGACATATCTTGCGTTTGTTTATGCAAATTTGAAAAATACCAGTTTCGTTATTTGCAGTTTGTGATATCAATTTGCCTCTATTTGTTTCGATGTCTGATTGTTGTTGACTCTTCAATCTATTCTCCATGTGACAGTGAAGATGCTTGGTGTCTAGTATCAAGAAGGTACGTCATCGGTAAAGTGCATTAGCATAAATATATTTTATGAATAGTCTATCCTACAGTAATATCTGGAACATCACATTCATTTACGTCTGTCCAAACTTGAGTCAGGAACTTTTGGCCTTTGCTGGTCTTGCGTATCTTTTATATCTAATGTTTTGTTCATTTATGTATTATATAGTTTAGTGTGATATCCATTTTCCCTGATTTAATATATATTATTGTTTAGAAGCAGGTTGAAGCATGCCTCCATGTGCGGGATTTGTTCGTTGTGTTGAAGACCAATTGTTGGTCTTTGACTGTTTTCTGCTCTTTGGTCAGTTGTTTCTCTTTGACACAAATCTCCGTTTCCATTCTCTATTTTGATAATAATTTCACATTATACTAATCGGCTATCCAATACGTCTCAACAGTACGAATACAAATCTGTCTTTGATCTTTTGAGAACGGGATTACTTATGTCTCTTGGTCTTCTAAGTTATTAATTCTTTGCTGTCTTTTTTTCCCTCAATAAATTTAATCAATCAAATTTTGAACTCTGGTCTTGTCAACAGTGGTGATATTTATGTCTGCTGCTTATAATTATCCTCATTAGTAATGCATACTATGCTTGTTAGTCAGTGTTGAATAAACGAAGTTTGTCTAGAGTCCTAGAGTCGGGGCGATTAATAGCTCGCAATTTGTCTTGGGTGCTTGTCCAACATAAAAAATCGTAGGGCAAATTTATAAACTTAATCATAATGTTGTTTACTTACTGTACATTGCTGTTTTAATTATCCGTTATCTACATTCTACTTAGTGTTGTATACAAAAACAAAGATAACTCTTAACACGATTTAGTATTTTTGATAATTTTTTAGTATCATTGTACTAACGATTCTGTGTGTGTAACATTATGGTTTTGGTGTTTCTGTTGTTTCGTTGTTTTTCGTATAGTTGATGTGTTAACCTCAGTTTGAGTTTGTTTCCCGGATTTATTTCTCTCGATCGATGTATGACTTTTGAACACCGGTATACTACTGTTGTCTTTTTTTTTTATATAAAACAAGGTACCTATAAAAGAGAGACAGAAGATACCAAAGGTTATAATTTGGCAATAAACTGACAATGTCATGAAAAAACACGAAAAAAACGAAAGACAAACATATAAAATTGAAATGATTCTTTTGTGTCTTTTATAACCATACATAAACAATCCCCATATGTTTACTATTCAAGACTGTTTTAAAATAGAATGTTAAACAATTGAGTATTGACACGTCTTTTTGTATACAGTATATATCGTGATGTTATGTATGCTATTTTTTTTAAGTCTTACATTAAACTTTAGTATAATATTAATACCTGTGGACATATTGATCTATCCTACAGTTTACCAGATGAGAAGTTTATGCCACCTATTGGTAATGGTCATATTGCTACAAATGTCTTGGGTGATACCATATACATGAATGGATTTTACAATGGTTATAGAGAAGATAGCCACCGAGCAAGATTACAAGCCACTACAGCTGTTGATGTTCAGTTTGATGACGGTCTGGACTCTAGATATTACGCCCTGGATATGTTAAATGGTAAAGAAGTAGATGTTTTGGAAGCTATCAATTATGTTCAAATATACCAGTATTTATCATCAGTGCCATTGTATATTGTAAAATGTACCTTTAAAAAATTCTAACGATGTTCTATGGTTTCTGTAAAATAAGCCACTGGTTTAATAGTTGTGGACAGACATTTCATCGGGTAGAACAATGATAAGACACGACAGTATCTGAATAAAAACAGTTATAAGAACTGGTAAATTGGTTTTGTTATTATGTAAAAAAAACTTTAATTTTGTAGATGTAAGCAAAAGTAAATTTGTTCTGAATTTTTCACTCATTGTAATGATTGTCTTCAAATGAACAGAATTTTTAATTGCCATTTCGAAAAAAACTGTCAATTTTTATTGAATAATAATAAATCTTTTTTTTTTCTTTTTTTTAGGCATTTTCTATCAAAATATTTACCATCCAACACAAAATACAAGTATTACCATCATGTATTTTGCTCACCGAAAATATGACACTCTACTGGTTACTCATGTATCCGTTCAGCAGATTGCACCAACAGATATAAGATTTATTTGCCGAAAAGGTGGTTTCAGCCAAGATGTCGCCAACTTTTCAGAGGTCAAAGTTGATAACTCAACCACGTATGTAAGAAATATTGAGTTGTATGACTGACTTTCTTCTTTCTGATGTAATTATATTATGGAAAATGTAACGATATTTTCCTCTTTTTTAAAAAGATGAAAAAAAAATCATATTTGAAAGCGTAACTAAACGGGAATATACGTAACCTAGCGTATCGAAATGTAGTGATCCTTTGTTCAAAACGGGACCTGCCCCGTATGTTTTGATAATTCAACAACAAACAATGTTTGGGTTTATTTATCTGTGATGAGATTATCACTCTACTAATAGAACGGAGATGTAACACTAATAAAAAAATATTGAATTAACGGAAAGTTAATATGAAATCTAGTTGAGGCATCTAGTGACACAAGATGAAACACCAAAATGAAAACTCGATGCACTTATTCTATTTCGTTTTGCAGATAGTTTACTGTTTAACTGTATGAAAATGATTATTAACTCAAATGTAACTTGATAAATTGATTTGTGTTCCAAATGAATTCTAACTTTACAATTAAATGATAGTTATTGGTCAGGGGAAAACAAAAGACCAGAGACAGATGATTTAGAGCCAATGAGATTTCATCATGTTTGGACTGAGAAAGTTCATTTATCAGAGGAATTCATCAATGGTTCATATACATCAAACTGGATTTCAATTACATCAATTGGTACTGATAAAGAAAAAGTGTTCTCATCGTACAGAAAGACACTGGAAATGAGACATGATGAACTGGTCAACCAACATAAACAGGTGAAGAAAGCAAGCGATTATTATTTTGTTTGCCTTTCTAAATACATATACAAGTCAAGTTTAATCAGAACCATTCCTTTCTTGCATTGTTAACATATTTTAGTCTATGTATAGATTATAAAGCAAAATGTGTTTTTCTGTATCTATGTTTGAGCATTTGTTTTTAAATAAACTACATTCGTCAAGGAATGGAACAGAATTTGGAAGAATGGCCATATAGAAATCCATGGTGATGATAAAGAGCTCCAAATGAATATCCATGCTGCCTTCTATAACATATTGTCTTCTTTACCACAGAAGCAAAATGTTCACAATCCGTTTATAGGATTAAGCCCAGGTAAGCAGTACATATGTTGTGAATCACTTTTATATATTAGGGGTAAGAATATTCCAGTAAATACGTTTGTTTTATTTTAGTAGCAGAGACACAGGGAAAAACATAAGGTCGACCTGTGATTAAAAATTTCAATAGCCAATGTAGAATTTATTGCAGACGCGACCTTTTTTTATTTTCATGAACAAAAAAGATGTAAATACGACAGCAATTCATAAATGACGAACACAACGATATTAAAAATCCAAAATACATTTATCAACAATATGCAGATGGTTTGACAAGGGCTGAACCGTCAACTGTAAAAAAAAAAAAGGGCGAATCCATTTAAAGGCACACTCATACAACGGAAGCGTCAAATCATTCTCTAGATATGTCAACATTCATCATCAAATATCGATCAGAGGTACGACAAATGGTACATAAATTACAAAAATCTGCACCGTATTAACAGTTGAGTACTAGTATTTACTATATGGTAACAATATAGTGAATAAGAAAAGGCACAGACAAATTATTAATGGACAAATATTTTTATTCACAATACGATAACTTCTAAACTAAATTTTATTCTAATTTCAGGTGGATTATCTCGTGGGGGTAAAATCAACCCCAATAAAACTGGAGGTCCATCCAATGACTATGCAGGTCACGTGTACTGGGATATGGATACATGGATAATGCCACCAAATATGATGTTTCACCCTAATTTAGCTCGCCTAATGATAAATTCTAGAATTCGAGTGCTAGATACAACAAAGGCAAACGCCAAAGGAACTGGGTATTTGGGAGCACGATTCCCATGGGAACAAGCTGTTACTGGTATTAAAATACACTTAATATTGGCAAATAAACATTTTATTCACTTGACATATAGCAATTACTTACCAAATTTTGTTATGTTCAAATATTGGTCCAATATCATAAGAAAACTCGATTGATGTAAAAACGTAATTTCCCGGATTGGCAACGTCATGAGCAAAAGACAGACAAGGCACAAACATTGGTTTCTAGATTATAACACAGGAAATTATAAATTAAGTACAAGAATACTAGTTTAAACAATGGTATCGTGTGCCTTTGTTTATATTCCAAACATGTCACGTTTTTCAATTAATCTATGTCCGTGCATAGTTGTGTGCGTCTATTGTTTTAAAATGGTGCATTAATTGTGGAAGCGAATAATCGAAAACAGTTATTGAGAATGACTCATTTCATTACACAGGTATAGAGACGTGTCCTTGGGATTTAGCATCCAAATACCAAGTTCATGTGACAGCTGATGTTTCATATGCTCTACGACAATACATTTTCATATCATCTAAAGATGCTGCAATTGATATGTTGACCAACGGTGGATTGTCACTTGCTTTAGAGATTGCAAAATTCTGGGAAAGCCGTGTCAATAAAACTGACGACGGGAATAACATATTAGGTGAAGAAATGTTATCGTTAGTTTTTTTATTCAAAATACCCCTCATAAAACCTAAAACACTGCTAAATACATATAACAAGTAGAATCTAACCCTACCCGAACCAAATAGATACTCGATTATAATTGCACATGTATATCTGTGTTTTTAAGTTCAAGGAACCGCAAAAAGTTTACTTTTTTGGTATAAAATTTATATATATATATGTATATATATATAAATTAATATGATTTCTAAAGTGAGTTTATGTTTCTTTAGTTAATCTCAAATCAATTCTATTTTTAAGATACAAAAAAAATAAAAATCTTTCTTTTTTTCGCAATTGGCAACTGATTCATGTGAATGCTCATAAAACAAAAAAAAAACACTAACCAGATTTTATCTGAACATGCACTATATCCAAATAACTCATAAATCAATGTCAGAAATCTGACACTTTACAGAGTTGATGACAATAAAGCCCTGTTATGAATAAGTAAGCTGAAAATCTGAAATTCTGAATCAACAATAAGAAATTGATACCACCCTTTATGTGACTAAATTATATATCGGATAAATTTTTGAAAGCAAAAAAGAGAGTCAACTCTATTTGCACTGTGTTTTTTAAATCGTTAAATTGATAAAACCATTGAAAAGTAATGTTATATCTGTTTATTCTTTTATAATATATTGATGGAAATTTTCAGAACTAGACCTTGTATGAAATAAATTCAGGGTAAATTTGTCTTCCGCTGTTCTTTCTTTATTGATGCTAAAATAACATATCTGGAAAACACATTCGAGGTCATTTAGAAAAGCATTCAACCTTATAAAGGACAAACAAACTTCAAAACTGACAAGGGGGGATAAAGATAATTATGAAAATATAATTAAAGCAGGTCAAAACAAAAGCACTACGAAGTGGGTATTAACCATACAAATAAATTACCATATTTTCCAGTTAAAAGTACGAATTGTTCATTTCATTTCTTCAACAGAAAACAAAACTTGTTATACTAAATTGATTATTGTATATGTGCAGGTGTAATGGGACCAGACGAATACCATTACAACATTAACAATTCAGTATTTACTAACTACAACGCAAAGTTAAGTTTGATGCTGCCTTCATTTCTATACGACAATTACAAAGGGTAATATTTACGACTATGAACTATTCTGAACATTCACCAAAAAATTAACCGGTAGTAGCAGGAGTACAAATGTTCGTATATTAAAAGACAGGTTATTTCTTGTATAGTTATCTTTATGGGATTATACCATCCTCTTTTTCAGTCTTCAAGTATTATTGTTACTGCTACATATTCTTAATTGTTTCCATGTATCATTATCATTAATTTACATATTTTCGATATTTTCCACGTTTTTCCATATTGTGTAACTAGATATCAAGTAATCAATCGATATTTAGATTTCAATTGATTTAATGTAGCTGTATTCGTTCTATGTATATTTATTTGCGTTGAGTTGTGATTGAGTTTAGTCATTTTAATTAATATTTTAAAGTGTGTATTTCTATGTTTTGATTTTACACTATTGTTTCAGATAAGAATGTTTGGTACCATTAAAACGTTTAAACCCGCTGCAATTGTTTGCAGCTGTCCTAAGAATCTGATGTATAGAAGTTGTCGTTTGTTGATGTGGTTTGGGGCTTTTATAGCTTGCTGTTCGGTGTGAGACAAGGCTCTGTGATGAAGACCGTACTTTGATCTACAATGGTTTACTTTTATAGATTGTAACTTGGGTGGAGAGTTGTCTCTTTGGTACTCGAGATACCTCATCTTCTTATATCTGTTTATTGTATTTTAGTATTGACCTACAGAATAAAGAAGAAATAGAAAAGTATAAGAAAACTGCAAGAAAACTCAAAATACTCTTTGACGAGCGTAAAAGATTTCATCCTCAGTTTGAGGGATTCAGATTAAAAGGTATGTTAATGTTTAACAAAGATTTTTGTATCGCAGTAAACAAAAAGTCGTAGAAAGTAAGACTTTATGCGTTGAAATAATTGCATGCTTTACATGTCTGTTTAGCAGTGTTCATGTAATCCTGAACTTCATTTCATGGTTATTTGGTCAACGTAAAATTTTCCTTGTTAGATAAGTTTTTTAGATATTAAAAGCACTTAGTCAAATATATTTTTTTTTATTATTGTATGCTATTTATGTCTGGCTGGCTGGGTTAATCCGACCTTTGCCTTATTTTCATAGTTTTTTTGTCAATATCGTGTTTCGTAGCTGTGGATGTTTTTATATACTGTAATCAACTTAATTTGGAGTATGATTTTATGACGGCTATGTTTGTCTTGCAGGATTTATCTTACCTTATGTACATGGATCAATGATACTCATGATGAAACTTTTATTAAAGACTTTGAATAAAAATTTAAATATGATCAATAAAGAAGACAATGCATTTCAGCGTACTTGTGTACTTCTGTTTTAAGTGCATTAGATTATTTCATTAATTCGAAAAGAGAGCAAACTGTTTTTTGAAGGTCATGCTGAATAAGTTGATTTAAATTGTAATGGAACAATATTTTCATGTGAATTATCCCAAAACAGTCCTCGTTCAACTTAATGAATGTTTGCCTAATAATTTTAAGAAATATGTCAAGATTTTTTACATTAGATAAAATAAAGCAATCTGATGTCGTTCTCCTGGGATTTCCATTGTTAATGCCAATGGACCCTGAAATAAGACGAAATGACCTGGTAGTATATGAAAAAGTAAGATATATGATAGAACACTAACTAAGAGGTACACATTGTTTATTTTGTTTTCTCTAAATCGACGAATGAATTGTGAACAGTGATATACTACTGCTACGCTTATTAATACTTTATGAAATTAAAATAATGGAAAATTAATGGACCAACAAACAAGCCCCAAAAAAAGACAACCCTTTGATTATTATGAGTCGCTGTGTAAAACTTCAAAGATTTCATGTTTTCAAAATACCTTTTATTAGCTAAGTGTACGTTTGTGTGTATCTCCTCGTAGTTTATGATAAACCACACGATCACAAGATCAAACTTGAAAAAATAAATAGCTGAAATGTATCTTTCCGCTCAACCAACCCAAAGACATTATTTAACTTTTAAAAATCCCAAAACTTATTCTTATAAAAAAAGGTCCGCGATGACACTATATAAGAAAGGATTTGCAAAAATTTCAAATAATATCAATCAAAGATTTATAGAGTTGCTGATTTGCATAAACGGAAAAGTTTATGTTTTGCAATGGATACACTTTTAAAAGGGTACGAAAGGAAAATGGATTTTCCATCTCAGAAATAAATTGTCTTGGCTGAATTTTATAAAGATTCTAGGAATTCTCAATGCTCCTCACTTCGTGACTTATTTGGCCGTTTAACTTTTTTGATTCGAGAGTCACTGAGACAAAAATATCAGCACATACAAAATTATAAGCCTGGTTGAGACCTTTGATGTTTTTATGCCCCATTTATGGGCATTATGTTTTCTGGTCTGTGAGTTTCTTTTCAGGTTAATGTTTTTGATGAAGTTGAAGTCCAATCCACTTGAAACTTAGTTCACATGTTCCCTGTGATATGATCTTTCTAATTTTAATGCCTTATTGGAGATTATTCACCGTTTTCACGGTCCACTAAACATAGAGAATGATAATGCAGTTTAGGCATCCGTTTACTATGGACACATTCTTGTTTACTGTTTTTTTTATATTAAAAACTAAAGTTGGATGCATATTGTTCTGAAATAGAAGAGATGTATCTCTTAATATTGCACTGAGTTCAAGTCTTTAGATATAGATATAGAAACGGTTACGGATACAAGTTGTCTATTCTCTTTTGAACAAGGTAAATTGAACGATTTGCGAAACTAAAACATCGTTCATTTGCGCCATATATATAAATAAAATCTGCACAATACCAGCATAATGTCAGGCAAAATCAAAATCATATATTTTTTGGTATATTTTTTTGTTGTTGTTGTTGTCCAGTTTGAAAGTATCGATGATAAATATTTTGAAAGAATCGCTTTCATATATATGTTGTCAATCGAAATATAATGCGAATAATGTATTTCAGATGACCGATCAATTTGGGCCAGACACTGGAACTTGGAGTATGCACACTGTTGGCTGGCTAGAGTTGCAGGATGAACAAAGAGCTCAAGATATGTTCAAAATGCTACTAAGAAATATAAATGGTCCATTTAAGGTAACAAACACATAAATGTTAAAATAAAAAAAAGACTATTTCTTTATCTTATAATAATGCGTTGTGTGACTAATCAATAACTTTATGTGTCGTATTGTCAATGGACTCTGCATATGAGTATCACTCTTTCTAGTTTCCAAACTGAAATTAAAAACACATTTTGGTATTTTCCCTTTAATTTCTTCAATAAGATAGTCATATTCACAATATTGACGACACTTGGTGTATATTTTCAACTAATTAGAAATAATGCAAAGAGATTTTTGTATTTCCTTTGTATTTCATGGTGTGATACATCCGAAAAATTGCAAGTATCACATGTTTGTTTGAAATTGGCACGACGGAATACATCCAGAAACAGATGAGTGGAATTATATTTGAAAGATGAATACGCACAACCAAAATACAAATGTTTATAGACTTACCTGATTTTAATTTTAATAAAGTGTGATTCTTTTCATTATTAATTACTTTTTTTTTAAATATTGTCTCTTTCATGACTCAAAGGATCTAGTTGCTTTGTAACATAAGCTTATCTATTTTACCATAACAATGTAAAATCTTCGACATTTCGAAACATTTCGACGAGACTTCTTCTATTAGACTTTTTGTTTCGTTTCTTTTTTGCAAGCATTATTTGAACAAGTCAACTTCCTTGTGAAAAAAGATTATCATCTATGGAATAGACTACTATTGTGTATGCTCCTTTGGTCCTACAACGTTTCAAGTGTTTATGAATTTGTTCATCCTCCTTGGCTTTGAGCGTTCACGATAAAGGTAAATCGCCTCGGATGGATAATGTTTTTAAACTTTTATTTTGAATTTGTAGTTAATATAAATAAACATTATACACTTTCCAGGTCTTCAGTGAGAAACCTTCAAATTCGCCTGATGGACCAAGATGTGTAAATTTTATAACTGGAGCAGGAGGTTTGTTGCAGGCTGTCATTTTCGGCTATGGTGGAATACGGATTCGTGAATCACAGTTAGACTTTAATCCTCACCTATTACCAGGTGTCAATCGTTGGGCAATGAAAGGATTGAAATACAAAGGATTTGAATTTGATGTTTCTGTAAACCAAAGCTACATCCAGATCACAGTGATAAATGAGTCAGGCGGACAATCGGCGTTAACAATACAGTCGTCATCTAAAAACACACAAATTGGCATGACTTATACGTTCGAAAGAGGAAAGCTCGTATTTACGATGGAAGATTTTCCCAATAGGACACAAACAACTGGCGTCAATACAGCTTCTGGTGTGGACAAATGCGTTGGATTTGAGACAGCGCTACTCTTGTGTATTGTTACGTGCTACCATATTTTATCTTAAGATTCAAAAGTAAAATAACAAAAATAGCAAACTCAAAGGAAATTTTTTGAAAATTTCACTCTTGGTATCTATGATGTGTTTATTTCAAATAGAAAGTTCCTCATCAGGTATTTATCCATCCTCGTGTTTTTATAAGAAATGGTGGTCATATGAGACCATGAGTCACATCATATTAATATGAAAAATGGTTCTATAGCCGACCAAAAACAACTGCAATAGGAGACATACAATTTCAAACTTAAAAATACCAACCAATTCCAACAAATGCAAATCAATTACATTAAAAGTCATGGCTTAAGCCCAAATGGTAGTTTTCACAATAGTATTAAAAGTTGAAGTTGTGGCTTTTTCTATACAATGAAGTGTCAGTACCATCTTGTAAGATTCAGCTTCATTTTATTTTTTTTGGATGAAATGTATTTCACTGAAAATTGTATTCGATTGCATTCGTCAGAGAATTGAACTGAGAAAAGTAAAATGTGCAAAGATGGGCAACTCTAGAAAATACAACAGTATTTTTTTGTTTGGAAATTAAAACAAAAGAATAGAACAATGTTTATTGATTGAACCAGTTGTTATCAATATCGAATATTATTGCAGTATTGGATGATCGCTTGTAGATCTATCGTGTTTGGTCAACATTGTTACGTCTTTCGTGACATATTATTGTTAACGACTGTAATTCTGACGATGACTTATTTGCCTTGCTGATATTGTACCTAAATGTAAGTTTACTGTAAAGATACACTACAATTTGACAATATTAAAGCTTTGGTATTCTTATGATATTCAAATCTTCTTTTACAAAATATTGTTTAGCTTTCACATTGTTCTGTTCTTGATATGTTACGATTGTTAATCCCGGAAATGTTATATTTTATCATACATCGCAAAATAACTTATCTGTGTTTTGGTTAAAAAAATTCAGAATTCTAAATCATCTATGAACTCTTATTCGTTTATTTGTTTGACTCTTATTTTTTTTGATACGAGCGTCACTGATTATTCTTTTGTAGAAGTCAAAATATTTTTTTGAAGAATTCAGTCGGCGCAAGCTAGTCTCGTGCAGTTTCTGATAAATTAAGTTCAAAGGGTAACAAGAAAAGAATTAAAACTTAACTTATGATATAACAGACAACTGTATCTTAAATCCTTGGTTGTCTATTCTGGCAGAAAAACCGATGAAAACAGCAAAATCAAAGCAAAAACTGGAAAACTGAAATCTCAATCATAACGCATGTGGGCACAACTAGTGTCAATGATACTCTTGTTTCTTTACGTTTATTGTAATTTTGAGCTTGGAAAGTATTAACCAGTTAAAACTGTAATTGAGGAAATGTAGAAGCAAATCAAACCAGGTTTGTCACTTACTGATCATGGTCTGTCATCTTTTAAGCTACTCTGTTGTTACATTGAATCAAAGTGCTTGAAAGCATTATACGGTAAAGATTGCTTCATATTATCAGTGGGAAGTAAAATAAATATTGCATTGGTTGTTGTAGATTTAACAGCTATTATAGACAAAGGTAGATAACTCCAATTTTTAAGATTGGAACCTTTGTCATATATACTGGGTTTTTTTTGTCTTTTTGTTGTGTGGAGAAAACTATATTAATGGCAGATCCTTGGAAGCCTTTTAAATTTTTATTGTTTTTAGAATCTGCGCAACTTTTAAAAGCTTGACATTTTGTGTGCAGGAGTATTTTTATGTTGAAGACAATATGTTGGACTGAGACTTCTCTTTTTTTTGTGTTGCTGTTTTATTAATATATACTTAACATCTCATTTTACTTGTATAAAACATTTTCATATTCCAAAGTAATGCAAGCCTGATTACAAGGCAGCATCTCCCTATTCGTTTGGAATTTAAAATGCAATGATGGTGATGAAACTGCATAGAATAACAAAATTTTCTATGAGAGTTGGCTCTTCTAATCCTTAAACTTAATGTTAAACTATTATAAGGAATTCAACATTACTTGACCATTATGAAGGTCATTAATCAGCCTCTTTCAATTGATGCATAAAAGTAAATGGCTGCAATTGAAACAAACATCCAATACATAATGACTTATACAAAACGTGTCAAAATGACTTTCCCCCAAAAAAATTCAAAGCATAAAACATTTGATTAAAAGTTGGAGAAGAACCATGTAGAAAAATATACCCCTTATGGTAATGGCTAAAAAAAAAGACGAATAGTAGTTCAGAAGACACAACATTGAAAACTAAAGACTTAGCAACACAATCCCCATCAAAAACTGGGGTGATCTCAGGTGTTATAGATAAGTAAGCAGATTCTACGTCACATGTGGCATCCATCATGTTGCTGAAGTTATTACACTCTAAATAGTCTAATTTCGGTAGGACACATTCGTCGAAAGGGAAGGGTAACATATCCAATATCATCTGTGAAACTGTTATTCTATAACGGTCAACCAACTAGTGATGGTGTCCAACAAATTTACAAAGGGATTCAACTTCATCATTTGGAACTCTTGGTTTAATAGCGTCCTTGTGAGCAGCAATCCTCTATCAAGGAAATCACGATGAGAAATACAAGCCCAGGAATATCATATCAATTGGGGGATATACTCCGTATGCAGGCGCTGCTGGAATGTTGCTACATAGAAATGGGAAGTTCACAAGCTGAAATCATCTCTTTTGTCATAAGTTTTGTTTTTTAGCTGACCTTCATTGTCAATTTCTAGATGTAAGTCAAGATAGGAAGCAGACTTTATCCTTTATCTCTAGTTCAATGGGATAGCTTCATTCAACATAGTCACCAAATTTTGTATTATTTAGTGAGAGAACATCATCTGTAAGTCTCACACTGAGAAGGCAAGACATTTTGTGTTATCTCTGAAATAAACTACACAGGCATTTGAAACTATACAAAAAGAAAGTGAATTTGAGAGATTTAATCGTCTGACTGAAAAGTATGTTTCCATAGATGTCCTTATATACATATCATTGACACACAAGCCTGCTTGTCTGACATACAGTAACTGACTATATGAAAATTGGTGCAATCGTACATAGATGTAAGTTTCAATGCAACTAGTAAATCTACATTCACATATAATATAATGTTACATGTAAGTCTAAAATATTTACTTGTGGAAACAAGTATTGTGTGTAATGAAAGACATAAGCTGACCTTATTTCCTAACCTAAAATATTAATTGAAAGTGATCCATGGTAAGAAATTTATCATAAAGGAAAATAATAAATAAGGCAATGAAATATTAAAGAATCAAAATGTGCCTTTTTTTAAATTGACATGAACAATGTTTAGTTCTTAGTTGATATGCACAAGTTATACAATTGTACATCATGATACATTAAATGTCTCAATCTTAGAAAGTAAATCCCAGCAATGAATCAGTTAAGCTTGGAATAAGATTAAGAAACACAATCATAAGCATGCTGACAGTCTAAAAACATATTTTGGCGCTTAACATGTTGAATGGTCATATAATATTCTCATCTTTCGTATACAAGTACTTTCTTCAACTAAAAATAATAATCCAATATCTAACAACCTGGCAATACATTAAATGACTTGTCAAAAATACATGACTGTACGAGTATGAAAAAAGTATTGTTAGATAAATAGATAAACATATATTTACAATATTAATTTAGTTCACTGACATTTTACAAGCCGTCTGACATCATAAAAAGATTTATAAGCTCTTAAGTATTTCTTATTCTACTGCATGGTACATCTCCTTTATTCTGATTTAAAATAATATTTTTAATACATATTTGTATTTTATTCAAGACACTATGAATCTGATATAGTTCATACTTTCTTTTCAAACAAAATCTTCCATTGTATTGTATGGCCATTCATGAAACACTTACAAAGATTAAGACAGTTAACTTATATATTAATAGACAAATCTATAATTTTTTTCTCTTATTTTAATTGAGTTATGAGAATAAACAACAGTAAACACACAAAAAATTATGCAAATAAAATAAGAATTTCTTCAGAGTTGCATTTATTTTAAACAAATAAAATTATCTAGGTTTTGAAATCAGCGTGATAATACATGTTTATGATTTTTTTTTTCATTCTTCTTGACCCAATTTCTTAATGTTTTACAATGTTACAATCATACCAAAATAAATTCACATCATTCAATCATCATATCCCCCTTTTTCTTAACAAGTAGTGTGTACAGCCCGACTGGCTGACCAATTATAGGTGATTACAAAATGTTGGTTTGGGGCATTAACTTGCTCATGTTATCAAAAGGAAAACTTTAAAATTAAAAGAAAGTAATAATTAACCATTCTTTTGTATGGTTTACTGAAATTAAGTCTTCTGTAGTTAGACTCTTCAATAAGATATTGCTACAAGATGTAGATAAAGGTAAAAAGCAACAAATAACACAAATATCCAATCTCTCATTCACTTATTTACATATATTTATACAATAATAAGCAAAAAACATAAATATTTAACAATTTTATAATTTATAAGTGAATAAAATCATGATGTGTATAAACAAATGTCCAACACAGATAGTTTTCTGTGTCTTCATGACAAGTATGGAGCCAGAATCAATGTTGAATTAAATAACTTAAATATCAATCTCCCCTTTAGCTTAAGCAGCCGTTAATAGGCTAATATCAAGGTTCATTGATCACAATTAATTATTCTAATTTTACATTTCACATTTGGCAAAGAAAATTGATAATTTTAGAAATTAGTGTTAATTGAAAGTGAGGATTTTTTCCTAAATATATGTAAAATAACTGCTTAAAGCTCTCTTCAAAATTACAAAACTGAAAAATAATACAGAGTTATTTCTTTTTGAACCATAAAACTTTGTTACATTTAGTTTTTCTTTGTAAAAGCACTTGCTAGATACAAATCCCTCAAAAGGTAACTGTATGTATACCCCTACTTATAAATTAATTCTCAAGTCAAAATTTGAACCACATTAATCACATATATACGAGTCTTTTGTCAAATCTTGACTATGAGTAAAGCAAGGGCTTAACTCTGTTATCCCAATTGGTCTCAAATCAAAAGTTCGGTACATTTAGTCTATTAACAGCATCCTCCACCTCCTTGTTTCACAGGAGTACTTGGATTTATTTTTACATTAGATTTGTTGTCAGCTGCAGCTGTAACTGGACCCATTCTATTTTTAATTTCTGCCGCCATCGTCATAAATGCTTGTTCAACGTTCGTAGCATTTTTTGCACTTGTTTCTAGGAAAGGTACTCCTAAAGAATCTGCATATTCCTGCAAAATAGAGATTTTTTTTTAATTCTAATTTGCAAAGCTGTAAATAAAATGAGATATTAGCAAAACTGAGTTATTTTCTGCATATATATATGTTTCACAACAACAACAAAATACCATGATTTGAAAGAACACTTAAACATAAAAGTATTTTATTCTAGCCGATTTAAAAGACACTCTTTGTGATTGACAGATCAAGATTCAATTTTTGGAATAATTTGAATCTGACAGATGTGCAACAAAAATTCTTGAAACATACTGAAAATATTTCACAGTGATTATTGGTGATTGTGGAATATCTAACCTTAAATATTGTATTTTCAAAAGATTTAGTATTAATATAAGAGTCATATCACTCTTAAAAATCATCAGCAAATACCTGGTTTTAATAAAATTCATTAAATATGTACATGGGTGATTTTTAAATCAATAACTTTTCAGCAACCAACCCATCCATACCATCACTATGAATAACTTACTTTAGCTGTTGTATAATCTACTACTTTCTTGGTTTCCAGGTCAGATTTATTTCCTACTAGTAATTTATTTACATTTTCACTAGCATATCTGTCAATTTCTTGTAACCACTGTTTTACATTGTTAAATGATTCCTGAAAAGAAAAAGAGTACAAAACTTTTGAAAAAACAATACATATTTTTATAGCATTTTACAAATACATCATCATGATTTATTAATGTCAATTGAAATTCAATTTACATGAATTCTATAATAGAGTACATTATACAAGTGGACAATATCCATAGACATTCAAACTCATTCATTAACAAGAATGTGTCCATAGTACATGGATGCTCCAACTGCACTACCATTTTCTATGTTCAGTGGACCTTGAAATTGGGATAAAAACTCTAATTTGGCATTAGAATTAGAATGATCATATCATCGGGAACATGTGTACTAAGTTTCAAGTTCATTGAACTTCAACTTCATCAAAAACTTCCTTGACCAAAAGCTTTAACCTGAAGCAGGACAGATGAAAGGATGAACTGATGGAAGGATGGACAAATCCACAGACCAGAAAAATAATGCCAATGAATGGGGCATCAAAATAAACTGACATGCAATGGCTAAAAAAGAAAAAAAGATAAACAGACAAACTATACATTAATATTTCAATTGCTTATTGCTTATTCCACAGGTATGCTTATATTTGTCTTTCCTGAAGTAATAAAAGGATCAACTTTAATAACTTGTACTTGTTAGGTTTTTTTATCAATACAATACAATACAAATAGTTTATTTACTGATGGAATGACCACAACCTTCTAAAAAGTCTGAACAGAAATCCTTTTTAGTATGTCAGCTTCCCTTTTTACTTCGGACTTGCACCACAATAAATCATTATAGTTCTGATTGTTACTATTGATAGCTTCCATTTCTACACTGACAACTACTGTTTTAGTGTTATTCCATTTGAATTTAGTAACTTAACAGATTTTTCAATATCATGACTTACTTGATCTGTGACATCATACACAACAATAATACCATGTGCTCCTCTGTAATAACTTGATGTTATTGTTCTAAATCTTTCTTGACCAGCTGTGTCCCACTAAAAACAATATCATTATATACTGTAGAAACAATTTTATTAATATAAAGGTAAAATCTATTGTGTTCAGTGTGTGTTGTTGCAATGTTTTATTATGAATGCACATGCATAGAAAGTTTTAAAGTAATGTATATAGATGCAATAATTAAGAATTTGAACAATTGTCTATAATAACCATTGAGAATAGCAGTTGTGAATACTGATGATTGTTGAATTTTTGAGATTGTAAAAAAAATGGACATACTGTTATCACATAGGACCTTGCTTCATAAAACATGATTTGGGGAAAGGTATACTTGACCATAAATTAAATTAAATGGATGAAAATTTTAAATTTCTACAAAGCATTGAATGAAAAACATCAATTCACATTTATAGGCAGTCGACTGTGATATTAGCTCAGGTCTAATCTAAATAAAATAAACGAGGAATGTGTCCATTGGACACAGATGATGCCACTGCTTGTACGTAATGTTTTATATTAAGGGAAATAACTCAGGAACTGAAAAATTGATATTGAAATTTGTACCTGATTTGAGTTTTGTTGTAATTAGCAATGTAAATTAGTTCCATAACTTTCAGTTGAGAAAAACTTAAGTTAGATTAGAGAAAGAAATATCTCAGCAATGTTTCCATTTGTAAAGGGGCATAACTTTAGAATGGTAAAAGTGACGCCACCAAAATTCCGACTTGATCTGTGTTTTGCATTCATGATTGTTTTGTGGTAATAAGCATTTTGTACAAGTTTCATAACATTTGGTTGAGGCAAACTATAGTCAGAGAACAGAAACCATTTGGGACATACCTACGTACAGACAAAGGTAAAACTATAACAATTATGGTCTTTACTACAAAGAATCATTGAATTGTTTTCGAATCATTTTTTTGTTGTTATCCACATAAATGCAGTCTTCATGATGAACTATTAAATCTACAGGCCTGGAGCTTAATTTTTGAAATTATTTTGGTAGATTCTGTTTGCCTGTAGATATGATTTTTACAGGCCAGAGAGCAATTTTACTAGCCTGGGCTGCCACTCAGCGTGAAGACTGTAAATGGGTAACTGTGTAAAGTTTCATTTCAGTCATTCAAAATATGTTGTAGAATTTAGCTCACCAAACCTATTTCTCACTATGGGTTTTTTTACATCATTAAACCTTGGAATATTTTTGGATTCTCACAGAAATGTGATATGCATATCAACATGAAAATGTGACTGCAACTGCTGTGCTAATTGTCAATCAAAGGAACACAAAACTAATTGAGTTGGAAGTAACTGGTATAATCTTCACTTCAAAATAATTTTCTCATGCACATCAAAATGAAACAAATATTTGGCCTGTTTTATGTTGGACTTTTTTTTACTTACTATTTGTAATTTTATAGTTTTCCCATCTAATTCTATAGTTCGTATTTTCTGAAAATAAAAAAATAACCTTGAAATGTATTGTTTAATCAATACACATGATACAGCAGGGATGATTACAGGTCTTTTTAAATTCAGCCCTATGACAAATAATAAGAATCTTAGTCATGTTAGTTGGAAGGTTATAGTAAACCTTACATACAGAACTTACTGAGTAACACAGAGTCAGTACAACTTTTTCTTGCTTTTTTAATACAGTGTTGTACTTTGAGTTAAAAGTTTATTCAATTTCATCAATAAATGTATTGATTTTAGATGAAGAAATATTTGATGATGGATTTTAATTGGTATCAATTTACATATCAAACAAAAATGCATTCAGGGATGAATACGAACAGATATTAATCACAGAATACAGAAGTTTGAATTAACTAGATGCTTTAATTAAGGTGGCTCAGGCCTATTCAATGTTTCTATCAGAAGTGCCATATTTTTTTGTTTATTTATTCTTTACAGAGTGAATCAAATTGTTCGAAAAAAATAGGGGGTCACGGGCCATTTAAGCTCAAAATTTTACTTTTAAATAGGTATATTTGTTTAGGGGCCAGCTGAAGGACGCATCCGGGTGCGGGAATTTCTCGCTACATTGAAGACCTGTTGGTGACCTTCTGCTGTTGTTTTTTTTTATTTGGTCGGGTTGTTGTCTCTTTGACACATTCCCCATTTCCATTCTCAATTTCTCTTTCAATGATATGATAGGGAAAATGCTGAAAATGGGTGAAATGTAATTTTGAGCTTTTAACAGATACACATATTAACGAAAATATTCTTTTAGTGACATAACTACAATGATTTAACATTTCTAATTAATCAAACTGTTCAAAAATATAATTTCGAATTTACGACTTATACTTGTGCATTGTAAGGCCAAAAAAAAATATATGTCTGTTTCCTGCTTCCAAGGCCAAAAAATCAGGGTCGGTAGATCGTGATTTCTTTTTTTTTTTTTTTTTTTTTTTTTGCACTTCCTGTCAGATTTGCAGTCGGTTATATGTCATGTTTGGTTAGGGTCCTGTACCCCAAAATGATTTAATCCCTTTAAAGAAGCTTTAATTGAATAATCCTCCAAGTGCTGTCATTTTTAAACTCGCTAATTGTGGCACATTTGTGCTGGGAGCAGCCATTTTTTGTTTGGGCATAATAAAATACGGATCTGGATCGGAAACGATTTTTTTCCAGATTTAAATAAAAAGATCTAGGGTCGGGGGGTTTGAGTCAGGGTCGGTCGGAAACAGGAAACAGACATATATTTTTTTAGGCCTAATTCATGCACAGTCAAATACTCCCGATCCACCGTAAGCTATTTTATGCCACATTATGTACTTTCATGATTCTATCAAAGATTTTTTAAGGTAATTCTAAAATCTATACATGCATAACATGTTTTAGGTCTCCATACTTACAAAATCTACTCCTATAGTACTTATATAACTTTCTGTGTATGTGTCATCCTGAAATAAAAAAGAAATATTTTTGAAACTAACAATATCTACCTGTATATAAACAAAATACATGCAAGTACACAAACATTTGAGAAAATTCATAATAGAAACAGACATCTGCTTTCATTTTTGGTCTTGGTGTGATAAAATTGTGATTAAGTGGTGCTTAATTCATTTATATCTATACACAATAAGTCTCACAAATAATGTATTGAAAACTTATAGCATGAAGACAACTGCAATGTACATGAGTTTAACCTATCTTTCCAAGTCTTTGAATCATTATTTGCAATCAGGCTACTGAAGTACATGTTTAATATGTAAACATGTACTGAATTATATTTTTTTGGAACTTGGAAGTTTGTACTGTTTATGAAAGCCACTCGTCTGAACCCCATGACTTGTATTTTTTTTATGTGGACTAGTAAGTATTTGCCAGACACGTCTTTGTCATAATATTGGTCTAGTAATACATGTAATAATAGTTAAAAGAGATTTTGTTGCAGACTGTTTAATGTACATGTACATTGAATTGTTTAACACTGACTTACTGCAAATCTGAGTAATAAACAAGACTTTCCTACACCAGAGTCACCAATCAACAACAGTTTAAACAGGTAGTCACTGAAAAAGAATAAATTTAAATTTAAATGCATGTAAAAGATTATCAAAATGTCATATGATTTTTTCTAAATCATAGTCAACATTGCAAAAGTTTGAGCCTATCTCATGATCTGAAGGCTTCTGAAAATGAAAACAAATCCAATACGTTGAACGACTTTAACATGAAACAAAAGTTTCATATGGTTTTACAAATATATCAACAATTCTGACCTACCATGTACAGCCCCAATGTATTTTTTTAGGAAGCTGTCAACATACTTATTATTGTTTCATTTTATTTATTTTTTGTTTTGTGGTTATTATATATCTAATTTTCTGTGTGTTTCCACCATAACTTTGACAATAAACTAATATGTATTATGAAAATTAAGTCATAATTTCTGAAAAAAAATAAAGAACACAAAAATTTTGGCAGGACAAGCAAAACTTTGACAGTGAGTTGTCCGTCAGACACAATTGCTTAAACCTTAGACAACTGCTCCTGCACACAAGCATATATCAACAACAAAATACAAGTTCAACATGTTCAATGTGGTCTATTTTTTTTTATTTAACCATCATGGTCAAATTATTGTTAATATAACTAATATATACATGTACAACAACATGTATATTTGTATATATATGACATACATTTCAAAATAACGATATCCTGATCCATCCCATTCTAGTGATGGAAATCCTCCCATTTTTAGCAAGAATTTGCTTCACTTTTCTTTCAAATTCAATGAAATGAACACATCATTCACTATATACACACATGCATGTATCCACTTTAACTTCTAACAATCTTGTTCAATAAATATATACCTGATATCGGAACTACACATCGTTCTGAATACAAAGTAGTCTAATTATTACACCATAATGTGCACTGTCAATTTATATATATTCTAATTTATCTAAATATACACATGAAATATTTTAGTTGTGTGGAAGATCTGACATGGAACCACATATGAGTTCATGTCTATTAATAGTATTTTTTTGTTTACATTTGTCATTCATTGAAAATTTAATTTTAGTAACAATATTGTAATATTTATTAATAAATTCTAAAGTGTAGCTGAAAGTGGAGTTTGAACAAATATGTGCAAGAACACAAACTTTCTGACAAGTAGAAATTTATTGTCTTCAACTGTATAGACATACAAAGACCTGCCATCTTGTCCATCAAACATCAAAGTTAACTGTATATGTGTTTTAAAGACAATATCTTTATTGAAGTACTTTGGCCAATCCTGTATTTAAGGGTTTTGCAGTTGTAACCATGAGGGAATGCCATCAAGAAATATTCGTATTTCTTAGTCTGGATGCAAATTTGGATTTGTTTTGGTGTGGACTTTACCCCCAGAAATGGGCACAGATGAAACGATATTTTGTCGAATAAACTGTTTCTTTGACAGACAGGAGAACACCCGTTGTATTCAGTATTCTTGTTGTTAACATATGTGTACGAGGGGCGTTCATTCGATCAGCTGTGTTTGGGAAATGAAAAACACGATCCGTCTCTTGATGACGTATGACAACCTTTTTCGTAAATGAGGGTTTGGGAGAAATACTTACTATTCGGGGTTCATTGTGCTCATAATATGGTACGATAAATATATTTAGATGTTTTCTTTTCAGTCAATAAATGATAATAAAGTTATTTAACACACGGTGACAGGTTTGACTTGTAAACCTTGAATCAAAATGGCTTCCTTCTTCCGCTTTGCGACTGCTCAGTGAAGGGGTGGGCACAGTTGCATATGACGTCATTACCCAACGTGGCATCACGAGGTCAACACTTCCGGTCCAAACAAAATATTTTTCCTAAGCAGTATTTTTATACGAGTATAAATCAAAATTTATAAAAACAAATGTAGCTAATAAATATATATACGAAAATGAAACTAAAGAATAATATTTATTTAGAAGGTAAAAATCTTGTCATTGAAGAAAAAAAATCACAACATTTATTGACTGACATGATGTTAAATTTCGGCAAAAAAATAGTTGTCCCTTTCCCCAAGCCACTGTGCCCAAGCAAGATAAATGGTTGGAGCCTAAAACATTTTTGGGTCCGTTATTATTTTTCTTACACCTGGGAGGGGGATGGTGATTTCAAAATCAGGGCTCCCCCTACAATTACACTATTTTTGTTTTATTTACACCCCCCACCCCCCCCAGGGGGCGGATCCAGCCATTTTAAAAATGTGAATCACCCTCTTTTTAACATGCCGAATGAAAATTTGAACATGCAAAACACTTTTAAAAATTACCTTTGACACATGATATGAAGACTCTTGAGTATGAAGAATATACTTGAAGTTTCAAAAGTCCACAAATGTTTTATTAGGGATGAAATTGACCCCCTTTCTTTGAATTTATAAAAAAAATAAAAATATCCCAGCCTCTTTTCCTGGGCAAAACAACGACAATGCCTTAAAAATGAACCTGAAAGAAACCAATAACTTCATTTCCAATTAAAATTTGGTTATTGTTAGAAATGTCCCTTTTAAACAGTTTTACTTACTGAAAATTT
The DNA here is from genome assembly GCF_036588685.1 of Mytilus trossulus. NCBI lineage: Eukaryota > Metazoa > Mollusca > Bivalvia > Mytilida > Mytilidae > Mytilus > Mytilus trossulus. The sequence continues at coordinate 43,598,866 of NC_086375.1, read as the reverse complement.
GTCACATCTAATGGAGCAAATTTAAGTGAAAGATGAGATTTTAATACAATTAAGTTTTGGTCCATCTTTAGTCATTTCTAATTTTACCACTTTTGCAGAAAAACGCTAATGTTTCGTTTATGAATATTAAAAAAACTAAAATTCTCATTTCTCTAGCTGTTGAACATTGAACATGTTGAAGTCCCTTTCTGTTTGGCCTCTGGTCGGTGTACATGTATATTACACAACTCGTTCTCTGTACATGCGCAAGGCCGGCGTTTGATATTAGATATAAAAAGGCGATATTTTGTTATGTTTGCTTAACGTTCAGTGCCAAATATGTCATGCAGATCGACCAGTAGGTAGGCTCATATAAAATGGAGGACTAAGGTGAACGTGAATAAATTCGATCTGACGCTAAAAAGATGATATGCTGGATAGTGGGAGAAAGTAAAGGCAATCCACTATGATCTGCTGCAAAGGTGGTTTTTTTTTCAGCGTATGCAAGCAGCGTATAGTATAAGCCTTAAACGAAACCGTCAGTCTTTTGTCAAATTTGACAAGAATTATCTGCGCTTTTTAAGGACATGCTACATAGACCACCAGACCGCACGCATCAATCGCACAGGCAGTTGTCTCATTATTCTTTTTCCTTTCGATATACCTTGATATCATGAACAGACAGGTATATAGTAAAAAAAAAAATGAAACAATTAAGTGCCTGTGATCCCTCGGCATGGGTTTACTGATTGACAAAAGAATTTAAGGTTACTATTTTCACCTTTGGCGTCATTTTTTATACTGGATACTCGTATTTTAACTCTTAATTTATCATGAACGATTTGGCAAAAAAAGTGTGCCATCAATTTCGGAAATACGGTTCTATTAAAATGATTATGTTGTTGTTGTATGGAAGCTAAGCACTTGTATTTTTATAGTCACCATACTCGCTATAGCTGACTGCTGTTAACTTTTAAGAAGTTTCGGTAACGGGAAATCGGTCGATGAAAAACAATACCATGACACAAAAAATAAAACGTATAACAAACACACAATCATTCAACAAACATACAAACATGGCATTCAACAATCATATTCATAAACAAGAACACAATAAAAAAAAAAACGGAGCTCAATCAGAAGCATCGGTGTGGTAGTGTGTTCCGACTCCTGACTAGTCGAACCCATCGTTTTGTATATAATGTAATATTGAAATTAAAACCAGTTTGTAAATATAATTCGGTGATGCCATATACGAAAATTACAGAAAGGCACATATTGGAAACACACTATATATTTGATATCCTTTTAATCAAAGTTTAAGCCGGAATCTACGTTCAACATTGGCACTAGTAGGTTCAGTAAGACCCCTTTTTGGCCCCAAAATATAGCAGTTTTACAGAATTGTTCAAATTTAAACTTTTAGTTATTTTTTGGAAAGTATAATGCCTCTGCTACATAAATGTGGACTGTTTTTGGCATTACCATACACATATATCGGGTACTTGCATCAGTAAATCATGCTAAATTACCGAAATCTTCAAAGTTTAAGCATTTTAGTTAAATTTTAGACGGTTCCGTCATAAATGAAAGTGGCTGCATTCGTGTTCATTCTTTATATTGAAATGTTAGTTGTGTTTAATGATAAAGGTCGAGGATGAACACCTATGCGGCCACTTTCATTTTTGACAAAAACCATCTGAAAAGTGACAGGTTTTGGCATATTTGATAAATTTTTCATATTCAAGCTAGAATCGGACCGTTTTTAATGAGTGAATCAGTTTAAATCTTTCAGGGAATTATTGAATCAATTGAAATAGACATTTAAGTGTTTAAAAAGTGTTCAAAATCTTTCGTCAGATGAACTTGAAATTTGAGGCCAAAACCGGCCCTTACCGGACCTACTCCTTTATTCAGTGTGATAACATTCTATGTTTAATTTTTTCAAAGTTGAACGTAAATGATAATGTTACTACATTTCTTTTCCAGTCGAAAAACACCAGTCTTACGGAGTCTGCAGCATACAAATAAAGGAATATACGTAGTTGCATGAGAAATGGAGTTATTCCAATAAGACTGCCGACTTAAAAAATCTGTTGAATAACGTTGTCAATAAATACACAGAGGCAGCTTTATGGTAGCAGGGTGTCAACTACCCCCACCCCCCACACACATACAAAACAACAAACCAACACCCTTTGTGTTGCTTCATTGTGGTTATTCAGACTTTATATCTGTTCCACTCAAGTTAAAATGTGTCTATAGTTGGTGGATTGGAGAAGGGGCCGTGACAGGCGCGCCCTCCTTGTCAAAATACTGGATCCGTATATATCTGATACTATCATCTTACTGTTGCCCGTTTTACAGAGCTTCTTGTTTGAGATATATCATTATCATTTTGAAATAGTCTATGTGTTTCTTGCTAACAAGATATATGTAGTTCGTAATTATAGTTTTTTCGTTGAATCGTCTTCAATAGAGGGGATACATGTATGTGTAAACGGTAGATAAGTCACCGAATGTTTAGAACAATCATATGCTACAAAGTCATACTACCGTTGCACATTACTTCTTCCTTAAATTATTTGTGATGATCAAAGGTTTAGCTAGGCAGTTGCCTTCACGTGGAAAGGGAGGGGGGGGGAGTACTTCAATATTTTTGGGTAGGGTTGTTTTGGTGTAAAACGTACCCAATTTAATATTACATTCACTGAAATTCAGTCCTGTGACCTATATAGTAATATAGTTATATTAATATTAATGAAAGAATGACCTCATACTTAAAGTATACAACACTATATAAAATATCTAAATCATCAGTGACGCTCATAACTGTATATATGACCATATGTATGTACACTAACTATATACGTTCTGTTATACGAATAAGTTGCGTCCATGTTTGCTATTGGAATTTATTTTTGGCCCATTCTCGTATTCCCAATAATATGAAGTATACCCCCCTTTTTTTCTCCTAGTGTTGTCTCACTGTTTAAATTTAAGATACGCTAATGTGCTACTGTATATTCTAAATAAAGCCAACAGTAGTATACCGCTGTCCAAAACTCATAAATTCATGGACAAAAAACAAAATCGGGGTAACAAACTAAAACTAAAGGAAACGCATTAAATGTAAGAGGAGAACAACGACACAATATTAATATGTATCACACACAGAAACGGACTAAGGCTAATGCATTAGAAAAAAATCCTATGAGAATAACAAATATAACATCAAAACCAAATACATGAATTTGGGATAGAAAAGTACCGTGACACGTCTGATATCATAGTAATGTGAATTCACTCTCAAAAATAAGAGAGAGAAAAAGACGACAATACGGAAACACAACGTTAAAATGTAACACACACAGACACGAACTATAATATAACAATGGCCACATTCCTGACTTGGTACAGGACATTTTTAAAGGAAAAAATGGTGGGTTCAACCTGGTTTTGACAAATTGTGGTTTAAGTCTGACTGTGTATTAAAATACAAGTTCTTTATAAATCCCGGAACATCTTCGTTTGGACTTGACTTGAAAATTATATTTCTCTTTAAGCGCAAACACGACTCTGTTTTAGTTTGTAAACAAACCTACCTTTACAATACTTTATTTTTTCACCTGCAAAAACCAACTGTCTCTCATAGCAAGTCAGCTCGTGAACACAATGCCTTTGCATGGTAAGTAATTTTAGTACTAGTAATTGTGAGTCCGGTCATGCATAATTTTTGTGTTTAACTTTTATCATCATAGGCTATAGCCACAGGGACAAGACTATAGCACATGTTTCATACTTTTAATGTTTGTTTGTTAATATGTTCCCGGAGAAAAAGACGGGAGCACGATGTTGCTTGTCTGACTGTTCATCCGTTTGTTCGATACAAATGGTATATTCGTATATAGAAAGTAACTTCGATGTTTACGTGATTATCACAGGTGCTCGGGTATCTTGTTTTCGGACGTAATGTGCTCTATAGTCCATAAAACATAATAAAAACACTTAAACATTGTGTTTTCATTGGGTACAGAAAATATTACTTGAATGAAATTCAAACAGATATAAAAAGAATCGAGTAGCCTTAATATTGGGCCTAGGTCAATAGGTCAAAGTTCATGGTCACTGCTACTAAAAATAGATATTTCTTACACAAAAAATGGTGTTCGAAAGGAAAGATAAATTTCACTCTTCTCCTGGGAATGAAACTTCAAAAGAGCAAAGATACAAAAAGCTGAAAACCCCTTATATCAATTGTGAAGTAATTAGGTCAAAATTCAGGGTAACTCTATAAATTGATAGATTAAAGTTCAAGGTCACTGACTAAATATAGAATTTTTAAAAACTAGTTTTCAGACTGTCACTTGGGTTTCCTTTACCTATTTGGATTCAGAGATGGAAGATGAAGGGAAGGGTAAGACACCTATCAATTTTTGAGTAAAAAGTTCAGGTATAAACCCCCTAAAAAACATTTTGTATATTTTTAAAAAAGATCACAAAGTCCTTAAAAAGTTACCTTTTATTCATTTTTATTATATCAAAAACCATGTTTCACCGCAAATGAAGGGAAAGACCGGGAATGGGGAAGCCGTGACCACCCTAGCCCTGTCTAATTGCTGTAAAATGGATGTTTTACAAACTGTTCGTCGATTTAACATTCTAGAGAAGTATTAGTAATATCTTTTGTGTCTGAAATTTGTTGTACCCTTCAAGCATGTAGTCCAAGCTATGTCACGTTTTTTGGGAAACAAATATATTTTGTCTTTCATTCACTCTGGCTCTTTGAATTGGCTCCTTGAAATATGTATTGAATGTGCATTTATAAAATATTTTCTCTAAATAAATTTACGGAACGTGGAAAATTTGTTGGTTGTACCAAATTTCCAATTGTATTCAATTTGAATGGCTACATATGTCAGAACCTTGTTAGCCAGACTTTCCGTATTTTACGTTGCCACTTAGTGTACAATGCATCCTCTAACTCTAACTTCTAAGCATATGGAACAACTACGTCTACCCCCTGTGGGCATGTTAACAGCTGGAGTTGTCACTTTTTTTTTTGCATTGTTATAAATATTTTCATTCGAGTCTAATATAAACATGATAAATGTGTAATATTGAGTAATGTACCGTTATTAATTTCAAATAAGCAAAAATATGATTTTATAAATGGTATGATGACAGATATACTGTTGCATAATTTTATAAAAGCAATTATTGTGTATATTTTAAGTGTATGTTGAATTGTTGGCCAAACATTTATTTTTTAATGTTACTCATTCTTTTAGAACATCTGCTGTGCCTAAGCGTATATCAGAATAAATCTTAACATAACTTTTCCGGATATTAGATATAATTGGCCAAAGTATTAGTTTCTTAACGATTTTTCCATATTTATATGCAGCTTATCGTGCTTTTGTTGAATTCAAAATTTCACAAAACTCCCCGAGATCGTAAATTTATTTGTTAACTTATGACCCCATGTTCCCGAAAAAGCGTAATTTTTGTGATATATAAAATGTTTACTTATATATACATGATAAACCTCTTTTTTCAGATAAATGGAAACTGCCACTAAAAACAAAGTTATATGTATATATCAGCCACTTTCTTTCTGCATGGGTAAGAGATTTTTTTACACAAATCCAATGCAGTAAACCTAAACTTTCTATAAAGAAATATAGAGGTCAAACATACTGTCATGACTGTTTCAAAAATATACTTTTAAGATGAAAAAAATTACTGACGGACTTTCAAGCAGCATAAGTATATATTATCGTGTTTCACATTGATGTCTTTCAATATCAGCCGCGAGTCACACTGTAAATCTTTTGGTTTAATGTCAGAGCGAAGCCCTTAGTTTTCATATATTTGTAGGTTATTTGAAATAACAGGAGACTGACTGTCGATAGTAGTGTTTAACTGTTTAGAAACGGCATTGAGCGTGATTGAAAAGTGTTTCGGAAATGTATAAGGTGTAGTTTTCAAATTTTAAAGTCATAAGAAACGAGTGACCGGTGAAAAATAATGTTCTTCCAATTCTTAAACCAATGCATACAAACATCATGAACTTAGTCTTCTGTGCTCGAATTTATCATTTTTTTTGTGTAAATTTCGTATAATCGTCAATTTTTTTTTCAATCGGTCAGTGTTGTTGTGGAAATATGGCAGGTAATTAAAGTTCGTGATTTGAAGCCGAAGTTTAACGATTGTCACCTGTTTGTCAACAATTGACGAAAAATAAACAAAAAAGCATGGAATTTGAGCACGTGTTTAACATGTAAATTCAGATAATAGTTTATTTTAAGGACATCCATGCGTATTGTGGTCAACGGATTTTTACGAGATGGGTCACACTGAGGTCACCTTGCATACGGAAAATATATCGGGGGAATTGCTTGCTGGAAGGAAGCAATTCAAATAAAGTAAACTTCTTCTAAATATGAATAAATTAAAGAATTTTCTTCAGAAAAAAGTATATGTACATAAGTTTTACAATGAAAACTATCCATTGAGTTACAAAAAACATATGCATTATTTATTTTTGATTTGAGGTTTCTTATGACTTTAATTTCTTTATTGATCTAAACAAATTTGTCTGCTAATTCCATTTTTGTGATGTAAGATCTATCAGCATTTTCTAACGTTTCTTTTATTTAAATAGTGTGTATATTTCAAGTTTAAACCATTGTTTTAATTATATCCAGCATATTCAATATGGCAGTGTCCAGCTTCTTCAAAGGAAATTTAGATATCGTGTAACGAAAGTCGAGTATGTGTTGCATTGTTTGGTTTGGATAATGAAATGTTAAAATCTATATATAATAACCAAACCAAATTAAAAAGAAGGTTAAACAAGTGGGTGCTCAATAGCCCAAGAAGTGCTATTGTACTGAACTAGTTTGTCTGTCCGTATGTTCGTCACAAAACGTGTCCGCTCTCTAAATTTGAACACCATTAAGTTCACGAAGTTAGAATACCATTGAATTATAATACCATTAAATTTCGGTAATGACACTGTGTATGATTATTCACTTAAACTAAAAGATTTGTATCGTCAAAGGAAGAAAGCCACACATTTCAAGTGATTGTCAAAATGTTAATTTAATATATCACTACTGTTCATTGCAGAATCAGTAATATTTCTGACGTAAATTGGTAATAAATACTGTAAAGAAAAATGATGGGGAAAAAATGCATCACAATTTACATACTCACTCGTACAAGGGCCTTTATGTTGGCTCACATCTGTATCGCCTAGTTATTAATGTGTAGACATTTTCATGGCCAAATGAAAGAAATCGTTGCTATATTTTTACATGTGATAGTTAAAAATCACTCGATGTTGTTTTTATATTTATTCAGGGCGACCGAATGTGGTCGTTTGGTGTTGGGTTATTTCTAGTACGACTTAGTCCAGGATCACTACGACTTGTAGCAATCTATGGGTTTTCCAAAGGAGCATCTGTGCTCCTGTTTGCTGCAATAATTGGAGACTGGATTGATAATACGCCCAGACTTAGGGGTAGGTATATTCTGCATTTTTTTTCATTTCTTTATTCGTCAGATACATGTAGATTAAATAAAACAATAGTATAGCTAAAAATTTCAATTAATAGTATATCATAGATTATTAATAAATTGATTGATTGTTGTTGTTTGATTCGGTAAATACAAACTGCCCATCAAAAACGAAAGTACCCAGTGATCATGAAGCGATCGGGTATTGGTGGGGAAATCTTGACCACATATCGTACAGGTTGTCGTTGATCGGGAAATGATCGGATATTAGTCGAGCAAATATCGAAATAATTGAGTACTGATGATGATTGGTAAATTATTTGTATTCCGATCAAACTCGATCTCTAGACGATCCTTTCTCGATCAATTCGACTGCTACTCGATGAATTCGCGATCTCTTTTCGAGTGGCTGGCTTCTCGATCCTTACTCGATTGTTTTTGACATGTCCAAATCTCTCGGGTAGAAAGTCAGATCGATAACGACCGAGATAGACCACCCCGAACATTCTTCTCGATTGAGACAGACCAGTCTCCCGATCGCTTAATTTAACTTGATCGAGATTGATCGAGTTGGTCTGGTCGGCAGTTTGAACCTAGCTTTACACACGATCTTTCATTTTTTAATCGACCAGGCAAAACCAAAGACTTTAAAATTGGCATTTGCCGCTTCGGCGCTAAGCAAATGGCACAAAGGAATAAGACCAAATACTGGTAGGCTCGGAATCAAAATAATGTGTCAAGTGTTATCTTGTGAACTTACACGTTAAAAATCCGATTCAATGTGGGTAACATTTATAAAATACATTTAACATGTACTTATCTTGAATATGCACATTAATTTGCCACTGGACGTTAAGAAGCCACCCATCATCATCATCCTGTAGGATTGAAGTGGGATTTATCATATTCATGTGTTTCCATTCAATACAGGAAATGTTTTATCTGGTTGATTGCAATGACAAACAAGTCAGTTGACATGACACGTCTTTGTCGCACTGCTAATTTAATGAAGAAACACTTGAAGTTGGTGTAGAAAACTTTGAAAATATGAATAATTCTGTCCGGTAGGCTACATATTTTTGAGATTTTCTTCTGTCGAAAGGCTTTCTAAAGTCAACATTTATGATACTTTGTATTGCAATTCTTCTCACTGTTCTAAGACATGTGGTAATTACAGTTTTTTCATGCATACAATTTGCCTTTTAATACACTTGTTATTTTACCTGAAAATGATTTATCCATTTGGTTGTAAGTCCTTTGATAAGTGATACTGATGATGATCCAATGGCAAATTAAATGAACAAGTAAATACAAACCCTGCTGTAAACCATTTAAACATACCACTGTAAACCATTTAAAAGTGAAGGATAAAACTTAGCAAACCTGAATTAGCCATGCATTTCTTGTCATTCTTTGTACATACATGTTCTTGTTTTTTTCTATCTTTCATTGTTTCAACAGGTTTTAGTCATTTTAAAAAACCTAGAATAGTATGAAAACTGAGCGACAGAGAGAAAATCGGCAATCAATATCAAGAGTTTAAGAAAATGTCCATTAGCTAAGGAAATCGGAGGGCATTGAATATGAAAAGTCGCCTTTAAATCAATGATACATTACTTTGTAGTTTGCAGGCAATAATTTAAAGGGGCACTAGCTGTCAAATTCGTTTTCACCGATTCTAATAAAATTCTCATATTTGATTTATAACAATATAAAACATTTATCCGAACTATTAAAAGTCTAAATAACACAATAAACAAGGTACAGGCATGAAAATACGTAGCTTCGTTTAGTGTGTATTTGAGCCAAGACACCATCTAATTATTTATCGAGTTGACCTCTACAGTCATCCGATAACTATATATAAGCGATGTAAACATAAATAATTATATAGATATAAATAGATTAAGCAAACACGTGCTGTTGAATTATTCTAGGTCTATTTAATTTCATATTACAGATAAAAAATGAATGTTTATCATCGTTTTTACCTGTATAATAATGTTTATTTGTGGATCGAATCAGCCAATCAGATGATTTACCTTTGTTTCACTTTCAATGTTGACATTCTCTTCCTTTAAATAACTTTACACATACAATTCACGTGTTATCCATCTCAAGCTAAGGGGTTAAATTAAAGTTCACATGAATACTGATTCATTGAGGTCGATTATATACTTGCAAGTGAATAAGTCATAATCAATGTTTGTTTTTTTGCTTATTTTAACAAAATTGAACCTTATTGGTTACTAAAAAGGAATTTCTATTTCACTATTTGTATTTCATTATTTGTATTTCATTACTGATTGAGCCACACAAAATTATGTATTAGGTTTTTCATATATATATCTCGTAGCTAATGCCCCTTTAAAGAAAATATCACAAATTTCCTCAAAATAATTATCTTTTCTGATTTCAGCTGCAAGACTTTCATTAGTTCTACAGAATGTTTTAGTAGCATTATGTGCAGTTATTGTTTTTGTTGTGGTGTGGTATCATGAAACTTTACGAACATTATGGCCCGACGAAGGTGCATTGACACTCTTTCATGCACTCATTATAGTGGTAGCCATTCTTGGCGATCTTGCTAGCATTGCGCGGTCAATATCGGTGGAGAGGGATTGGATCGTGGAAATATGTGGGAGAGATAAAGATCTATTAGCTAGTAAGTGGTTGGTAAAAGACGTTAAGAATGATTTTTTTTATTGCATCTTAGATGAATTAGAATTGCAAGATTGATCCTGTAAAGAGTGATGTTTAAGTTGCTTTTGATTGACACTGACTTTCGGGTGTTTGTATTTTTTACTTTTCTAAATATTTGTTTTACTATTCATTTGTTTTCCTTGTTATTATTTTTTCCATGAACTATCCGTGTATTTTAGGATTTAACATTAGGTAGTCGAAAGTACTACATGCAATAACTCAGAGTAAAAAAGCAGTCCATGAAAAATTAGTATTTTTATCAAGATCGTTATTAACATGTATCGCCAAATATGACCAAGTTGTGTCATAGTTTCTTTATGTTTACAGCAATGACCTCCAGAATGAGAGCAATTGATTTAACCACCGCCATTTTATCACCTGTAGCTACTGGACAGATAGTTTATTTTATTGCTTTACAATATGCGGCAGTTTTTATAGCGGGCTGGAATCTGGTTTCTGTCTTCATTGAGTACTTTCTAATTTGGAAGGTGTACATGGAAGTGCCTGCACTGAAATGTAAAATGTTCAAAACGAGAAAAGACAAAGGTATTTTAAAAATAGCTCTTGTTGGTATAATACTCATTGACTTAATTCCTCGCACATTTGTGAGTGGGAACAATTTTTACAAATGCCATTTTTAAAGTTAACTAGTATGGGACTTTGTTGTTCTATTATTATAGAATACTAGTATAATTAAATGTTTTCTGGTCGATGCTTTTGTTTGGGGTTTTCATGTATGTATTATATGAAGTTTTAAATTTTAAAAACTAAGGACCAAACAGAAAAAAATGTTTAATATTTTCAAAATTTATTTCTGAATTGCACAATGTAAGTATGGAAAATCAGTTATAAATACATTACAAATGAAGATGAATGTAAAATTGCAATTTCAACAAGCTGCTGTTCAAATGGTAAGAACCACAATGAAAGAACGTTTTACATTATTTGTAGTAGAAACAGAAATGCTGTTTACGGATGAAGGCATTCAACTCGATGACAAAGATCAGCAAGAAAATATATCACAAGCATCAAATATAGCACAGGAAGAGACAGAGAAATGTACCAGATCATCATCAGACGAAGACGACACAACAAAGGAAGATAAATCTGTAGAGAAAGACGCATGTGATCAATGCCTATATAAGATGTTTAAGAGCTTTATTTTGCTATTCAGAGGATGGAAAACATACATGAAGTATGACGTTGCTTTCGCTGGTTTGGGATTAGCATGTTTATATATGACCGTGATAGGTTTTGATAGTATTACTGTTGGTGAGTTTCCATGTATGATTAACTTGCTTTAAGATAACTACACGTTTTTATACGACCGCAAAATTTAAAAAAAATTTCGTCGTATATTGCTATCACGTTGGCGTCGTCGTCTGCGTCGTCGTCGTCTTCGTCGTCGTCGTCATCCGAATACTTTTAGTTTTCGCACTCTTACTGTAGTAAAAGTGAATAGAAATCTATGAAATTTTAATACAAGGTTTATGACCACAAAAGGAAGGTTGGGAATGATTTTGGGAGTTTTGGTCCCAACATTTTAGGAATTAGGGGCCAAAAAGGGCCCAAATAAGCATTTTCTTGGTTTTCGCACAATAACTTTAGTTTAAGTAAATAGAAATCAATGAAACTTAAACACAATGTTTATGACCACAAAAGGAAGGTTGGTATTGATTTTGGGAGTTTAGGTCCCAACAGTTTGAGAATTAGGGGCCAAAAAGGGACCCAAATAAGCATTTTTCTTGGTTTTCGCACCATAACTTTAGTATTTATAAATAGAAATCTATGAAATTTAAACATAAGGTTTATGACCATAAAAGGAAGGTTGGTATTGATTTTGAGAGTTTTGGTCACAACAGTTTCGGAATAAAGGGCCCAAAGGGTCCAAAATTAAACTTTGTTTGATTTCATCAAAAATTGAATAATGTTTGATTTCATCAAAAATTGAATAATTGGGGTTCTTTGATATGCCGAATCTAACTGTGTATGTAGATTCTTAATTTTTGGTCCCATTTCAAATTGGTCTACATTAAGGTACAAAGGGTCCAAAATTAAACTTAGTTTGATTTTAACAAAAATTGAATCCTTCGGGTTCTTTGATAACTGAATCTAAAAATGTACTTAGATTTTTTATTATTGGCCCAGTTTTCAAGTTGGCCCAAATCGGGGCCCAAAATTAAACTTTGTTTGATTTCATCAAAAGTTGAATAATTGGGGTTCTTTGATATGTCAAATCTAACTGTGTATGTAGATTCTTAATTTTTGGTCCCGTTTTTAAATTGGTCTACATTAAAGTCCAAAGGGTCCAAAATTAAACTAAGTTTGATTTTAACAAGAATTGAATTCTTGGGCGTCTTTGATATGCTGAATCTAAACAAGTACTTAGATTTTTGATTATGGGCCCAGTTTTCAAGTTGGCCCAAATCAGGATCCAAAATTATTATATTAAGTATTGTGTTCAATAGCAAGAAATTTTCAATTGCACAGTTATAAATTCAGCAATAGCAAGAAATCTTCAATTGTACAGTATTGTGCAATAGCAAGAAATCTTCAATTGCACAGTATTGTGCAATAGCAAATATTTTCAATTGCACAGTATTGCACAATAGCAAGAAATATATAATTGCACAATATTGTGCAATAGCAAGAAATTCCAATTGGATTTCAATTGGAGTTATCTTTCTTTGTCCAGAATAGTAGTTGAATCAACTTAAATCATTGTTTTATACAATATACAATGTATATTCACTTTTACTACCAACTGATAGATTAAAACAATCTTTACCATTCAGTCATTGTCAGTGATAACAAACACTTTTTTTTACATATTAATATTTTATGATGTATTTAAATGAGTAGTTATTGTTGCAAACTTCATTAGAAATTTGAATTGAGATCAGTTTTGAAATAAGGGAAAGGGGGATGTAAAAAAAAATTGGGGGGGGGGTCATTTTTTTTCATTTCAGATTTCATAAATAAAAAGAAAATTTCTTCAAACATTTTTTTGAGAGGATTAATATTCAACAGCATAGTGAATTGCTCAAAGGCAAAATATTTTTTTAAAGTTCATTAGACCACATTCATTCTGTGTCAGAAACCTATGCTGTGTCAACTATTTAATCACAATCCAAATTTAGAGCTGAATCCAGCTTGAATGTTGTGTCCATACTTGCCCCAACCGTTCAGGGTTCAACCTCTGCGGTCGTATAAAGCTGCGCCCTGCGGAGCATCTGGTTACAAAAGGTTAGATTATATATTAAAAAAAATAGTAAACCAAATGAAGGTGCTGCTAGCTGTGCATATCTTTCCTCGACATAATTGGAAAGACGTGATTAGAAACGGTGTGTACATGTCCATGTCATTGATTAATTGTATTGTATACTTTGAGGTGCAGGGTTGTTCTATTCGATAAAATGGGTCATTTCAGTTTTAAGGTTATCAACTTAAGGTCTAGATCTACTAGTTCGGGCAAATCAGAAAAAAAACAAGCAAGCAATGTTGTACATAATTTTAGTTAAACCAAATAAATCCTATGTAACACATAGCTACAAGTTTGTCGCTAAGTAAAATATTGGTAATTTTGGTATCAAAACAAAGCTAAAGAACTTGGAATCACTGTTGAACTTTGGTTGAAAGTTGCTTTTAATTAATAAAAAATAATACATAAAATTATAATAGGAAGGCAAATTTGTCCTGTTGTTCAGTTCAGAAATACTTGTTTTTGTACTATCAAACTTCGGGCGTGCTCTAATATGCATTTAAAACTTATTTTATTTAGATTTAGGGTCAGGGTAAGGTCTAATTCGGACATGAAACGACTGTCACTTTATTGGAACTGAAGAAAATGTAGCCATAATTAATGCTTGAAATAGCAGAATTAAAAATTGAAAACAATGGGGCTATAATGGATTTATTACTTTAAACTGTTGCTTTCGTTTGTTTCTGCTACTGACTACAATTATCATCAGATGAACCAGGCTTATAAATTTGTAAAGCAGAAATGCGTTTTGTCTATGTAGTAAACCCTCTTACTTCCTACAATGAGCCGTAGCCCTTTTTTCTTCTATACTTATTAAATATCTAGAATAGTATTATGCACTAGTGTAAGTTAATAAAATCACATTTCAGAAATTAATAAATATCAGTATTCTTCATTTCAATTAAGGTATGAATTTTTCGTTGTACATGGCACGTTCCTGGCGCCTAAATAAACAAAAGTATATATAGGCAACAGAAGAACACTGCTGTTCAAAAGTCACAAATCTCTTAAAAGAAAACAAATCTTGGTTACAAACTAAAACCGAGATAAACACAGCAACTAAAATCTGAAATCATGCGGAAGAACAATTACACCGAAAACAAGACAGAAAAAGAAAAAAAATTAAAAAAGAGAATTTGTATGATGTCATTGATGTTGCCTTTGAATACATGTTAGCTGTTCCAAATCTTATATTAATCCTTGTGATATTTTCTAAGATGAATATAATGTTCTATCAAACAAAACTTCGTTTCTTTTAGCCAAAGAGAAAACAAATTTTGGTATAGTCAAATAATAACAATAATTATCATAATCATTCATACAAAGTGGTTTTTTTTAAATGTCAGGATATGCGTATGCCCAAGGAATATCTGAATCTCTTCTTGGTGTCATGATGGCTGCTGGATCTATATTTGGCATAGCGGGCACATTTGCCTATCCAAGGATCCAGAAAAGAATAGGCTTGGAACGAACAGGACTGTTTGGGCTTGGATTTGAAATATTTAGCCTTTGTTTCTGCGTAGCATCCGTATTTACTCCTGGTAGCCCATTTGATCTCTTGTACAGAACAAGAGAAAATGACAGTTCTAATATTATTGTTGTTTCTTCAGTACTTGGAATCGATAACAAAACTATCAATAGTAATTTGACAGTTAATGAAACTATGCCAACTTATATCACTAGTAATGTAACTATGCCACCTAGTCAGGAAGCAAGTGATCAAACATCATATATATCCATTGGTTTATTTCTTGGTGGGCTGATAACTGCAAGATTTGGTAAGTATTAAATATATTCTTTGAAAAAAAACTAATCGATAGCTTGGTATAGGCCATATTTCTTATATTAAAAAAAATCAGTGCTTAAACTATCGTATGTGATGGAAAATGTACTATATAAAGTGACCAGTTTACAGCACTCATATATAAATTATTTATAAGTTTAAGCAGGAATGCTTCTGCGATGAGTAGTTCTAATATTCATATGATCCAAATTTTAAATCAGTTTTTTTTCATGATTTACATAATATCATTACGACTGTAATGTATTTAGAATTTTGTAACTACTGGTTATTTGCGATTGATAGAAAATACCTACATTTTGTTATATATAATTCCAGGACTATGGATTGCTGATTTAACGATCACACAGATGTTCTTACAAGCGGTTGTTGAGACTGAGCGAGGAATTATCAGTGGTATCCAGCGTTCTTTGAATCAACTCATGGACATGCTTAAATTCCTAATGGTCATTCTTGCACCGTACCCACAGGAATTTGGGCTCTTAGTTCTGATATCTTTTGTCTTCGTTTGTTTGGGCTGGATATTTTATGCAAGATATTCGTATTCAGTCCGGGGACATTTATTTCATTTTGACAAATTATGTCCAGATAAACAAAACAATAATATCGTCGCTGAAACAGGTGATGATAACAGTGGCAATGAAGAAATAAACAACCGACCAATCGAGACACATACTTCATAGGTTACAACAAATACAGATCGTATTTACATGTTTAATTGAACTTATGAGTGATGAAGGAGGCTTTAGAAAATAATAAGAATCTCCTTTAGGGTGCATGTCTTGATCTATAATATTAGAATCACTTTTCAGGTGCGCATATTGATCTCTTGATTTGACCCTAGTCATATTATTCCCTCCCGGTAAAACCATACGACGACTTTCAAAAAGTTTTCCTAGTGTTTCCTTGAGTTATGTATATGACTTAGGGAAGTTTAAATACCAAATGTAAGGTATTATAATAATTACTGTCTTTTGATTTTCATTATCTGTTTTACAGCTTTTTACTAAGTTGCATTTGGGAATACTTTAACATTTCTTTACTTGTAATTCTTGTGTTTTTCAGCTTTTCCTCAGGTATGTTTCGCCAATACCACTATCCTTGTCGAACATTTTCATAGGGTGCTTCTGAAAACTTTATCTAATGCAGCAGTAAGACGTCCCGCGATGGTTAAATTATTGGAGAAAAAAACGTCTGCTGCAGAACAGTACTTATACTTTTTATGCTGTGTACTGGTCAAATTCTTTATTTCACTGACACTTGTTTTGTTTTTTTCTACGTTAACCCTTTGGGACTTTTTTGAAGGAATAACCATTGTTTTTTTACTGACTAAGACAACAGTATGTAATTGTCAGTGTTCTGTTATTTTCTTTGAAATGAGTCGTTAGTCTATAGAAGTATCTTCATAGTGTTTTGGAATATGTAGATTTTGTTGATGTTTTTGTTTATTTTTATGCTGCTGTTCAGATCATTATTTGTATCTTTATCATACTTCAATATTTTTTAATTCTTCTGTATATTATTAACTATTTTTATAAATCTTGCATTTATTTGCTATTTGCTAATACAATTATTGGGCAATTAATATTTATTGCTCGAAAATACTTACATATTTGTTTATAGTGCAAACACAAGCATTGGCCATATATAACAGTTTCTTTCATATCGGATAAGAAAACGTTAGCATTTTTTTGCAAGTTACTTTAATTTTGTTTATAGATCTGAATAGCTTGTGAAAAAATTACAAAATTACAAATAAGGGAGAATAAATAATTTTGTTGATCGATTGTCTTCTTCAATTTTTTTTTGTCGTTTAGGCTTAAATATACGACCCGTGTTTGAAGCGCATTACTCAACACATAAAAAAAACCTTGAATTAGGTCTCCAGAAATGTTTTTTTCTTGCCGCGTTATTTTAATAACCAATGGTAGACTTGTACTGTGTTCTGCCATTTGTTTGGGTTGTTGTCACTTTCAGACATTCCCCGTTTGCATTCTCTGTTAAACTTTGTACACCCAAATTTGGTAGTATTCCTCATAAAATAAGCTATTCGACTGCGAGGTCTTTATACTACCTTGCAGTATTTGATAACTTAAGTAATTTGCTAGGAGTAAAATCTTACTTTGATTCAGTGCTTTTCTTATAATGAAATATGAAAATATATGTAGTTTTTGCTGCTCGACCTTTGGCTTCCAGATGTATCGATTGTTACTAAGAACTCATCTAAGTTAATAATCATGCTTACACTTTAGTATTCACAAATGTTATATATCATTTGTACTAAAGGTTAAAATATCCAGATATCATTAATATTTTAGATTTCTTTTAAATTTTCATATGAACCTGTCATGTACATAGTTTTGTTTTTTGTTTTACTTGTGAAATTCAAGGTTGCAAGCTATGGTTGTGAATAACTTATTCCTTAGAAAGATTCGACTGTTTAAACCAAAAAAAATGTGTCTTTTTGAACATTGCAATTATTGTTAAAGGAAGATTAGTTAGGACTATATTGCTGTTTCTGTCACTTATTACTGGTGTGACAAAGTTATCATTGTTTATTACAGATATTCAATTTTGATTTTAATTCATCTGGTTCACTTGTTATTCCTCATTTACACCGTTTGATTTCTACTCTTTCCAATCTTTCATTTTAGTTAACAATGTTTATAACAGTTATACATAGTTAATATTTACGCGGATTTTATTATTTTTTTTTTTTAAATATAGAATATATGGCAGCTATGTTTAACAAACACACTAAAGAAAAAACACAAAACTTTATGTTTTAAAATTGAAGTTGTGTATAAAAATAGGCTTGGAAAAATTAATTAGATTGACAATTATTAACTAGTTGTCCCTTCTGGTTTTAGCGGATATTTTCAATCGAAAGTCTTTTGGCATATCAAATATTCTATTGTAATTAATTATACATAGTTTCTATACTTACCATGTTAATTTTTTAGTAATGATTTTGCTATGAATACTCAGGGTATATTTTATAATAACTATTTTTCGGTCGTAATTTAAGTTTATTTTGATGTGGATTTTGTTGTGTATATAACATGCTTTTCAGACAGTCGCTTTTTTTGTATTATTATTGATATTATCGATAGATCTGAAATACAATATAATTTCTGTTTTAGTAACAAATCTGTGAAGTCGACGTCGAGTAATTTTGAAAGAGTTAATTGTTTTGGTAAAATGTTTTTGAACTCCCTATCGCATTCAATCGCGATGTCCTCCATGTAAAATGTACGTCGTGAACATACAATTTATAATCTAGTATTCTATTCCAATTTACATGACATGGAACCAAGATGGGAAAAACAATCTTAAAGACAGAATTTAATATACACATTGTCAAAAGTACCTATTAACGACGAGATAAATATTGTCAAAAGTATCAACGACGAATATAGACGAGTTTCTTTTTTTTTAGTGTAATTATTTTTTTTCAACCATCAAAAGAATGAAATGTTTTATATATTATATTTTTATTAATACAATACGATGTGTATTATGTCTGCGACATCCTGTAAATAAACTAGTCATTCATTTGTTCTTTTACTCTTTTTTGTTACATTGTCTGAGCCAAACCATAACGACAGGTTCGATAGTTGAAACTTTTTGGAGTTATAGAAAAGGCAGCATATATGATAGATAAACATAATGGATACACCTATGTAATAATAGAAATTACCATAATAACATTTTGTACGCGAAAAATATAGTTTTGTTTAAATTGACAATTTAAAGCCCTAAACAGTATTGTTTATTAATGCAAAACGCATTGGTATCTGGAATATCTATGCAAATAAATTGGAATTTATAGAATTCACTACTCTACACCAGTCACGAAAAATGAGATTGTAGACGATAACAAAACACAACAACTCCGCTTCACTATAATTTCCCAATGCTCAATTCAAACACCAATGCTATCCCTCCATGAAAATCCACAATTCCGTATAAACCCATTCTATAAATGGGTTGATGATGCAACAGGACAAAAACATATACAATGTACATGGATTTTGTTTAACATAATTTAATATAAACATCATATCCGTAGCCAGGGGGTTAGGACGACCCCCTAGCTTGAAAACAAATAAGCACTGTTAAAGTCAATGTTCTGTTCGAATTGTGACTGTTAAGTCGAGTTTGTGAGTCCTTGGAAATTCCTGGCTACGGGTCTGAACATGATCTTAATAGAGTATGACTACTTAACAACCGACGTATATATAATGCCTTGTGTGGAACTCTGACTATTTCAATATAGGAATGTATGTATATATATGATTATGTTCGATAGATATTCCAGAATTTGTGTTTGCTGTTCAAATTCCTTGATTCCAGAGTTGCTTAAAAGGTATTGACAAATTGTATGTTGAAATAATGGTTATTTATATTGATGCCACCACGACCGTTGTAGAAACCATAGTCGTACAGTAGGTTACCATGAAATGTACCTTTTCTATTAGCAATAAACTAAATTTTGAATTTTCGAAACACTAAGGTTGTTTACTCCGGTCATAAAGGCCTTCTCGGTATAATGCATAATTTGTTGATAGTTTGAGTATCATTCGTCTCTTCAACTTCGCTTTTGATTAGGCCTTTCAACTGGTTGGATTCGGACGCCACTATGCGTTTACAAGGACAAAGGGTCAAATTACAAGCCGGGTATCTTTTATGAGTTTTTACGACTGGATGGATGCCACTGCTGCTGGAACTATCCTATATGAAGCACCAACCAATTAGTCTGCTGTAGTCATATTTGACCTGAAAAATATGCTAAAGCTATCCTTTTCTGCTATCTGCTGCTTTCAAAACGTTTCATATAATATATTTCTTATACAGAGAGAATGGTGCTACTAGTATATAGATTAGTAATCAGTTGCTTAAACTGTATCTATTCTTTCGATTGTTTTCTTTCTTTTTATCATGAAGTGTTTTACTCCTCTTATTATCTTCCTTATTTATAGTCGGAATAACAATGGTGGGAAATGTGTTTCAATTTTATATTTGCTTTTAGAATATATACTGTCGCTTTGATCCTAGACAAAAGTATTAACTCACAATTTATTTTCGAGGAACTTTACTCTCAACTTTGAATTTCAGGTCCTTGATCCAAATGTTCTCATATTCGATGCTTGACTTTCAATTTCTATATTTAATTTGATATTGAGTATTCCAGAAAATATACTATACTTAGTGGAGCAATAATTTTAACCTAAAAAAGTATGAAAGTCGCAAGAAGTTGAAAAAGTCGCAAAATTAACTTTAGCATTTGATAGTTCATTGATAACATTCTGGCGTATCACAAACACACAACTTGTTACGTCTCATTTCATTGGCCGAAAGATTTAAATGCAACAACAATGTAGTCAGTGTGCACGTGAATTGACACAGGTGACCGACAATGGAATTTACTATGTTACTACGAACGTAAAAACAATGATTTGTATAGTTTACAAACCTTTGGTCAAAAGAATTAAATAATAGTTTTGTTAACTTCAAATAGTGGGGTCGAAATATTATACTGATATTTTGTTTTAAGTAAAATTCTAAGTTCTTTATGAATGCAGAAACTCAATTATCTTGTACCCGGCATGATGAGAAATATAAGGATAAAATAAAATACATATGCCGCTTTTATACGGATGTATATATGAACCACTTTTAATTTCTTTCATACTGACGATAGGTTATAATCCTAACAATGTCGTAGTCACTTATAATAAGTATCTCATAATACTAATCCGTTACAATCATTAATGAGGGGTTGCACTGACATTCCTCTTTTATTATTTTCATGCTATAAAACATACACATAGTAGCTATAAGCGTACCATAAACGGAGGAAATTGTCCCCCAACTTAAGATGAAAACAAAATAACTTTAATCGTATCATTTGTGCACCTGAATGAATTCAGTGAAGGCATGTTGTTGTAATAAATTGTAATGTTACATCGACAAAGATTATTTATTTTGCATGTGTGGAACTAATTACTAAATTAATACTTGTGAGAAATGTCGTAGTTTATAAGAAACAATTTTCGTTAGAATTGTTTTATATTGTCATTTCGGGGACTTGTATTGCCGGACTATGCAGTATGGGCTTTGCTCATTATTGAAAGCCGTACGGTAACCTATAGTTGTTAATTTCTGTGTCATTTTGGTCTCTTGTGGAGAGTTGTCTCATTAGCAATCATACCACATCTTCTTTTTTAAATAAAAATGTACTGTTTTCGATTTTAAAGGGATGAGCATTTATCTTTTAATGTTATACTGTAAGAATAGAGCTGCATAACATTGTTGAACTATCCGTTAAAGTATATGTATTTTGTATTCGTATTTCAAATGAAATACAAAACGAAACGTGTATGATAAACTGATAAACAAAATATCAAGAAATTAAGAAATTAACTAAATGCATGTACAAGAAAAAACTCACCTGTTTATCAATACATTTAAAAGATTCAATAAATAAACACTTTTAAAAAAACAAAAACTGTTTGTTTCTATTTACATAGATATAGGAAGAAGTGGTGTGAGTGCCAATGAGACAACTCTCCATCCAAAAACATTTATAAAAGTAAACCATGATTATAGATCAATGTACGGCCTTCAACACGGAGCCTTGGCTCACACTGAACAACAAGCTATAAAGGGCCCCAAATTACTATTGTAAAACCATGCAAACGGGAAAACCAACGGTTTGATATTTACAATATATAATTTGCGTTCGTTTTTCAACCGAGAATAGCAAAATCTCATGAAGTATAAAGTTGGAGTTTATAAACTACATTTAATCATCCCCTGTGCCATTATTGGCCATCTCCGTTTTTTCTTAACAAAGCGTGGTTGGTTACATTATATGAATTTACTTACAATTTCGGAATTTTATTTTCTTCAAGTAAACGGAATAAAAAAAATCACTATCCTATGTCGAAGTTAATTAAATCAGTCAATTGAGTACAAGAAAAGGCAGGAGAAGCAACTTCGGGGAGTCAATGTCAAAATATGTGAATTGAGCTTTTTTTTTATCCTATATTGAACTTTTGATGTCGTCCTGTCACGGAATAGAAGTTCCTTCATAATATAAGTTCCAAATGGTAAAACTATGCTGGTATATTTAATATTTCCACAGAAATAAATATTACAGTAGATGTTCCTAACGGAATAAATAGTACAGATTATTATACCTCAGTATGTTATTTCTATATAAAAAAAACAATGAAATAGTTGTGCTATTTCATTCCACAGACTATTTGTCAGTCAATAGTTTCAAAGACTATTACCCCGGTTAATAGTTTCATATAAATCATCTCTCCCGTACTTTTCATGCTTATTTTTCATTGGACAATAATGATGTCATTGACTATTTTGCTTGGCAACGTCATACCCTAATATTGTAAACAGTATAATCTGTTTGTGTCGATTGACTTACAAGAAGCAATTGTAAAAGAGAGAAAATCTTCGCACGCATTTTTTAAGATCTAAAATATAGTACCTTGTTCATAATATGGGTTCTGTAATAGTATTCTAAAAGTAAATTTGCATTTTGTGTATCTTAGCTAAAATGTATCATATGCACGGAAAATTTAACACAAGTATTTCTAGACTAGTCTTGATTGCAATTAATGAAAAATTTACAAATACAAGAAGAACTATAAAAAACGTTTAGTTCATCTTGTGCATGTCAACGCATGTGACATATTTTTTTTCTTCAGATGATACTTGTACACTTTTAGAAAATTAGTTAATTTGGTATATAAAAATACTTAATGACTGTGTTTTCAGTATAAAAAAACACCTAATGACTGGTTGTGCGGGTAATAGCAAGTTTGTCGTCCCTTCGCATACCAACTATTGCTCTCGGCTTTGCCTCGAGCAATAGTTGATATCTCAGGGACAACAAACTTGCTATTACCCTCACACCCAGTCAATAGGTGTATAATATTTGTTCCATCAGGTACAGGTATTATGACATTGTTTATAATAAAGTTTCCACTGGAACTTTTTAGGTGGAACAAATTTATGTTGACAGTCCCTTGATTTAAATTTGTTCAGATTTTAAAGTTTAAACTTTACTACCAATTGCAGAAAGTTATAAAACCAATGAATTTCACATGCACATTTATAAAAAAGCTAGAATTGATGTATGCGAAAACGACGATAGAAGCTTTAAACGACCTTGACCAGCTACGTGAATATTAATCAGTCCATTCAACGTTAAAGTACGTGTGTTCTATTTTCGCAGGTGTGAGGTCGATGGTTTGAATTGACCAATGAAAACGATCGTTCCTTAGAGAATAAATCTAATAAAGTTTGTTTGACTGATTATGTCGCACGACCTTTCGCGAAGCTTGGCCGCAGTTTAGTATAGATGTCAATATGTGTGTTACATTCTAGTTACATTTTAGTGTTTCTGTTGTGTTATTGTTCTCCTCTTCTGTTTGATGCGTTTCCCTCAGTTTCAATTTGTAACCCGGATTTTTTTTTTCTCTATTTATTTATGAGTTTCGAACAGCGGTATGCTACCATTGCCTTTATTTACCTTTTTGTTTGCCCGTTTTGGATGTTTTGGGTTATTTGTACTCTTCATCTATCTAGTTGATTTAGCTTTCCAACTGTTTTGATTCTAGCGCCACTAATGTAAATAAAAAATCGCGCGTCTTCCTTTCCAAACTATATAAGTGTGGTATATTTGATGGGTTTTAGTTGGAGTGCGAAAAGTTTACTTTGCACACGTAAAATATAACAATTAATGACAAATATGTATGTTTGTTTCTATTTTCTTTACGTTCTTGCAGACCAATACATCAGACAGAAACTTTCTCAGTTTGAATATACGGTTCCTTCTTTATTTCTTATATCTGTTTGTTGTTTCCTTTTACTAAACTTCGCTGTCACTTGTACCAAATAATCATAATGTATTTCTTGCGGATTTAAATGTTGGTAGCATCAAATTTCATTGAGATAAAGATACAAAAACAGTTTGATTTTGCTCTTTTTTTATCCAACCCTGTCCAGATTCCTTTATGAAATTTATACATCCATTTTTTATAAATTTCCTGTAAAAAAAACTTTGAAGTTTTCGAAAAACTAAGGATGCTCTTATCCCAGATATTATTCATTACCTTAGTCGTATTTGGCACAACTTTTTGTCCTTAATGCTCTTCAACTTTGTACCAACGGCATTATAACTATTTCCATTTGAGCGTCACTGGTGAATCTTATGTAGACAATACGTGCGTCTGGCGTATTAAATTATTATCCTGGTACCTTTGATAACTATTTACACCACTGGGTCGATGCCATTGCTGGTGGACGTTTTATTCCTTAGGGTATCACCAGCTTAGTAGTTAGCACTTCGGTGTTGACATGAATATCAATTATATGGTCATTTTTATAAATTTCCTGTTACAAAACTTTGAAGTTTTCGAAAAACTAAGGATCCTCTTACCTCAGGAATAAATTACCTTAACCGTATTTCGTTAAAAAAAACTTTTATTTTAATGAAGAAAGGGAGGTAACAAACTAACAACATACACTATATTGATTTCAATCAGAGTTGTCTTTCTTTTACTATAAAGTTTAACTTTTCATATATATGTTTTCTTTCACACGCTATCGTGTCGTCGTTTGATTCTTCAAAAGACAGCGATTAGGATAAAAAAATCTAATCACGTGTACATTACATTACAATATAGCTTTACGACAAAGACACATAGGTTACACTTTTTGGCTGTCCAACAAGTAGCTAAAAAAATAAAGGTTAAATCCACCATTTTCTAAATAAGGAAATGCCTGTACCAACTAGTCAAGAGATGACAACTGTTTTCCATTTGCTTGACGTGTTTAATCTTTTGACTTTGCCATTTCTTTTCCATTCGTTTTTTATGCGTTTTGTTATTTGATTTTGCCATGTGGTTATGTACTTTCCGAATTGATTTTCCTCTAAGTTCAGTATTTTTGTGATTTTACCTTTTGATAAGAAACTCCCCGATTTGAATTGTCCGTGGAGTTCGTTATTTTTTTTTTTTAATCTTTTTCTTCTGATCCGCAACTTGTTGAACTTGCCTTTTAATTATTATGTTGCTGGATATTGGCCGAAACACAGATAACTCGTTGTGTCTTCCCTGGTCGGTGTCATTGTAGCTATGTTATCGTCCTTTATTTGTGAATTATTTGAATACTCTTTATAAGAGTATATTTTTTTCGTTTGAGGAAACACCTCAATCAGTTGAGATTAATACTGTACGAAATATTTAAATCATCAATGTGTACTTTGTAAATGTATTATATACTTATACATAAGAAATGTACAGAAAACTTTTTATAATTGTATAGTAAACAGGATTATCAGCATATTATATAATTTTTCTCGACCATAATAAATGTAATTTAACGAAAACAAGTGCAATTTCTGTCCATAGACTTTAAGTAAATATGCAATAATCCTTTAATCAAGTATTTTTACAATTTTTGTATAACCCTTATGCATTAAATCTGAAAAAGTCAAATTGTGCCTTATATTGTACTTTTAATTTAATAGATAAACAATATGCATTTTATATTGTCTTTTACAAATTTGCTAACTATTCCTCATTAAAATATGGTATTAGAGATCATTAGACCAATAAAAGTTGCCTATGCAAGTATTCTGTTTTATCTTGAAAATATTCCTTTTGTCTTTTTCAGTTTGATATCAATACATTTTTTTCTCGAACATAATTTCTATTAATGTTTTGTGTTTTGCATCTTTATTATTTTCAAAATTATTTTCAGTTTATTTTCGAAGTTTTACCAGAACCAATAGCGCACACATAACAAGTAACTTGTTAGTCACCGGCTAATTAATTTAATTCTTTTGTAATACCAATGATAACAATGAACTTCTTGTGCAAACTTCAAAAGCTTTATCGTTTTTTTTCTTCATCTTTTAATGATCCATGTAATGCATAATCAAACTGCATATCATGCGTTTATTCTCACCTGCCGATGACCTATTTACATGACTCATACCTGGAATCTCCGACACGTGCTTGAATATGAGTAATACCTTTTACAGAAGAATATTAAATTCGGATTTTGATTTTTCTTTCGTGTCTTAGATTTGTATGCAATTTGTCCATTTTTACTAATTATCAAATTTTTTGCATACATACACAAATATATATGATGCTTAATTACAAAATTTTAAAATATACTATTAAATATTGCATTTTATTCACAAACGTTAATGAATAAACATACTACTTGAGTTAGACTGCTGTTTTCAGGAGTAGCAATAATTATCGCATGCCGTCGCCATATATATTAACGTTAATTAATTTGAATTTTAAAGCATGAAGTTCAATTTTTTTGTGGAAAAATATAATTTAAAGTTTGCTTCGAATCTACAGTAAACTCATCATATTATGTATTTCAGACTAATGTTGCTCGAATAGAAAAAAAAATGAAAGAAAAAGCCCAAAAAATTGAACTATACTTGGAATAATTCTACAAGACTTATTACCTACATATAGTAAGCAAAATCCAGACACCAAAATGCAGACATGAATGCTAAAATCTGAGTTCTCGTTTGCGATTCTATTTTCCAATTAGGAACAATAACCGTATGTCTATAAAAAAAATTCTCTTAACTTCATGATAATATACAGCTAGTCTGTATATAGTCCTTCTTTCAATGAAATGGATATCCAAAATCATAAGAA
The DNA here is from genome assembly GCF_036588685.1 of Mytilus trossulus. NCBI lineage: Eukaryota > Metazoa > Mollusca > Bivalvia > Mytilida > Mytilidae > Mytilus > Mytilus trossulus. The sequence continues at coordinate 43,571,874 of NC_086375.1, read as the reverse complement.
AGTTTAAATCACTATAGATAGTGTTGACATATAAGACGAATAGATACCAAAGGGACATTAAGCCTCATAAATCGTGGATAAAAAGGAAAAAGACAAACAGATAAACAGTAGTGCACAAAACACATCATAGATATTTAAAATAGATGAGTTGTACAAATATCATTCAGATAAAGCAAATTGTCTTCATTGTTGAATAGCCGAACATTTGGTATTTTAGTGTTCGACTGTTTTTATAACACGATGGTCACGACGTTGTTCGTTCAATCAAATAACAATGGCATTTTTAAAACCAAGTAGCATTCGTTTTTAAAATGCATATGCATACCACTAGGTAACCAGATTATAAAAAAATCGATAACAATCGATTACAATCGGTTTTACTTGTTATAAGCAATACAACAATATTTTCGACAAATAACTTAATTCAACCTTTTCAATCGAAAGTTAAACATATTTGTCATCCCCAGTGTTCGGGTGGGTACGCCATACAATGTGCGGTAACAATAAGACATGAAACAACATGCTTGGTTATTTCCCGCCACATTGTCCCTTGACTTGGTGCCATGTGTTCAGTTACAACAGTTACTGTTTATCAAACTGGAAATAGTTAACGAGCACCTGGTGGCAGGTTCAATCTTATTGTTATCTCCTACCGAAAAATCAATGTTCTTATTACGACTAGTCTAACAATGTTAATACTATTTTTTTTTTTAGAGATGGATAGAATACAAAACGTCTTTATATGAAATTAATTCTAAATATTGAATTAATTTGTCAATCCCCCGAAAGTATCACCAGCCCAGTACCCAGTACTTCGGTACTGGCATGAAAATACGGAAATTGGGTTTACAAAATTTGCTGTAACAAAATTTTCGAAATAATTTTAAATTCTCTCCTGCTAACCTCTATTTCCTTAACCGGGTTTGGCTATACGTTTTGTTCATTTAAGTTTATCATCTCTCCATTTATCTAAAAAGTTTAAGGTATTTAACTATGCTCGCCTCTAGAAACACAGAATTGACATTTATTGTCGAAGTACGCATATGGTACAGACACTATGGTACGTTAATGGTATTGCTGCTACTGGTTACATACCTCTGTTTGTGGACTGTTAGGGCCTGAGGGTATAACCAGCCCAGTATCCAGTATTTCTATACCTGCAGATAAATACAGGTGTTATCAAAATTTTATGTTTCATTTTTTTTTAAATTAAGGAACATATTTTCCTCATGCAAAGCTTTGATTCCTTTCCAGACTGACTATTCCTTTTGTCTATTTCGGTTTATAAGCTCTTTATTTTTTTAATAAGTTTTGAATTTTCAAATAGTTTGACCTCGGGCATTACAGGGGAGACATTTATTGTCGAAATGAGCATATTAGTCAAACATATTTGTACAGTTAATGTTATTTCAATGCATTCATAATTTCGAAATTAAACGGTGCAACCACTAATATTAAGGATTAAAGGTTCAAATAACTCACTTAAAAAAAATACACTAAAAAAAACACTACTCAATAAACAATAAAGAACACGAAAAGGTGACTTTATATTTTGACCATAAATATCTTAACATGTCTTTTGTACTTGATGGTTGAATCAAAATAAATTTGTTATAATCATTTATTTATTTTGACCTCAAATGTTTAAAAAGCACTTTGTTTACTTGATGGTTGAACTAAAATAAATTCTCTATTATCATTTATTTTAATTCCTATTACTTTTCAACTATTTTATGATTCTTTAGTTTTGTGACTTTAATGTGAATTTGCCATTCTCTCAACACACAACATGATATGAAAAGCACGTCAAAACTTATAAAAATGTCTGATTTGTCATCACAATGCTCATCTATCGGAATCTGTCTTGTTTAAAATGTGTCATCAAGATTTTTTCACATCAGAATCAATAATTCTGCAAATTTACAAGAAAAAAGTGGATTAGGTCACCCTCATTAAGATTTGACCGCGCGTGCTTCCAGAAATGCTGAGTCATTCTCTGTCCTATCATTCCACAAAAATGAACTGACTTAACATTACTAATTCTTAATGTGTCAAATTAATTGAAGAAACTGCCTTATCCTATCAGAAGGGATGATCTCATCTTTACAAGACAAAAGAAAGAAAGAAAGATTTCGGAATTCTCTTTCTAAATGTGATAAAGATATTTTAAAATAACAAAATTATCCTACCAATAATTTCCATTTGAAAAAAGTATTTTTGCAACTACCAATGTTATTATTTAAAGAATGATATGTGAAAACATCTCACAAGTCGAAAATGCAAATACAGTAAAACATTAGCGTTACCGATATTTCTGCACCAGAGGCACATTTCGACAATAAATGTCTCTTCAGTGATGATAGAGGCTAAACTATTTGAAAATCCCAAGCTCATTAAAAAAAATGAACAGCTTATAGGTTCTAATAAACATAAACTTTTTATCGTGTTACGTTTCTTTTTATTCGTTTCTATAAGTAAAGATTTTTCCATCAACTTGATTCTTCAGTTGGGTTTTAAATTTTTTGCAGTTGTGTAAGGGTTCTTGTTTTTGTGTCCCTCATGGAATAATTTATCGGATTTGAAAATAGAAAAAAAACTTTAGTCACTGTTTGTCAAGTACTTAAATATGTATTAATCACCAAGGCGTATTAAATAGGGATACTGGGCACTATGTTATAATTGGAAACCAGATATGAATATTTCTTTTTCATTGCTGTAACGCTTTCAGCATCCGCCCTTGAACTATTACAGTAGCTGACTGTTAGCGTTTGTAGTATGTGTGACACTTAAAGATAAAATGAAAATCTGAGTCATATATTTTAGACGTGAACTCATGATCACTAAACCATCTGTTACCATCGTCATTTATTATATCATATGAAGATTAATATCATAATCATCCACAGGCTGAAAAGGGACAGTCGTCGTGTTTGAAAAGGGAACGTGGTTTTTTTAATATTTATCTGTAATTTTTCATATTTAGTTAAATTTGCATGTGCTGTATCTTTTTTATTGTAGTGAAGAAGAAGAAAATATTTTGAAAACCGTTTTGAATAATAATACTTATACTCATACTCATATTAACTAATATCAATACTAATGCTAAAATAAATACTAATACTAATATATATACTACCATTAATACTAATACTTAATATATATAAATACTAATACTTATAATATTAACAATTTAGAAAGTAAATTATTATTTTATTCATTTCGGAATTTTGGTTCTCAATGCTCTTCAACTTCGTACTTTATTTGGCCTTTTTAACTTTTTTGGATTCGAGTGCACTGATGAGTCTTTTGTAGACGAAACGAGCGTCTGGCGTATTTACTAAATTTAGTCCTTGTATCTATGATCAGTTTATTTACAACCACTGGGTCGATGCCACTGCTGGTGGAGATTTATTTCCCCGAGGGTATCACAAGCCCAGTAGTCAGCACTTTTTTTGCTGACATGAATTGTCATTGATATGGTTATATTCATAAATTAACTGTCTACAAATTTTTGAATTTTTTGAAATACTAAGACTTTTCTACCTCAAGCATATATTACCTTAGCTGTATTTGGCGAAACTTTTAGGAATTTTGGTCCTCAATGCTCTTCAACTTCGTACTTTATTTGGCCTTTTTAACTTTTTTGGATTCGAGCGACACTGATGAGTCTTTTAAAGACGAAACGTGCGTCTGGCGTTTATACTAAATTAAGTCTTGGCATCTATGAAGAGTTTAATTATTATATGGTTGGTGTATTTGCTTCTATTGCTAATATATTATATATGCAAATTATCAAATTTAAGTGTCACAAATAAGTCCAGGAAAAACCTGGATGAATAAAGATATCAAGACAGGTAGCATTACCAGTTCTGTAAAACAATTAAGTTAGAATCAAACAATGCAAACACAAAACTATCAAACAAAGCTCAACTAAACATGAAAAAGATGCATTGCATTATGAAAAAATGGAATTGAATATAATAGCTTTGTGTTCTATGTAGATTTAATCGTTTGTCTTTTGCATTCTACGTTTAACAGTTATTAATACTTAACTTTGTGTAATGTTAAACGCTTTTTAGTCTTTTAATTAATAGTGAATGTTCTCACGATAATTTTTGATTGCACGAACGTATAGTTTTCAATTAAAATTAATGTTTACCTTCGAAACAAAAAAATGATAGAGTTTGTCATTAAACAAAAGTGATGATAATTTCAGGTAATGATCCGTATATAAATCAATCGAGTGCTCCTTTTATCATTAAAAAAATGGAAAATATTTACACTATCAAGAAATCAGTTCCATCATATTCAATTACAATAATTTGTTCGATTGTTCTTTTTTTTTTACAATGATATAGATTAAACATCATATTTGATATGAAAAAAATGTATTTGATTGATAATATCAAATAAACAATGAATCATCTAATAGAAATCGAATTTCTATAGCAACTGTATTAAAGGTTCTTTTTATACAAAAACTATAATAGCAGATTTGTATTAATAAAAAAAACTTTAAGTGATTGAAAATAGTTATATGATATATATTTTCACTTATATCATTGAAAATTAATGTTAAGATACAATTTGCAATTAAATTAATGATTACAAATACGCAACCTTATTATTCTATCAATTTCGCCTGATTTGAAGGGAAATGGTTTAATTTATTCATAAAAAAAGACAATCAAATTCAGCAATTTGGCCCGAAAAGAAACATGCAAAGACCTAAGAAAATAATTTTAAATTGGCCTCTTGCAATTATATTCTTTCAAATTGGCATCTTTTTCGTGAATAATATGTCTGCCTCGGGTAAGTTTGCATCGTCCCTCCCACTTACCATAAAATTTAATAGTTGTTAATTTGCCACTTTAATTTTCTGAATTGTTGCTAAAATGTTTCCTTTTAATTATGACTTTTTTTTTTTTAATTTCTGGAAAAATAAGCTTAAAGCAAGATGCAGCTCAGTGTATTCAATTTAAGTTTATACATAAAATGAGTATCTTTTTCTCGAAGGACACTAACTGTCAGTTTGATACTTAATCATATGGTTTGTTGTTATATTGACCAAACTTACCAAGGTCATTCACGTACCGGACATATGCCCAGGTCATGTTATTGAATTTGCAGTATATATCTATTATTATTCTATGTATAGATATGAACGCACGAGGCAGACTTAATGAATAGGAAAATATTGATCACTGAAATATAATATCGTAATAAAAGATCGAGGTAATTTGGAGGTTATATCTTTTATAAATACATTCCACATTGAAGAAACACGACATGTCCAACTTTTAATTAATTTTGGTATAAGATTATATCAATATTAAACTATACGAAAGAGCAAATTTCATTTAATATATTCTCGTGCCAGATTTCCCCCTATTTTTTTTACCTTAATCTGCAAATTCGTTATGTTAGACCAAATGTTTTAAACATGCAAGTTTTTTTTAAAGGTTTGGCCGCCTCTCCAGTCTCATGGTAGAGTATTCATGTATCGATTGCTAGAGGTCATGGGTTCAATCCGGATGTGTCAAATACACGGGCGGATCTAGAATTTTTTTTATAAGTGGGGACCCACTGACTGCCTACAAAGGGGCCCACTCCAGTCACGCTTCAGTGATTCCCTATATAACTAACCCATTTTTTTCTCAAAAGGCCCTACCCTAAATCCGCCTCTGAAATAGAGAACTTGAAATTGGTATTGCTGTTGTTCTGCCATTAAGGAGTCAGGGCAGATACTGGTCGACTCTGAGTCAAAACTGTATGACCGTCACAGTGAAGGTTGACTTGTCATTGTGTAAACATTATAGATTAGCAAGTAAACATTCAAGCTTTGCTTGTCGGTGAAAGCAGAATTTATAGTCAAATCTTATCAACATGTCCTCGTCCTCATCATTGTAAAAGAGGGACGATAGGTAACAGAGGGAGAGTCAAACTCTTAGATAAAAAATAAACTGACAACGCCATGGCTAAATATGAAAAGACAAACAGACAAATAATAGTACAGAAGATACAACATAGAAAACTGAAGACTTAGCAACACGAGCCCCAACCAAAAACTGGGGGTGATCTCAGGTGCTCCGGAAGGGTAAGCAGATCCTGCTCCACATGTGGCACCCGTCGTGTCACTCATGTTAGTACAAATCCGGTAAATCCTGTAAGGTTTGTACATATGTAGGAACATATAAAGAACTGAACTGAATGAAAAAGGTTCAGGTTTCTTTTCCTGCTTTGTATATTCAGTAGCTATTTACAAGATACAGAAAATAATTTGTAGCCCCATATACCTATTTAGAAAACTATTTCTCCCTAGATGTACTCGAAGACAAAAACTGTCAATTAACAATTAAATCGCCGAGGTCAATGCTGTAATTTAAAATAATGAAGAATATAAATAATGTATTTCCAATTTTAGTAGACTCGTATCCATATGATAAATCAAATCAAGACACAAAATCACTATAAGATCTTAAAAAAACAAACTTAATCTTTCAAAAAAAAATCAAGTTCAGCATATTAAGCTCTACGCTTTTCTTTCAACTGAACTGCAATTTTTAAATAAAAAAAACAATAATAACAGCAGAAGGTCACCAACAGGTTTTCAACATAACATGCTTAAAAGAACATTTTTTTTGTCCAGAATCAGATAGTGCAATTACAGCGGACGAAATGAGAGGTCGTTCCGGTGTTATGTTGCTGCAGAACCCAAAAATTCCGATAAATTTAATCATAAATGTGCGGTAAACAATTGTTGCAGCAATTTTGAAAATTTTATTTTGAGTAACAATGTTGAGATAGGGTTTGATAGCCAATGAGACAAACAAACAGCAACAGACATCATGAAATAAACGGAAGTAAACAACCCCGGGACACTGTACGACCTTCAATAATGATTTTTTTAAATGAATATATAATGGCTTCATATAAGTTTTACTTTTGCAGACGACTGGTGATAAATATTTCGGTTATCATGGATTAAGATCACTATTCCATTTATAAATATCAGTGAATGTGTTCCTGTATCTAAATAGTTGATATCATGCACAAGGTATTTACGAGACAGGTAGTTGCGGGTGGTTACAGTTCAAACACCTTCCAAATGATTCCATCAAAAGATGTAGGTGTCATCTCATACATCATACAGAAAACAAGCAGAGAGAATCAGGAAAAATATGTACTTAATGTCTTTGATGGATGGTACCTTGCAAGAATATGTCTATACATCAACGTATAACCAGCCTTGAGGAATCATGATATATATATTCAACAACCGAAAAAAAGCAACACCATCAATGGTTAATCAAATCAACGTTGACACATTTTTTTTTTTTAGAATTATTAATATCAAATTAGAAAAAATAGAATTATGTATTTGTAATTTTCGCTCCCCTGTCTAATAAAGAAAACAATATGAATTTCTCATTCGTCAACCTATTCTTTTCTAAGAAATTTCAGAAAATACACAACGTAGGAACATATTAAGGTTGCTTACACACATATACCATTTTGTTTCTGATGTATAGTGGTCTCATCGGCTATCATGCTTTAACTTATTTCTGTGACTTTAGCAAGAGCAGGTTTTTTGCTGCTGAGTATATTAAGTTCTTTTGCCCTAACTCTGTAAATCAACTAAATGTCTTTCCTTGAGAACAACGATTACATGCCAGATGCATCAACACATCTTTTTAAGATTGTTGTCATAGATCATTAAAGGTTTTATTCGTCCCAATTCAGAATCATATTTTAATTAAGCCAAAATATTTTTATTTTTCATTATAACCTGAATTAAATAATTAGGTTGCAGTTTGAAGACCCTTGTGTGTCTGACTGATAAGATAACAAACCATATTTGCATTTGAAACATTACCATGATGATAAGGGTATACCACATTCAAATGTTGACGTTTTTATGCCCCATTTAGGGGCCTTATGTTTTTTGGTCAGTGCGTCCTTTCGTTCGGCCGTTCGTTCGTTCGTCTGTCCCGTTTCAGGCTAAATGTTTTGGTCGAGGTTTTTTTTTCTTGAAGTTGAAGTCTAATCATCTTGAAACTTAGTACACATGTTCCCTAAGATTTGATCTTTCTAATTTTAATGTCAAATTAGAGTTCTTGTCACATTTTCACGGCCTACTGAACATAAAAATGATAGTGCGGATGGGACATCCGTGTACTATGGACATATTCTTGTTTGATATATTTTATGCACTTTTAGAATTGCTTTTCCATAACATGGTGTTTTATGTTAATAAATATTGATTCATAGTATTAATATGTAATATATAATGTATATTTAATGTGTTTTACAGTCTCTCTTAACTCTTTTATAAATTGATCTGTTATTAATATAGTGTGTATATATAAAATGTTTTAAAAAGGTGAGACTCTAATAAAGCATATGTTTGTTTGTTTGTTTGTTTTTTGGTTTGTCCATTATCTCATCTGATTGTGTTGGCTCGTACTGATCCATCTATATATATATCCTTACCTTGATGCATGCATGTATTGATATTCATTAATAAATACTATCATATTATTATTTATACGTGCCCTTGATGCAAGGGTAAATTTTTCTGGTTAAAGTCATGATTTTTTTCATTTCATTTATCTTACTACAGTTTGCAGCTAATATCAACCGTATTCAACATAAAAACTAAATATTGTGTCGGTAAACAATTTCCCCAATCCAATTTTTATTAGATATTTTACTAAAGCTTTCATTAAACACTACTGAACATCGACTATACAATCTGCTAGTTGAAAGAGAAACAAGTACTTAATAATGTCGCTTTATAATGAATCAATGCGCATGTTTGGTTGAACATACACTCTGACTATTATCTGTTGTGGTAATTCCGTCTAACCAAACTAAATCGGGCTATATTTGGAAAGATTTAAATTTTCATCAATATTACAAATAACATTGTTATGTTTACTCTGTTTCTCATGTTTGTACAAGAAAACAAAAGCTTAACCTTCTAGCTATTTAAAAACCTAGAAATGTAAACGGACAACATATTTGAATACATAAATACCATTTTTTCTCTAAATAAATAAGAGTAGATGGGAGGTTAGGACCGATGTGGCGAAAATATGTCTATACATAACCGACCTTGCATGCTTTAATTATTTGTAAGACAATTTTCAGATGTTTCATGCATTTCACTACAAACTGCAATTCCTAAAATTTTACTTAGCAACGACCACTTCATTGTTAGCTAGTTTGCAATTAATGTTACTAATAATTAACTATTTATTCGTCCCACTCATTACACATAATGACTTTGATGATCTAATTTACATAGCCCGAATGGTGATTTGATTACAAAAATATGCAGCGTATATGTATGTGCATTGTAGAGGTACAATTCATTCTCAGTCGACCAGTGTTCTGACTGATTTGATTAAGTGTATAAATTAGCCTAATTTTTAGTAACATTATGACCCTACTGAGTATGCCCCATCTTACTAGTGGCTGTCACAACTCATATTCGTTTCTCGCATTTCTCCGTCTAAAAATATAAGTAAGAAGATGTGGTGTAATAAAAACGAGACAACTTTCCACATATGATCAACGAGCAATGGTGTAAATGAATACACGTCACTGAACGACCTTCAACAATGAGTAAATTCCATATTATATAGTAATCTGTGAAAGTCCTCGGGACGACAACAAAAATGTGATGCAATTCCAAAGAGAATTCAACGAACATTTGATTCCATGAAGAACGCTCAAGATAGTTTTTTCTCTATTATATTGTGTGATCCATTTATTTCAGTTAAGTTAGTTTTAACGCAAAGAACAATGTTTGAAGAAGAGACAAACAGAGAGTTGTCGAAACGATTGTCAGTTTTGGAAAGTGATATGTCCTTTACTATATCATAAGTATAGGTTATATTTAACGTCCGTGGGTAACAAAATGAGTTAACCTTGTATACTTGGTATATGTCCCTTGTCAAGAAATCCGGACCGTGTAGAGTTCGTTTTTTTGTTGTTGTCTTTTACTAATAAATAAAACGGGAATCATCAACATATATAATAATGGAACAGTAGAACAGACAAGACTAACCATCAAGTCCCATACTTTTTACATATTTTGGGAAGTTGTTGTCTGGTGTACTGTCCCCATTTTTGCTCATTCCTGTGATTCTTTTATAGTTATAACGAGATCGGTAGCCTACTCGTGTGAACAAGTGAGACCAAGCGTGTCTTCAATATTACAATCTTTAGCTATACCTACATCCCAAATTAACATATCAATTTTAATACAGGTGTCCAAGGCAGACATATAACACAACCGATGAAGATGTCAGATGGATAAGTTGCTGTATAATTGTCAAATGTGTTTTTCTTTTATTGTTTTTTTTTTTTACATAAATCAGTTCTCGTTTGAATTGTTTTACATTTGTCAATTGAAGCCTTTTAAAGCTTTTTAGACAGTATGGGTTTTACTCATTGTCGAAGGCCGTTTGGGGACCTATAACTGTTAACTTCTTTGTCATTTGGTCTCTGGTGGAGAGTTGTCTCATTGGCAATCATATATCCACATCTTTTTATTCAATCTATAGTTAATATGTATGTAGTAAGTTGAGATAGTGTATGATCAACAAATTTGTATACCGCTTCAATTGGCATGTTAGTTGAAATAAGATAAACGAAATACTATAAAGAGTCCAACGCTAGACGATAGGAATAAAAATAAAGCCCCGATATAATCACAAGGATATGGTTTTGACATTGATAACATATTAAAAATGATGTGGTACGATTGTCAAAGAGACAACTCTCAACAAGATACCAAATGACATAGAAATTATCAACTGCAGGACCCCGTGCAGCCTTCATCAATGAGCAAAAGCCGTACCACATAGTCAGCTGTAAAAATCCCGAGTCGAAATGACAAATGTAAAACAATTCAAAGGAGAAAACTAACGGGTTGATTTATGAAAAAAATAATGAATGAAAAGAAATATGATATGTAGCAACAAAAGACAACTACTGAATTACAAGCCTCTGACTTCGGACAGGAACAAACAGAATGTGGCCGGTTAATCTGTTTTGAAGGCACCAATCCTCCCCTAATCTTAATAGTGGCGTAACTGTACAACAAATCTTTTCTTGAGGTAGAAAAGAATTAGTATTAAAAAAATCAGAGTTTTGTAAACCCTTTGAAAACATTAATAAAAATTTTTACCAGCATTACATATGTTAATACTCAATGTACATTATATTGTATATATTCAGGTTGCACTCTAATAAACTATTTATTCATTCATTCATTCATATTACGTTCATTAAAGCTTTATTATGGCACATCTTCGGGTATCCCAAGTGCTAACTTTTGATATCTTTGATGTTTTAAGTCTACATTTACCAATATTGCATATGTAAATTGCATTGCACTAAACTGAAAAAATGAAAAACAAAAGCAAAATGATTGTTAATTGATTGGGTTTTTTTTAACAACAAGTTAAACATTAAATAACTGTGTATGTATTAAAGGCGACTGTGTGGGAAAAGGCAAAGCATCAAAAGATCAACAGAAGACCAAAACAACTCTGATAGGGCCACACCTTTTTTTTGTATTTTGTAAAAAAAACGTTTATTGCCCTCTATATATAAAAAAAGAAGATGTGGTATGATTGCCAATGAGACAACTATCCACAAAAGACCAAAATGACACAAACATTAACAATTATAGGTCACCGTACGGCCTTCAACAATGAGCAAATCCCATACCGCATATAGTCAGTTTTGACTTATTTTCTGTTTCGTAGGTTTCTGATCGATTTGACGTTTACCCGGCGTCTGCTCACTTTTTATCAATAAAATACAACGGTTATACATAATGAATATATATATTGAAGTATTATTATACCCTATAGTCACAAAATCTGAAATATCCGGTTATTAGTCTTGTCACATTCGGTTTAAAAATGAGACAGTATTGAGTAATACGTTTCCTTTTGTCTCCAAAATAGAAATTGAACTTTTGACGGCGAACATATAACAATTTCAAGGAAGATACAGGCCTAGTCTGAAAGATTCTTTGAGTGCTTTCTGAGATATCTATTTCCCTTTGGACAAAGTAGTCATTGACAAAAGCTCTTAAACATCAAATGAACTCATTTCTGTGTCTCATTTGGTATTTTGTGAAGAGTTGTCTCATTGGCAATCACACCGCATCTTCTTTTTTATACTCGAAATGAAAAACAACATGCAGCAGAAGAAGCAAGTTTATTAACCGTTACAGGAAATGGAAAACATTGTCTTTTCTATAATTAATCCGGTTGATGTATTTTGAACTGCAAAATAGAACATAGAAAAGATGAACTTTATCTGGAAAATATAGTCCTAGTTCTGTTCTTTATATCTCTTGTCTGTAATGATAACGCGCTCACTTTAAAAATTTTTTAAAAAGTTCTTACTTGGATATTTGCACAAAATGTACCTCATGGTACCCTAACTAAGTAAACAGAAACTGTAAAGACTTTTATTGTTCTCATTGTCAACAACTACGTAGTTTACTTTTTATTCTTAAATACGTGGTTATTAGGATTAACACTCCAGTTGACTCAAACACTTTTCAGTAGTATCAGTGGGAACTATGATAATAAAGAACGTACTCTACGAGCAGACGATGTCATTAATATTAATCCGAAAACATCATGTTTGGTAATACAAATGCTGCTCTTTTATGTAATATACACCAACAAAAACGATTTGACGTCACTCCCACGAGATAGAACGACACGAACCGCGTTCATACTGATGTAATAATATAGAGTGTAACTTGGAACTGTTCCACTTTGGTGTAGGTGGTAACTAGTAACGTGTGTGCGTTTATTTTTGGCTCGTGCAAAAGAATTGTAAATGCATGTTATGCATGTACAGCGGTAATATCGTTGTCTGTTTACCTGTGTGTTGTGCACTGGTAGTTGTGTTACATTTTCAAGATGATTTCATTTATAAATCTCAGTAAAGGTATTTTGTTGATTCGTCTGGTGTTTTGTTGTGATAATGAGGTATATATGACAGAAAAGTTGATTGCTTGTCGAATCCAAGAGAGTCTGTCAAACTTTGATATGATTTCCCACAAAGTATATCCGAGTAAAATCTGCATGATCCTATTGTTCCATTGGAATTTTATTGAACATTTAGATTGACATCTGAAAAATAGGTATAGTGTCATTTGGTCTCTTGTTGAAGAGTTGTCACATTGGCAATCGTACCATATCTTCTTTTTATATATAGAAAAACAAAAAGCGCAATGGCGTAATTATCTGATTCTACCATTTAAAACACAATATAGTTGTTATTTGAAAGGTCTAACAAATCATTAATGATGATGTCAATGTAGGAAGGACTACGAAAAGTGATATTGATTCTTTTGAAGCAGACATGAATGGTGATATCGATGGAGAAAGGACGCCCATATGGATGATTATAATATATCGATGTTAGAAGGGCTTCCCAATGGGTAATAGTTATATCGATGTAGGAATTGCTACCAAATGACTTTGTTTATATCGATGTAGGTTGGACAACTAAATGGTCAATGGTTAAGCATAGGACCTATAAGTTTGCAATGGTTATATACATATTAGTACATGGTTAATTGTTACATCAGTATAGGCTGGACTACCATTTAGGCAAAGTTTGAGATCTAGCGAGTTCTATTATGTTATGCATTTACTCTTTTTGGTATAAAAGAGAGGCGAAACTGAGATACCAGAGGGACTTTTGACCATAGCATGATAGCTGTGATAGCTACTAGCACAAGATAATATTTATTTTTAATTTTCGAGTTAGTCTATGCTAATGCAGCATAATGCAATAACCAATTCGCCGGCCATATTTTTTCCTATCTAACATTTTGCTTCAAGTTGTTTTGATCCCGTTGTTACTCCTATTCAGCAACAATAAATATCACGAAAAGACAGAGTGTACTATAGAGATAGTTTATTTGAAAACATCAAGTCACTCGCCAAAGTATAATAAAAGAAGCATTGAATGAGTATGAGTCAACTTCCCTATTTGATATATATTTGGACGTAATCGTGCAAGCAGACGACCAACACGATCCATGTCGTGTAAACAAGACACCAAACACTATGAACTTTTTGAACTGTGTTTTATTTCTTCAGTGTATTGCATCTGTGAATCATGTTTGTATAATATAATCCTAATTATTTCTGTGTTTTGGATAATTCAAAACTGTAAGCAGGACTAATAAATCTTATACAACTAATTACAGTTTATTATTAAACGGTAGTTACCCTATCGCTGATAAACTGTGTCTTTGTTCAATGCCAAAACATCTATTCGTGAATAAATAATGTTTTATCTATGACGTAATGTATTATCTTCCGTCAAGGTTTTTGCCAAACTGAAATCATATTCATTAGCTGAAGTGTTTCAACTCTTCAAAGAAGGGTCCTTATTGCTTATTTTTATGTTGTTAACTGTATGTACTTTGTCGGCAAACACGATCTGCGTAGAACCTTTAGAAATGAGTAATATGTCAACTCATGGCGAGCTTTTCTCACCTGCAATTTGCGTCAACTATGTCCATGTAAGTCTAAAAAATAAGTTTTTCGCACTTAGAAAGACTAAACAAGAGGCAGGTTTATATTTTAATGTCTTTTATATGGAACAACTATAATTCGCTTACCAATTTTCGTACTTTGCAGGTTTGTTTGAAGAAATTACTGTTATTGCTATATAAAAAATCAGAAATTTATCCATGAATTGCACGTTTTATTATTAATAAAAACGGAAAACACATTTTTCTAAAATGTGTGTCTTTTGCTTAATCATTGGTGTATTTGTTTTTGTTTTTCCAGCTGTAGAAGTCCAAATTTCAAAGTTATTAAAGTGACTTTTGGGGAAATAATCATTTTGATATACGAAATATAAGTTATCTTTTATACTGTCGACAACAGATTTGGATTTATTGCTGAATATAAATTAAATTTTACGAAAGACATTTTCAGACAGAAGTCTAAATGTGCTGTTTCATTTAAATATACAACTTATTTAGATGCAAGATCCAAATCACAATGTGTAAAAAAGTAAACCATTATAGGTCAAAGCACGGTCTTTAACACGGAGCCGTGGCTCAAAATAAACAGCAAGCTATAAAGACCCCAACAATGATAAGTGTATTACTAATTCAAAAAGAAAAACCAACGGTCTAGTCTATATAAAAAACAAAATGCAAAAAAAAACCACGTATGACTTTCAATATCAAATGACAACCACTGAACATCATGAACCTTGCTTGATTTGAAAAAGGAAAGAAAACAAACTTGTAATGCCGTGTTTAAGCTACTAGTAGTCGCATTTACTTTATCTGATAAATATTACATTTGTCTTATTGATTTGCGTATGGTTTAAGAAGAATGACTATGGATGGCCCATCACAGTGATCTCGGTCAGTGATTTTTATTAATTTATAAATTAAAATTTTAGTCAGGGTACCTGTAAATGGTTTCTTTACACTTTTCTAACTGTCATTTTCATTTTCAAAGTCATGCAAGTAGGATGTGTTTACCCTTCTGGAATACCTGCATGACATTAACCCCAATATTTGGTGGGATTCGTGTTGCTTAGTTTTTAGTTTTTTATGTTAAGTCTTGTGTAGTATTATTTGCCTGTTTGTCTTTGTCTTTTTAATCCATGGCGTTCTAATTTTGTTCTCGATCTGTGAGTTTGAATGTCTCTCTGGTATCTTTCTTCCCTCTTTCGTATGTTTAGATGAAACAGTACATTTGCATTGTCATTTTACTAGACTTTTCATTACTGCATTACTTAACTTCAACTGTATATTTAAGCGAAGCAACACATTTGCATTGTCATTCTTTTCAGTATTTATACTTCATGGAAATCGGATTTGTAACAAATTACATGGTAACCGTGAAATAATTACCCTATTAAAAACTAATCATTTCTAACCATAGTACCATGCTACAAACCTATTTCTTGTGTTATGTAATTATATTATCCCCTAATTAAAGTTAATGGAAATATGTTGCTTCTGAGGAAACACAATCTTTAGGAGTCCTTAATAATGGATGAAAGGGTATATAGCATGGAGACAACTGAAGGCCCATGAATGAAGTCATTGTTGATATATTATACATACAATCAATAATATCGTGGTCTTTTCATTAATAAACCATGCAATATTCACAAAGCATAACAGGAAGCTGTGTCAAGACCTATTTCTGCTTGCAAGACTTTCTGTATATTTACTGTGGTTTATCATGAATATTCTCACTTAATTGTCTATGATCAGAAATTTAGCTTTCGTATGCATGCACATTGACACATTTAATTTAAATCTCATCTTATATGATTTGAAATTTTGGATTCATGTCACAGATTCAACAACCTAATGACACACTTAACTAAAACACCAATATAAGTGACTATATATTCAATATAGACTGTATTGAAATTTAAAAAAAAATGTTTTAAAAGCAGACTTTATTAAAATATTATTTCGCACTTTTTGAAATCAACTTGTAAAACCCAATTGTTATTTTCTTTTTTATTCTGCACATTTGTATTGAACACTTTTATATAAAAACGTCACAGTCACATTAAGAAATATCTAACTTCAGATTAAATAAAAAAAAAAAACAGAGTGTTTATCTTTTTAATTTTTTCAATAGCAAAATTCTGAAAAAAACAAAGTACATTTTGTAATCGCTTCTACAAAAGATGGATCCTGACATAAAATTAAGACTGCTTTAATTTCAATATTGACAAATGATATTTGAAAAAAAATATTTCATCTTTTTCAACCTCACTTTGAAAGTTTAAAGTTAAATATTCAATACACATGTTTTATTTTTGTCAAGGACCTCAAGACTGTTTCAATACATTTGCAACAATATAAATATATATGACTTTCTCTAGCTCATACTGACATGACTTTTAAGTAAGTCATTCTGTCTTTACCATTTTTGGCAGGTGTATAATGCTAATACACGAATGCTCAATCGTCAGCCAAATCACCACTTGTTTACTATTCCACCATTCTGTATAATAAACACAGGAATGATATGATATGCCATCGCAGAGTGATTTATCACTTGTTTTTGCGGTTAACCTGCTCGCGTGGCTAATTCATAGATATGACCAATAGAAGCGTCCATAAGTGTTGCTAATTATAGGAATCTCAGGTAACCACAGGAATGCAAGAGATAGGCAGGTGCTATTTTGATTGACAGATGATAGTCATTCTACTGATAAATATCAGTTCATTCACATAGCCAATGCATTGGATCACATATATTTAGTTGTTGTGAATCGGCGGTCAGTTCTATTTCTTTCAGCACGCATGCACTGGGTCAGAGGATATTTACATTTATCAGGGTTTTTTTTTAAATTGAGAAAATGAAACCAAGAAAGCAATCAAAAACCATAAAACAGAGAAAGACAGACAACACAACAACAAACAAAAAAAAGATGAACTGACAAACATCGATCAGTTCATTAAATCCGCAATGCCATTTTCATCAGTAGAAATTGTATTCTTGCAAATTCACACTGTTTTGTTTCTGCATTTAAAAAAGAAATCAAAATAATCTGAAGCATATCAATGACAGACATTTTAATGAGAATTCTAATAATGGTTCGAAATTTGTGTATATCTAGAATTGAGGGTTATAGTAATGTGTTCATCTACAATTTGAAATAAGAAAAATCAATGGGTCTTTTTTGTTGTCCGAAGTTCTGTATAGATTTATGTTTGGGCAATCTCAAGATTGTGGTGTCCTACACTTATGATCTTACTGTATTAAATCTTATCTGAAATACAGCCGCCGACATTAGAGAGGTTGGTGTTTTGAGTTTAAACCAAGGAGTAGCGAGTATTCTTTGAAAAAGGTCATATTATTGTTGCTACCGCTGCATCTTTGTTTCCGTTTTCGATTAAGTATAACTATATTATAGTTTAAAGCATATTTCTGAGCTGATTTTAGACGGGATTTTAGATCCCCACTCTAAAGGTAGGGGCTTTAAAAATTGCAATCTCTTTGTTCGTCGTTTGGTCCGTCATTCACTTTGTCCAGCAAATATTTTCGCCACACTTTTTATAGGTAATAATGAACAGAATGTCTTAAAGTCATACGAAACCTCAAATTAAAAAAAAAAGGCATATGGTCTTTTTATAACTCAATGGGTAGTTTTCATTATAAAACTTATAAGCATATACTTTTTCTGAAGAAAATTCTTTAATTTGTTCATATTTAGAAGAAGTGTACTTTATTTAATTGCTTCCTTCCTTCCAGGAAGCAATTCCCCGACATATTTTCCGTATACAAAGTGATATTAGTGTGACCCAACGAGGACCCAACTCGTAAAAATACGGTGATTGCAATATGCATGGATATCCTTAAAATAAACTTTTATCTGATTGTACATGCTTAACACGTGGTCAATATCCATGTTTTTGTTGATTGTTGACAAACAAGTGACAATCGTTAAACTTCGGCTTCAAAACACGAATTTTTATTTCCTGCCATATTTTTACAATAACACTGACCAATTGAGAAAAAAATTGACGATAATACGAAATTTATGCGAAAAAAATGACAAAATCGTGCACAGAAGACTTAGTTTATGATGTTTGTATGCATTGGTTCAAGAATTGGAATAATATTATTTTTTACCGGTCACCCGTTTATTATTACTTTAAAAAACGGAAAAGTTATTACGCTTCCGTAGAGATTAAGGTGTTATATCAAACTGCAAAAGCATAATAAAATTACTATCCTTTTCACTATTCCCTATTTCTGAAGTGGCATCTTCAATATCAATCTATTCACATTGACTTTTTTTGTCAACCTACCTATTTTTGTGGTAATTGCTGGTTTGTTCTAGTCATGACTAAGCATGAAATTTTTGACACTGAACGTCGTTTAGCAAATATCAATCAATCAATTATGCCTCCTTGCTTGAGTATCTTACAGTATATCTGATAAAAATACACTATTTATTTTTTTCATTTTCAATCATTTTTTTTAAACAGGCATATTCTATAATTGACAAAGCCAACACGCATTTGTTCTCACCTTGCAATCACAATATTTTCACAATCAACTGCAGTTGAGCGCTCCTTTTAAATGACGTAAACAAGCTTATCGACAAATCGTGACAACAATACTTCTGAAGAGGATTTCTTTTATTCGCAGTTTTGTCATCCTGTCGTATTGAACAGCGTGCACGTACAATTGGGACGATTAATTTGTGTAATTAGTCACTTAATTTACCATAAATTACCCTCCATGTTGAAGAGGTTTATTATAGAGGATTACATCGATTGGATCCCACCATAAGTGGTTGTCCAGACAATTATATGCACTAATTTTGTATCAGGCATCGAAAACATGGCGATTTTTATTCTGTTAAAATTTTATGTAATAATAACGAACTACTAATGATCAACGCAAGACTTTTTAAACATATAAAGCAACAAAAAGTGGAGGAAATTAATAGGGAAGCGCGTGTTTTAACATTTATATTTGATATTAAAAAGTTTTTAATCAATAATATTAATGAATTTCCCATACTTCCCTAGGGTATATTGAAAAAGATAGAAATTTTGTATCATGTATGATGTTGTTTTTGTTAATTGTCCTCCAAAAAGACTGCCAATTTTTATAAAGATATGGTAGATATGTACTATTGTCTCAGTCGAGTTGGTCTTACGCAATGGAAACGGAATTTCTATTCCAACAGATGAATTAATTGACACACTTATAATGTGCATCAATACTAATTTACTGCACATCTATCTTTCGCCTATCAATCAGCTGTTGTGTGAGCCAAGTTTAGAAACAATTAGTAATCTGTCTCATCACATTGGGGGCATCTAAGTATAGTTGATGTTTGTGTTTTGCAGTTTGTTTTCCCACGTGCTGTGTTGTAAAGTTGATGATGCTCTCAGATGAAAACAAAATGACTTAAGCTGTAAGGAATTTCATCAGCTTACCTATGACGTTCGGTTGCTCGTTCTTCCTTTAATGGAACGCAAATAATCATCTGGTCGGCAGGCTGTAAGCTAACTTTTTAACAGGTTAAAATAATATGCTACAGGGACTGTATAACAGTAGAAAAACAAAGGATACGGGTAGCTTTTCATGACAGAAAATCAGTACATGCACAATAACAAAAGTAAACACACGAAAAACATCTCAAAGTCACAGTAAGGCCTTCTCCAAGGAACAAAAAACTCGGACCACACTGCAAATTCAAGACGACCCCTAACACTGGATTGATCGAAATCTTTGCAAAAATACTAATATAAACTTTGTAAGATGTGACACCGACTAATCGGGCCTGGTCAAGAAAGAACACACAGGCAAGTAGTGTGATTTCAAATTCAGCAAGTAAGCATACAGCAATACATATGAAAATATGAAATCCTTTTCTCGTCAAAAGAATATGTCCTTTATGTTTGAACTTGACCAACATGTATCTTTTTCCGAGTTCAAAGCACGTTATCGTGGCGGTCAATCATGAAAGGTGCCTCTGCAGCAATGCACTCCGATTATCTTCAATACACGATGCTATTGGAATGCACGTAGTGAGATTTACTGCATAAGCTATCATGTTGGTTTTAGCTACAACACATTTAAACAAAACACTCTTAAAACGGGTCTAAGGTTTTCAATAAGGGTACTCTTTTAACTCTACCATAAGTTATCTTAACAGAAAGGGTCTATGTTAAAGCACAGTGTAAACAATGCATATTGAGTTGCTTGGTACAAGTTTTTCACAACATAATGATGGATAAAACAGGGTCAGACAATCTTACATCCAAACAGATATGTTAACATCAAATGCACGTACACATTTCTTCTAAAGTACAGTACTCACAAAAGGTCACGTTTAAAATCAAATAGAACTAAGACAGTATCCTTTCAAAGGAAACCAGCATTAAAGATAACAATCTTGTTTAAACAAGAGATGTATGATTGATGTAAAACTAAAAACAATAATGCTGAAGATTATACATCAAAATAAAAACAATAGAAATATTCGTTCTGTATTGTTTCGTCAGTTATTTTTGATTTAATCAACTAATCAATTAACAAATTTCTCATGTAAAAACATAGATTTTGACGAAAATCAAATTCGACTGTCTTTTTTTACGAAACTGAGACCAAACTAAGAAATATTATATATAGCTGGCAATATATTCTTGAAATCGATATCAATCAATGCAAACTAATGCCAACCAAATGATCTCAAAATGCTAGTAAGTAATCGATTTAGAAATTAAGGTTGCCTTAAATTTAATCATCAGGTATATTCCAAAGTTCTTCGAACGAAAAAAGTTTGAATCAGTCGTTTAAATGATTGTAAAGTCGTTGTAATTCAGATAGATTTTTAAATTTGCACAACCTAATATAGTTTATACTGTGGAATTATAGAGAGAAAATATACCCAGGGGTCAATTACTAACTATTAGTTGAAGATAAACAGGCAGCAGCATGGTGAAAGCTTACTCATAATACCAACTTCCCTTTGTATTTTTTTTGTAGATTTCAATTCCGATATTTAACATACAGAGAGTAACAAATCTAACAATATAAACAAAATGGAATTGAACAGACGTCTTTCTGGGCAAGACTCCAAGTAATTTTATATAGATACTTTATTAACTTTGTTTTTAAGATTTAAGAATGATAAGAATAGATCTAACAGGTTGGAATATCTAAAATTAAATAGTATGATTCACTATACTATGATTTACACTTTTTCTAAGTTCATTCATGAAAGTTTGAAGAGTCAGTGGCCTTGTTTTATAGCCTTGTGATCTTGAATGTTTAGAAGAAGCGTGTTTGATTCGTTTTTGCACACTTGTGAATTTTCTGAAGATAAACTATTCCAGATGGTAAATAGAACCAGTTCTTTTGAATAGCAGGTCTAAGGTCATGTACAACATGATTAGAGTTTCTCTCTCGATATCTTCTGAAATTCAGTTTTTTTTCAACTAAGCAATTACTCCACCTTGATTATCAGAGATATGTGAATCCGGGTTTTTTTTTTCTTCAAATATTAAAATAATGTGCGTCAAAAAGAATTTGATCTTCCTGAATAGAAGTGCAAAGAAACAAATGTTATGAAATATTCTAAAAAGTGAATCATACTATTAGATAATCCCGAGTTTTTTAGTTTTTAAATAAAAATTCTTACATGGATTTTTAAAAATTGCATGTCTATAGAATTACAAAAAACGCCATAATACATAAGCCATCATTTTAAGCTTTCCAAGGTTCCTATGTCATACAAGTGAGAGGTTTAGCTAGCTATAAAACTAGGTTACACCTACCATTTTCTACATAAGGAAATGTCTGTTCCAAGTAAGGAATATGACAGTTGTTTTCCATTCGTCTGATGTATGAGCCTTTGGTTTAGCCATTTTATGAGGAACTTTCTGTTTTAAATTGTTTTTGAGTTCGGTATTTTTGTTATTATACTTTATACTACTTAATATTGGAAAGATATGTGTAGATTTGATCTTATTAATGAAACGAGATCATATTTCTCTATTTTCCGTTGACTCCAAACCAAAGGTCGACCAATTTATTTCATAAAAGGCATTTTGTTGAAAATAAAATGGAATACATCTTTTGAAGATCGACTTTTAGAAGATAAGAAGAAAACCATTAGGCAAATCTTTTGATTCCACTTTTAGATATATTAATGATGTCCTTTAACCCTATAATATTTTAATAGTTGAGTTTCTTCATCTCATAGAAATTCAGGATATTACAGAAATGTACCGATTGATGATTAGAAACATCCATCACAAATTTGACTTTTTTTTATTTTCTATTCTCATCATTATGCAAGTAACAAATTAGCGACCTCAGCATTTTTTGTCATTTAGCAACTCGATTATTTATATATATTTTTTATCCTTTTTCATAGATGTGATAATATATGACGATGGTCACTTAAGGCGCTTAAAGTGTAAATCGTTTTTCAAGCCCTGGATCGATGGCACTGCAGATTTCATTAGCCGAGTAGTCAGTGGATCGCAACTTCCATGATTTGAAACATAAAACATTTATTAAATTCTCATTGTACACATTTTGAAGTAATTTTAGGTTCTTACTCACTTGGTGTTTTAACTTTACTTGTCAAGGTAAATCGAGAATAGTGATGTGAATGCATAAAATAAACAATGACGTTATTTTCATTTTAATATTCAAATACTGAAATTGCACATAACTCTTTAGATTCTATACCAGCCAATTGCTGTACCAAAATTTTGAACAATTTTACCTATTATGTCTGTGTGTCTTGCTCACCAATTGCTGTCAATATAATTGAGTTATACTGTCATTCAAGTGAGAGGTTTGGCTACCTATAAAACCAGATTTAATACACCATTTAATAAATACGGAAATTCTTGTTCCAAGTCAAAAATATGAAATGTTTTCCATTCGTTTGATTTGTTTGAGCTTTTGATTTTGCCATTTGGTAAAGAACGACTAGGGACTTGTCGTTTGAATTTCCCTAAGAGTTTTGTATTTTTGTTGTGTACGGTACTGGTGCTGCCTGACCTATCTTCTATATGATGTATGATATCATCGAATCCTATTATTTTTACTGGTACTTAATTGAAGTTTGCTATGATACCTTGTAAAACATGCATTGAATGGTTTAATTTTTGAATTGTTGTTTGGATGGAGAGTTGTCTCATTGGCACTCACACCACATCTTCCTATATCTATTGGGTCTGGATATTTATTTGCAATTCATCAGACGGTAAAACCAAACAAAAGAATATGTATGTTAATTTGAACACTTAAACTCTACATTTGTATTTTAGTAAAAGTTTTGATGAAATAAGGTTTGCCTTTTTTCGCCATTATTTTATGTAATTTTCTATTTCATTGTTTTGAATAAATATATATATGTATCTTTTACATTTCCCCTCCATAGAATTTTTGTTTCGTTAAGAATGAAACGTGCTATTTGTCCACGAACTGTTGTTCTTAATGGTTTCACCTCCCTAAGGACCAACTGTAATTTCAGTACTTGTAAACAATGTCACTGACATTGCTGCTTCTAATATCTTAAATGATAAAACAATAGCAAAATATCAACGCCTTTAAGAAATTTTACTAAAGATTGCTATCAGATAGAAAATTAAGACTTTTTTGCGTCATAAAATATATTTCGGTCGATAATAGTTGTATCTTCATTAAAAGTACTACGTCTTGAACACAATAGTATTGATTAAGATTTGTATTACTTGAGAGAACGATGGCAATGGTCTAGGCCAACATAATTTCAATTATTTCTAAGCATTATATTAGGAAATTGACTTGCATGGAAATGGGAAAAAACGCTGTAACATGGTGTGATAACAATAAAATGAAGCCCAATAATATTTAATAATAAAATTTATGTGTCCAATGAACACATTGATATTGTGTTGACAAGGGGTAATGTCAAATGTGAGAAATTAAATAAACACAGAGAACATACAAAGATAGCAATCAAATATTGCATTTGGAAAAAAACGCAAAACAAAATCATCGGTCAAGACAAACCCTCAGAGAACACATTCAACAATATACAATGACCACTGAAGATTGTACAAACCGAAACCCGTCGTCTTTGGGTCAACTATTCAGGCAGCAGACTCTTTTAAAATTAAAGTGTACATATCCTGCACTAATGAATTAAGTATTGGCTTGCTTATCGATGCATTCTTGAATGAATAGGTATGGATATACCACATATTAACAGTTACGACGTGTGGTAGTAAGTTACTGCGATATACACGGGTCAGTAAATTTCATATAACTCGATCAACCATAAATGGTGTTTCGTCAAGAAAATGCATCTGTGTTCGGAACCACCGACCGAATTCTGCATAGGTAATACGGTCGCTATCACGAAGCGATTTAACTATACGTTTGTCTGTGTACCAATTTACCAGCAACTAGCTTTATCAGTTTTAGATCCTTATATACTAGATACTCTGATCTGAAAATTTACCAAGTCTGTCCTATTTCGGACTGTAACATGTTGACTGAGTGATGATTTTCATATCATTGCAGCATGCATAGCAGGATATATGTACACAAAGGTGCACTTAGTCTCTCATCTTTTTGAGTCTATGCAATTTTTTTTAATTTTTTTGTGTTGCCTTGATTTACCTTGTGAACTGAGTTATGCTATTTGAACATTGGGAAATTACTGTTGCCATTATTATACATTTTGTGACTATGTGCTTACTATATTTTAAATAACTTTTTACTTGGTTTTAATGAACGTTTATTTGCAATGATGGCAAAAATGGTTGATGAAGTGTCTTTAATTCACTCTACCGTTTTATTGAAACCTACCCAATTATTGTTTTTTTGAAAAATCATTCATAATTTTGCTTTAACTATTACTAAATTGAAGACTACAGTACCATACATCAATACAGTTTACTTGTATATTGAAAATATTTTTTGTAGATCTTATTCTTAAATATTTATCTCTTACCCAGATGTTCCCTTAATGATTAAACTTTTTTTTCTGATTGATTATCACGAATTAACGACATATTTATGTTACATTTGATATCAATATCTGTTAAGATTTTATAAATGGCGTATAAGTTTTGCAAGGGATTCGTAACAAAGTTAGTTCACCATGTGTTAAATTAAATTCAATAATTGATGATAATACATTCTTATTATATTTTTTTTCTTAAATAATCAATCTATAAACTGTGCTATCAACACTAAATTTAGAATGGCGAAATTCCGATAATCATAACATATACATGAATATCATTTAAAATCAATAATCAATGAGTCATTAGTTTTACGTTCTACAGTTGTTTATAGTATGGACATTTTCTCTGAATGACCATGTTTATAGCAACTAGAGACTCAGTTTAGGTGTGATTCTGACACATCGTGACCATAGAAATTCTGATAACAAACCTAAGGGATATTGTGGAATGGTATTTATATGTTTTCGGAAATTGAACGATCATGATTATCTCATCCCCATGGCAAAATATATATGTTGTTAATTGACTCTCTAAATGAGTTCAAAGAAACTGTGAAATTTACAACTGTGACACAGTAAAACATTTTCCTACAAAGCTCTGAGTCCTTGTCCGAATTAGGTTTTTACATTCTCTGGTCACATTAAAAATTATTTTTGGTTTTACTTTTTTGTCCATTTTGGTTTTACCTTTTTGTCAATTTTTGGTTTTATTTTTTTCTCCATTTTAGTTTATAAGCTTTTTATTATTAAGTAAGCTTTGGATTTTCATATAATTTTAATAAGCATTAGTTTACAGACATTTATTGTAGAAATATGAATCTGGTGAGGAATCATTTGCACAATCAAACCTGATTACCAACAGAGATTAGTGAAGAGAACAACACAAACATATCATTAATTAAAAAAATCATTTTTTAGATTGAACACCTAATTTTGATATGAATTATTTGCCTCGTTTAGTTTATATTTTAGTATTCGTTCGAACGTTTTGTCTTCGTGATCAAAGACTTTTAAGACTCAAACACTCACATTTGTCTTTATTGTTACATAAAACTTAACACTCATGCCTAAAACTATAAGAAATGATCATACTTATTTTGGATTAATCGTGAAAAGTAAAATCACCAAAAATACTGAAACTCCGAGGAAAATCCAAAAAGGAAAGGTCCCTATTTAAAAAATCAAATGCTTAAACACATCAAACGAATGGATAACGACTGTCATATCTTTGACTTGGTATAGTCACGTTATATATGAAACATAAAAGGGCATATACACAAAGCACATTAGCAAAAATGAAGTACAAGAATACAAACATACAAACAAGTTTTACAATATCATACTAAAGGTATGTATAAGAACAGAGACACGTCATATGTATCAAAGAAACAGCGAGAGGCACATAGACAAAGCACATTAACAAAAATGAACGAATAGAATACGAAAACTTTCATAAAACAAAAACTCAATGAAGGGATGTATAAGTATCGAGCCAAGTCAGAAGCAAAATCACAAAAATACTGAACTCGGAGGAAAATCAATTTGGAAAGTCCATAATCACATGGCAAAATCAAATAACAAAACGAATCAAAAACGAATGGACAAGAACTGTCATATTCCTGACTTGGTACAGGCATTTTCAAATGTAGAAAATGGTGGATTAAACCTTGTTCTATAGCGATAACCCTCTCACTTTAATAACAGTCTCTTCAAATTCCGTTATATTTACATGATGCGTTAAATAAAAAGTCAAAATTAATAATATAGTCAAAAAATGGGTACATCAGTCATCATCGTTTAACAATTTTAAAAGGAACAATTCAAAAGAACACAAAAACATCTACTATCTACCAACACATTGATTGATTTGAGTGTCTGACGTCAGAAATTTTGTATACGTCACATAAATTTGTCGTTCAATGTGCATACAAACAATTTTAAAATTTACATAGTTAATTTAGGCATACAGGGTTAAAAAATCAAAAGTATGTAAAAATAAATTACAGAAATAGACCGAGATTCAAACTAGTCCAAAAGTTATAGATAGAATTAATGAGCATCCAAAAATAGTTAATTCCATTGAATGATTGAATGATTTTGACGTTTGTGGTTCAACGTATATAGTAATTCATAATAGAGATATATCATAATGACATATAATAGACCAACATCATACTGACGGGATCTTTTAAAGTACATAGTCACGTTATAAGAACAAACGACGGGTTACATTTACAAACTTTTTATATTTGTATCAACATCTTAATAAAATTCAAGCTTATCTTATGTTTTAGAAAATTTTAAATAAAAAATATCTGGCACCTAATGAAGGATATAAAAAAAATGCATATCGGTATCCAGGATTGTTTTGAATTTTTTCCTAAGACATAAATGCATTTATGTTTAATATATAGGTTATGCTTTGCCTTTTATTTTTAACTACGTCCACAAGTGTGTCTGTACTCAGAGTAAATATTGTGGTTAAAATACAAATGTTTGTCAATACGTGTACCATATGATAAATCTTAACAATTTATAACACGCAGGTTGATCAATTACAATGATAAAAAATATATGTAAATATAGATCTTTTTCTTTCCATTTTTTAATATTAAATGGATTGGTGAGGTGAAACAGATGGATTTCTAACGCAAAATACTGAATCAACGCAAGCACCCTAAATTAGATTCGATACTTTTAACGGATTCATGGCTGTCATTAGTGTCATGCATAATATTGTGTGTACCTAGTTTACGATTAAAGCTACACATTTTAAATAAAGTGTTATCATTTTCTAAAAATAAATCTTATTATAATTTTTTTTGTGTTGTTATATCTTTGTCATATCAAGAATTTCAACAAGGCGATTGTGGAACGATTATCGGGATAGTCATTCTAGTGATGTTGGATGACGATTTTCTAAAAGTCTCACTAATATGTAACTCATCAATATATTTCATTTCTTACTTTTTTGACTAGATTTTTTTCTTAATAACTATGTACTCTTGTAGCGGCTTATTTATTTTTAATAAAACTCATTTATTTTGTTTTTCATTTTTATTGAAATTTTCTCCTCTACCACAAAAAAGGTGAACCAAAGGTTGACCCTTGTATTTAATCAACCATGAAAATAGTTATAATAAGTTAGAGTAAGTCGATTAATCTCACACTTTTATAATTGATATATAATTTGATCAAATTATCTTGCTAAAGGAGTATTAAGTCAATATTTAAAAAAAACTATATGTTTTTAACAATAAAACTATATTTAGCAATGAACGTAAGAAAATACCAAAAAGTGATACACCTAGGATTTGTCAATTTCTAAAATGTATTTGTTTGTTGCTACTAGAAATAGATGAACAAACAAGTAAACAAACACTCCAACAGAGTGATGATTTATAGGCATAAGAGGAATTCCAGAATCTGAATGAGTTGTCATCTAATTATCGATGTTAAAAAAAAATCACTGTATCATTATGTCTTCTTCTATTGAATTAAATCTATACTTAAAACAGAATAGTTTCTTAATTGTTTTCAATAGTTAGCTTCATACTTGTATTACATGTGTAAAGTATGTGTCAGAAAGGAACATTATTAGATCGCATTGTTATAAAAGGATGCACACACATTAACTGACCATTATAGAAAACAATATGCATCCACAAATCATAACATATATAACATAAATACTCATGGTCGTCTGTCAAACATCAATTTCAAATGTTCAAGTCAAAGTTTCGACGATGTTTAATATGAAGAAAATGGTTGTGCCTGTCCTAAGTTAGGATCATCTGGCACTTGTTACTCTTTGATGATTTTTTGTTTAAGTTCAATTCAATGTTTTGGATTTCCAGTGAATTAGTACACATTTTTGTTTAGGGACCAACTGGAACCCCTGTCGGGTGCGGAATTTTCTTGCTGTGTTGAAGACACATTTGCGGACTTCGGCAGTTTTTTGCTGTTTGTTGGGGTTGTTGTCGCTTTGATACATTCCTCATTTCCATTCTCAATTTTACATTTGTATTTACCATAAAAAATATCAATTACCCTGCTTCTGAAATGTCTTTAACCCTTACGAGTCCCTTCAGTTAAAAAGTTTGTCATATGCTTAAGTCTTAAATAAATGTTTGTTAAATTAAAAAAATAAATTAAGTTATATTTGAAACCATCGAGTTCTGAATCATTACATAAAATGCAAAATTGGAAAATTAAACAATGCATCAATACAATGTGTTCTAGTATCGAAGAGAATTAACAACTGATAGTTTACTTCTCTATATTCCATCTAGTCTTTGCGTACTGTGATAGGAGGCATTTTATTGCAATCTTATTGCCTATTATTGAAGTTTGTATTGAATGGTTATCCTTTTAATGAATTTCTACCAGAATTTATGGTGTGGTGTGTGTTTTTATGGGGATTCTTTAAGGTTTTACGGCAATCATCGAAAAATGGTTGTTTAACAGACTATTTAAAAGATGCAAAGGAGATGTCAAAGGGACAAGAAAATTCAAGAAACTGGTCACAAACAACATCGTTGACAGAATGGAAGAAAGACGATCAATGGTATACCAAATGCTACAAGGAAGACTAAAAAATATATTAAATGACCCCCCCCCCTAAAAAAAAAAGAAAAAGAAGGAAGGACGAACATAAGACAAACCATTTTCCACAAGTCGTCAACTTGCTCCTGTCAAGTATAAATCTCAGGAGTAGTCGCAGTTTTGTTATGTCTAACACGTAAAAAAGGGAAAGGGAGTGTAACTGTCACGAAAAGAACACATTTATTGAAGATAATGACATGTCTTACAAGAAACAACAAACTGAAAAGATACAGTATCCTGATTTCAGCTATATTACGAAGTATCCTTAAAACCTCAAAACTTTTATTTTGATTTATGACGTTTGAACAGCGGTATACAACTGTTGCCTTTATGAAATATACATTGGGAATTTAACAATGTAGTCAATTTCAAAAGTATCGGTTTGATCTGTTTGATCTTTTTATGTGTTAAAAATTTGAATAAATTTTGGACATCTCCAAAACTTAAAATATTGCCATGATTTCGGATATTGTCATTTCTTTAAAATATCAAGAAATTTCCCCTAGCAAAATATCGAACTGTAAAATAATAATCTCAATTTATAGTAACTCAAAATATGAATGCTTAATAAAGATTTAAAATTTATATTGCTATGTAACTCATTTATAACTTTTTTTATTAATCATATTAACCAGTAACTTCTCTGACTAATATGTATGTTCCTTTCTTGTGGTTTTTTGTTCTTAGAAACAACACGTGTTTTGGTAATCTCATTTCAATTAATATTCTTTAATATCACAATAATTGGAGAAATGAACTGGTGACCCCTGTATATCATTAATCCGCAAAACAGTTGAAACAAGTCTTGGGTTTTCTTTCAGTGAAAATAATGATCGAATTATGAAATATTTTATAACTTTAAAAGGTATATCAGCAAGGAATTGTCACTTGCACAAAATTATTAAATGCTAGGTTTATAACTTAGGAAACCAGATGCGCGTTTCATCCAGATAAAGTTTATTTTGTCTGCTACGAATAGAAAATTCATAGAAGATACTAGGTTCCGTCCATATCAAGTGCATTTTGTCTGTTACTCTTAGAAAATAAAGTAGAAAATATTAGTACTCATAAACCTCAACAACGTGATGATTCAATAGAATAAGAGGAATAATTAACGTGATATATTCATCTGAATATCGATGTTGAAAACAGTTTTTAGAATAATTTACAGTATTACAACTTTTTGCCAGATTTTACGAAATCTATCAAGCAGTTTCTGTTCCATAGTGACACCATTCATTCTGCTAATATCGAGTAGAAATTATGTAATAATTTTAAGTAATGTGATGTTTATCAAAAAGTCACGGGATAGTAGATACAAATATACTCATAGTCATCTATCACACATGCATTCCATAATCTTCAAGTCATGGTGACGGCGTTAATAATTGATATCTTTCAGCACAAATAAAAACCTATCTTCAGAAACATGGACTCACATTAGCAATAACACTGCTTCTTCATATATATCCCTTACTTATCCCTTAAAAAAATTATCTGATATTGTAGAATGAAAGAAACCTACCTTAAATTGTGTTCCTTTACTGCATTTTGTATGTGTCTGTCCGAATTCGGGAGCCTTCAATTTAGTGGTTTTCGTTGCAATTTGCGGGTTTTTTTTCCATTTTGATTGGTACACTTCTTTATGATGTTTGGGCCTTGAAAAGCTGGCTACACGGTGTGGTTCGGGTCCTGTAGGAGCCATTCGGTTACCGATAGTTGCTTTCACTTACATCAGATGGACATTGCCTATTAGTTGTCTTATTGACAACAGTACAACATCTTCTTATTTTGTTTTTTATATTTGCTTAAATGGTTGGAATTTATATTAAATATTGAAACTTTTAAGTCATAATAAAAGAAAGGATGAAGATTTGTTGAAAATAAATCGCAAAAATAATGAACTCCAAGGAAAATTCAAACGGAAAATCAAACGGCAAAATTAAAAACTGAAACACATCAAACAAATGGATAACAACTGTCATTTCCTGACTTGTTACAGACGTTTTCCTATGTAGAACATTGTGGTTTGAACCTGGTTTTATAGCTAGCCGAACCTGTCACTTGTATGACAGTCGCATCAAATTGCATCTTCTCATTACAAGTATAGTCCTCTAGGAATAGTAAGAGGCATTTAATTTCAATCTTATCTTTTATTGCATATTTTATTGAATGGTTATTTAATAAATCAATTTCTACAAGTAATAATTGTGTATGTGGTGTGAGATTTTTTTTATGATTAAGTAACTGTGTATTAAACAAATATAAAAGAAGCATTATAAAATGGAGACAAATAACAAAAAGTTGAAATCAGTCACAAATATCACAAGGAAACGAAACATTGGTAAACACGAATCCAAACACAAATTTAAGTACGCAGAGGGATAAGCAATTCCGTTTATGTACATGTAGTTTTGTGAACTCTGCTTAAAAAACTCGCTGTATTCATTTAAGATTAATACAAAATTGGACATTTATAGATTAAATTTATTGACAAAGGTTTTATATTTTGGTAAACGTCTCCTAAACATGAATAACTATTGTGATATTCTATATCTTCATATATTTTAAAAATCATGAAATTTCGCCTATGAAATAAACGAGTGTGTCAAGAATTCTCAGGATAGTCATTCAACGTATCGATAAAGGTTTCTCACTGAACTAACTTATAATGTAACTCATCAATGTATTTTTTATTAATCATTTCTTATTAATTTTGCCAGTACTTTTTCTGACTAATTGTGGCTTTTATAACTCTTAGTCAAATACGCTTAACTTTAGTTTCTCTTTTGTTCAACTATTTTATAATATTACAAAAATGGGAGAAACCAACAAGAGAACACTGTATTTTATCAATAATCGGAAAAATTAAAAAATGTTGATTCAGCTTACACTTTTCTGATTCATGATAAAATTTTGATCAAATCATTAAAAACGCAAGTTGAAACTAAATAATGCACATCTTAATACTTGAGCACTAGCAATGATAGAAAGAAAATACGAAAATGGAATACAGCGAGAATTTTTCAATAACTACAGTTATCTTGTTTTTTTTCTCTTGGAAATAAACAAAGAATCAAGTACACATACACTCATACATAGTGGTGATTTAATAAAATAAGGGAAATTCCAGAATCTCAATGACATATTATCTTTCTTGTCATCTTAATATCGACGTAAAAATGTGTTTCAGAAGTACTTACTGCATCACAATTTCTTTAACCTATACTTATGAAGAGAGGCGAAAGATACCAAAGGGACATTCAAATTTTTAATGTGTTTCCAGTTAATCGTAACTTTTATTGATATTATACCATATGTGTAGAGTGAATATTTGACAATAAAATTTCAGATAGCCAGGCACTTATATATCATCAAAATCGAATGAAACGAAGTGCCCCGAAATAATTAATGTTAAACTAGATTCACCAATCATATAATTCAGGTAGTTACTGTGAATTCATTTATTCTCGATTATTCTCGTGGGTATCAATTTTCGTGGTTTAAGGAAAACTTGCATATTTGTGGATATTTAATTTCGTGGTTTTGACTAAGTATGCATACATACCTTTGAAAGATTTGTAAATTGTTAAACATTTAAATTCGTGGTTCCACTGTTCCCACGAAATTCACGAACATTTGTATCCAACGAATATCAATGAACCAACAAGTCGTGATATATCAGTAATTAGTCATGATTTACTATTGTCGAGTCATGATTTGTAACTTGTGAGTCATGATTTGTAACTTGTGAGTCATGATTCATAATTGATGAGTCATTATTTATAACTGATGAATCATGAGTCATAATTGATGAGGCTTGATTCATAATTGATTAATCATGATTCATAATTGATGAGTCATGATGCATACTTGATGAGTCAGGATTTATAATTGATAAGCCATGCGTTATCAGTGATGAGTCATTATTTATCAGTAACGAGTCGTGATTTATTAGTGATGAATCTTGATTTATTAGTGAAGAGTCATGATTTTTCAGTGTGTGATAGGATAGTAAGTATATGCTTAATGATGGTCGTAAATGACAAAGATATTCTATAGCAATAAAGTTATGGTCCCAAAGGTATTTGTTTTTAAGATTTTTTGTATCATTACAATAACAACCAATAACTTATCTTACATCAGTAGCTAAAATCAACATATATGCACATATCTATGCTATCCTTATTTGTCCCTGAAGTTAATCAGATAAAAAAATAAACCTGATATGATTTTTTTTTTTAATAGAGTTAATTATTTGATGCAGACACCTTTACTAAAAAATAAAAAATAATAAAATTTGTAATCCATCTGTGGTAAGTATGAAACAATAATTTAGAGGATCAACAACGAATGAATTTTCTCCGTCTTCATTTCTTCTAAGTCTTTAAATATTAAAAGAGGCCTTTTATTGCAATCGTATCACATTTTATTGTAGCTTTTATTGAATGGTTATTTTTTTAATCAATTTATACAAGAACCTTATTATGTGGTGTGAGATTTTTGGTTTTTTTGTATGATTTTAAAGCAATCATCAAGGAACATGCGTAATCTTGTTCCTCGTATTATTGAAGGTGAAGGGATGCAAAGGAAACAAATTAAACCTTTAAATAAACTGAAGACACCAAGAATACGAAAAAAATAATAGTTCACATAGCACTACAAGATCACCTTAAAAATAAGCAATACGACCCCCTTCTACATAAAATAAACGAGGACAAACTCAGGTACTTTGGAGAGATAAAAATAAGTCCTGTTCCTCTACGTATACTGTTGCGTCCTGCTCTTGACAAGATAAATGTCAGTAATAAGTCGCATTCTAGGAATGTCATAAACAATGAAATTTAATTTGGAATATGTTAAAACGAATAGAGAATATGTATTTATAATATACTGAGATCTTTTTATTTTTAATTACAATAAACCGTTAGGAACCATATTATTGGTATTGTTTTGCTCTATGGTCTGGTCGTTGTCTCTATGACACATTTCTTATTCCCATTATCAATTGAACTGCATGCAACGAACATTTTGAAACAAATTATAGTATGTTGAATATCTGCTGTATATTTCAAATCTGATGAACAAGAATACATATATACAGTCTAATTCAAATGCATGTGTAGATGATTATTGGAACCCTTTAAGTTTTATCCCCCAAAAAGTTTAATAATTTTGGTTAACATATTATGTACTTCCATTTAAACTACAATTTTTAATTTACTCACAGTATATTACTAAATATCATATATCATGTATAAGTAAGTAACTAGGATTTATGACGTTAAATGTTTATAAACACCTACATTGTTAAATAAAATATGGCATGATCTGTAACTAAGTGATCTTTGAAAAAGAAAAAAATATATTCCATTCACTTTTATAGAAGTCGATTTATGCATGATAAATTATTAAAACTCATTAAGAATTATATGTGTCATTTTTTCGTAACGGAAAGTACATAAAATGACATGAAAAGATGGGGGCGTCGACGTAATTTAGTCTTGATTTCTTATAAAAATTACATTAATAAATATAGTAATATTTGAATATCAAAATAATATTAAAATCCAGAATTAAAGCAATGTTTTATGTATTATATGGAATTTAGTACCTGTACCCAGGAAATTGGTATTATTCATGTTATTTCTAGCACGCTGGACGAAGGGATTTAAAAATGCGATGTCACCTATCAAGAATACTGGAAAACACATATCAACCACACATAAACTAACATGCAAGATAACCTACAAACAAATTCGATTAAAAGGTGAATGAGAAAGATTTAATCAAAACACAACATATATCTAATTTAGTTATAGTGGGTCGTTTTTCTACCAACTGTAACAAGTACCCTCTTTTACTTCTATCAGAGATAGTAATATACCATAAATGTTATATAATTCTGGAAATTTTAAGTAGTGGTTTTTTTTTACTTTGCGGTTTCATGAGCCAGAATTGTTTAAGAGATATGATTGTCAAATAGTTGGCTTCTAATATGATAATTTGACATTTACTCTTAAGTTGATGATGTAACTGTCTGCAGTCAGTTTTCTCGGTTATGTTTTATTCTCTAATTTCATCAGAAATGGTCGGGTGTTTTTTCTTCTAAATTGTACTTTCAGATTATTTATTTCTCAATAAAAACTATCCCTCGCAGTTTAATGACGATCTCATTTTAAATTGATCGATATATATTGTGATTCACGAAATATGATAGCTGCGTGAATTAAAACAAATACCAACATTAGAAATATTGCAAATTCGAAACCACATCCTTTTAACTTCACGCACACGCAATCCTGGGTACATGTAACAATTGTATATCATTAGTCAATGTAATGTTAAAAATTGCAAAAGAACATTATCATGTTAAACATGGTTAGACATTTACAAAATGAATGATAATTGTTGTTTGTAAACCCACAAAGTATTTTGTAAGAAATATATTTAGTTTCGTAATTTTTAAAGTAGCATCCACCTTCCTACTGAATAGTTTGATCAACCAAAAATAAAAATCAGACATTTGTAGGTACTAATCGGAAACTAAAGGGAGGTAGAGGCAAATGTCTTATCCCCTCATTTTCCAAAAAAGGGTATACAGATTTAAAATATTGCAATATAAGGTAATATTTGCTATAACTCCTTTCGACATCAGAGACTATTTCAAATGCTAATATATAAGTTCTTACATAGTTATAAAATCAAAATGCTTAGATATTTATAAAATGTCGACTAATCCGTTAATTGTTTTCTTTAAAATTGTGGTCCAATATTTAGTTGTCTGTGTAACTTTTTGTTATATTTGTATTGGCAAAACAATATGGTATTCAAATAAATGACACAATAACGACATTTTGATGAACCTGTGAAGTCAAAATTATTTTATTTTTTTCGCTTAAAGACAAATTGCATCATTTTTCTTCAAAATAAAATACTAACTTTTAAAAAATTCAGAAAACGCCCTCCCCATGCACATATTTCAATGGCTACCCTATGTTTTCATCAATATCTTAAAACCTAAATAAGTATATTAAAAGATATCTTATTTGTTACAGTGTGGAAGTGACTTAATATGATATATATACTGTATCATTAAATTCCATATGGGACGAAAAGAAAGCTCAAGACAACTATTGAATTTACTGAAACTATATATATACCGGTATATTGGCATTAGTTTGCTGTCACAACTTGTAACGGATTTATCTTATTGGCTCTCTTTAATTTGAAAAGTATACGTAGATGTAAAAATAAAATTAATAGCATAAAAGACACAACATAGAAAAAATAAAGACAAGGCTATACCAACCCCACTAAAAACTGGAGGTGATATCAGGTGCTCCAGAAGGGTAAGCATATCCTGTTTCACATGCGGCACCCGTCGTGTTGATTATGTTATAACAAACCCGGTAAATAGTCTAATTCGGTAGGTCATATTGCTTCCTTCCAATAGTCTGTACTTAAATGTCAACATAACAATTTATTATCAACATTCTTGATATAACAATCTTAAACAGAGCTTTCATTCATATTTTTATCAACAGATAGAAAGACGGCGATTTACATTTTTTGTGCAAATTTGAAAAATCATAGTTATGTATGTAATATAAATGTTCACCATAACAAATGTGATATTTGCTCAAAAAAAATTTGGCGACGAGGTGAGATTTTGTGATCACTTCAACGTTCTACAATTTACCAACAAATGCAGGTGCCATGATAACTTATACTAAATCTAAGATATTTTGACATCGCATAAAAATACATATCCAGCTGCTACAGTGTTATTTTGACCTTGAAACAAATGATTTGTTATATAATAAACGAATATTGAACAATTATCTAATGTCAAATCATTTCACACATTTCTACTGGTAATATCAAGATTTCAACCCATACTGCATTTACAAGGACGTTCTTCTGATCATACTAGACAGAATTTATGATGAATCTGTTCTAAAATATAATATCCCGACTATCTAAATTTTCTTTATGAATAATTTCGTCACTTTTTTGTTAGTAATTTTGCTCTGTCTTCTTAAACGATAGATGACATCTGAACATCGGTAAACCCTTGTTACCTCATTTTATGAATCAAATCATTTAATCCGCCATTTCTGTCGGTTTTATCATATTTTAACACTTGCTACTGGACGGGACTTTGATGTATGTATATCAAAAAACGTTTCCTTGTCGAAGCTACAGGGCCTTCGGTCACAAACTTTAATATAATTACTTAGACACATTCCCCATTTCCATTCTCAATTTTATTAGAGTACAAAATGTTTGCTCGAACCTCGAACCTCCAAATCCAGATTATATTCTGAGTTCAAGTATAATAATCGAGCTCGAAATGCTTATGACTGCAAGGTCACAATCCATTTGGAGGTCAGACTATTTGTTTGTTTTCACTTTCATGAGGGTTTATTTATTTACCTTGACTTTGACTTTGAGATATTACCTGAAAATCGATGTACTACTTTAATGGTATCAAAGTGTTAGACTTGTTGCTGCGGATCGATGCGAATGTTATATGCAATATCAGTTATATCTTGAAATCATAATAGAATTATTTATGAATTAAATATCTACATCTGTTTCAGCCTAATTATTATTCTTAAAAAGTGAAACTTTATTACATTAATAATCCATTGCATTAATGTTTACAGAAAAGAGTGTACCTTTATATGATTTGCCTTGACTCAGATTCTACTGGACTTATCCGGCAGTACGTTATGTACTTTTTAAAGAAGGACATCTCGAAATAGGTATGCAAAATGCAATGCCCCGTGTAAGAAAGGTTCGAGTCTGTATGTTTATTTAAACATCTTTTAACAACGTTCGAGTGATCAGAACGGATGAGTAACAAAAAAAAATGCATAATGGAAAACATATTTTGTCCCTATTCAGCATAACCTTATTTTTTTGTGGCAATCAAAATTCCTGCATAAGTTTGAAGAATCTACATTTTAAATTATTATTATTTGTTCTGTTCTTAAGGATGCAATAAATACATTTCCATTTGATTCCTTAGAAAAATGTACAATATGGAATACAAAATGCAAAATTGAATATGGTTTTATATCAAATCAATGTTCAATGGCTGCATGAAATGCGGTTAAATTACTATTATATACTGGTATAATAAATAAAGTACATTCAGCGCTGTATGGCACAAATAAAATATCTATTCTACAGCCACAACAGTTCTACAATGATGCTTTTTTACGCAGAGAAAATTGAATTCTAATCGATATCGTATGATTCATTGGTTCTGAGCTATATTCAAATATCAAATCAAATTGTGTAGTACTTTGATTCTGTAGTGCTGTAGCCTTCCCATCTGTTTTATTTGACGCGACTACAGATATAGAATACAGATTAGTTTTATAAAAACAAAATTGATTTAACTATCTTTAGGGAAGACCTATAGTTTGCATTTGATGTAAGATGGCGATAGCTGCAAAACAACTTGGTTAAAGATCTATGTCTTGAATGCAACAGATTCGTTCAATTTTAGAAAAGGTACAATGATCTGTAATTGCAGTAAAAGAAACTATTTCAGCATAACAAATACAGATATGCCAATACGCTCACTCTAGGAACAACATTTAAAAGTAGTGTTGCCAAATCAGTAAGACGGGACTAAGGAGAAAATGGTGAAACCAAATAATTAATTGAAGTTTTAACCTAATAAGAATCGCAAATCTTATCCTCCCATTTCAAAAAGATTATTCGTGTTTATTTTCAATGGTGTAAAAGATATGTCGATTTCTGTATACCAGCTACCATCTTAAACTAATTTTTATTTGAATAAAAAATATTTGATTTGAAAAAAAAAATAGATTTTGTTATTACAATTATTCTCTGTTTTCCTTCACTAACTGTTTACGTATAAACCTTTTTCATAAAGAAAACAACTAGGAGTGAGTATTTGCCCATTGTCAAATAGTACATACGCTGAAGACTTTGCCAATCTTGAAACGAATGTCTTGTGAAATCTTCTTTTAGACTCGAGATCAATAGTTTGGGATGACATATGTTTTAATGTTTGGGAGAACCAAAATCATGAAAAAGATGATATTTAACTTTAATGATATTTAGATAATTGTTTTTAATGAGAATTTTTTTATGTGTCTAAATGAAGTATGGAAATGTTAAATCACCTTTCAGTTATTGAATGGTGTATCTTACTTTTGAATGATCCTATGATAATTTCAAAGCATCAAAATCTGTTCTTTTCAAAGTAAATAAAATATTGATTGCTTCGCTGCTATCCAACTGTTTAGTATCGGGCATAACTGACAAGTCTTATGTGGTCAAAACGTGTGTTTGTTTTACTGAATTAAAAGCCTGGTATCTCCAATGAATTGTGTTTCTGCATCTTTACTTATGATATCGGATATGTTCCTTACGTCGTAACTAAAATCCCCATCCATTTCATGAATGTGACTTACCGAATTAGACTATTTACCGGATTTATTATCACATAAGCAACACGACGGGTGCCACATGTGGAGCAGGATCCCTTCTTACCCTTCCGGAGCACCTGAGATCACTCCCAGTTTTCGGTGGGGTTCGTGTTGTTTATTCTTTAGTTTTCTATGTTGTGTCATGGTTACTATTGTTTTTTTTTTTTCATTTTTAGCCATGGCGTTGTCAGTTTATTTTAGATTTATGAGTTTGACAGTCCCTTTGGTATCTTTTGTCCCTCTTTTACTGCCTGACGCTTTATCCCAGAGGATCTTTTTAAAAACTCATTTTACTCTTGTCAATTTCTTTACAAGACTGATCAAATATCAATAAGTTCACAATGCTTCTTTAAACATGTTTTATAGAAAAAAAACGGTGGATTCGAAAAGTTTTATCAGTTTTAAACATTGAAGTATCTAAGCTAATTCGATGATTACATAAACGTTCTTTACTGATGAAGCGCCCTTGAATTAATGAGGAAACATCCTTTTCAGTATGAAGTGGACTGAATCAGTATCAAATAAACGAATTAAATGTTTACATTTATTTAATATTTAATTACATAAGATGCATGTCATAACCAATACAAATGGATTTTGTAATTAATTGACGATAAAATTCGAATTACCTTGATTTGCATGCAATGATTTAGTTACTTTATCAATAAACAATGCTAATTATTTATTTGATACCATATGGCCGCTTGCCTTGCTGTTTCCTGTATTAAAGTGTAACTACATATGTATTGACATACATTGTAACAAGTATAAGAAAATAATTATAAATATTTGCTGGTAAATATAGGTCTCGAAGGGAGAACATTTGGTGGATGACGTGATGCATCCAACATTTCTTTATTACTGACCAGCAGCAAGATCAACGGAAATGCCTTCGGACGGTTTTATATGCTATATATAGTCTTAACTAAGAGAAGGTATTATTAATCGGTTCTTAGTTGCAATTAATCTCAAAATTTTGTAAACACTTTGTTAAACCGAAATATACGTTTGTCTTCACAACAATTTTACAAATATTAGAGTAAATGGGTACAAAGGTGTAAACGTAATGATGGTTCATTAGAAAACCAAATATTCGTATTTCTACTATCTATCGTATTATGATATCATTTGGGTGTTAGCGCCAAAGATAACATGCATTCAATCGTAGAAAATATCACTTTCATAAATTACAACCACATTAACTGTTACTTTGTCTACAAGCGCGTTTCATTCAAACATGATACGGTTACACCTTTGTAGTACACTATAACACTCGCTGCTTTGATTGCTGATGTTTACGTGAAATATTTGGTCGGTGTGTGTGCATGATCGCAGATCGTACACGTTGCTTATGAAAGCTTGATTCACAATTGTCCTCCGAAATTTGAGCATCGACTTTTCACCAAATCGGCTCGATATTCGTTTTATATTTTTACCAAAATTTAAGGTACATCGTTAGATATAAATTTTTAATTTTAACACAATGTTAAACAAATATTACCAAAGTGAAACAGTTCTCAAAAAAGACCATCATTAAATATGTTTATGTAAAGCTTTCCAATAATGAAGTAGGATAGACCACTAACAAACATGTTTAACCCAGTCATCATTTCCTGGTGTCTGCCAGGAGCCTGTAGTTAATTGGTTTTGTATTCATTCTTGTCACACTTGTTTTTCGAAAATTGTTCTGTAATTTATTAATGTCGGGGTCTTTTATATCCGACTATACGGTATACATTTTTCACAATTTAAAGGTCCTTCGGTGGCATATACGTCCATTTTGTTTGTCTCTTTTGGCATTCACACCAAATCTCTTTAGTTTAACATATTTAAAAAAAAACACTTGTTATGCATTCTAACTTCCCGGTTTAACTTAACATTTTATTGAAATATTGCCTGTACCAAATCAGGAATGTGTTAGGTTTTTTCTCTCTATGCGTTGCTTGGTAACGTTTAACTATGTCAGTATTTATGCACTTCCCCTTTTTAAATATACCTTGGTATTTTTGTTGTCCCTATTTCTTGTTTTTTTTGTCTTTATACAAATACCATGTGAGTTCAGATGCTAGTAGTGTGGTAGTTCCTAATACACTACGATCCACCCAGTAACCAGTCCCTATCATGATTCAAATGATGCCTCCTAATTGTAAATTCCCCGTTATTCACTCATGTAATATGGACTTGTTTCACCTGTTTATGTACCTATGCAAAGTTGATGTGTCTTACATGCTTATGTCTTTTGTTTCCCAGCTTTTGATTTCGAGCGCACATGGTAATGTTTTAATACCTTACAACTTGTTGTGCTCACTGAAATCTGAAATAGTTCATATGAAGAAAAAAAGCGATAGAGATTACACAGTGACAATCAACAAATTACTTGAATTTATTGATATATCCTTTTTTTTTATATAGTACACAAAGAATATATAATTCGAATTCATGACATACAAAGTCTTCAAAAAAATATTTAAAACAATATTATTTGGAGACTGTTTACTGTTATAAAATAGTATTATATGACCTTCGATTTTTTTTTACTTTAAGGGAAAAAAATGTGTTCTGTCAGGAAACGATTTTTATGTAATTAGCTTTGTTATAATCTCTGAAGTAGGAACGTTCATGTTAAAGACAAGCTGCTGCTTGAAAAATAACAAAAACAACGGAAAAATTAGTTCACATAAACTATTACAGTATGCAACACTTTACTTTCTCAATTGTTGTTTGATATTAAACGGCAAGCGTGATAATTTCGAGAGTTTTTTTCTTGTCTGTGAGTGTAGACAGAAGAACATCGTAAATAGTGTCGCACCACAGGCACTTTTCTCGGCAAAAATACATATATATCTTAAGTTTGACTGTCCCTTTGGTATCTTTCGTCCCTCTTTTAACATAAAGGTATATAATTGGTATATATTTTGAACAATACATGTATTAGTGTCTGTGTGTCTCACAGGATATTTGGCCAAGTGAGTGGCCATGTGATAAGGGACTTCCAGTTTTGATTTTTTTTCTCGGAGTTCAGCATGTTTATGGTTTTACTTTTTCCATCTGAATCTAAAATCTAATCCGATAATAGATAACAAAGAACACTTAACAAAACACAATCAAAACATGTGTATGAATATAAGTAATATGAGAAAACCAAGGGTTGAGTTTACCATAATTCCGTAAAACCCTAAAACATTCAAGAAAACCATAATACTACAATCTAGGAAAGAGTTCTTGGTGAATTTTGTTAAACATGTCGATACATAAGCAAAGCAGAAAAAGGTACATAATAGAAATATATTGACCTTAAAATATTTATGTCTCATCCTAGGAGGATATATGCTTTTTGAAAATCGTTTGTTTTCTCTTAT
Organism: Mytilus trossulus; assembly: GCF_036588685.1. Taxonomy (NCBI): domain Eukaryota; kingdom Metazoa; phylum Mollusca; class Bivalvia; order Mytilida; family Mytilidae; genus Mytilus; species Mytilus trossulus. Next base: position 43,527,881 of record NC_086375.1, on the reverse strand, counting down.
GTTTGAGTGTGAATTCACATTACTATTGAACGTGTCACGGTACTTTTCTATCTCACATTCATGTATTTGGTGTTGATGTTATATTTGTGATTGTCATCGGATTTTGTCTAATGCTAAGTTTGTTTCTGTGTGTGTTACATTTCAATGTTGTGTCGTTGTTCTCCTCTTCTATTTAATGCGTTTCCCTCAGTTTTAGTTTGATACCCCGATTTTTAGTTTTGTCCATCGTTTTGAAGAGCGGTATACTACTGTTGCCTTTATTTGAATGTTGTATAGAATAGGTTAAAAAGTTGGAATGTGATGGGGTCTAAGGGGAGAAGTGGGAACACTTAAAACAAATGATGAGGTTTTGGAAATCAGCGCACTATGTTACCAACCTCAATATATAGAAACAATCCTTAAAAAATCAACTATGTATAAATGCTGCTCTGAGAAACAAAAAATATATATAGAGCAATTCTGATTACTTCGTTAGACAGACAAAGTATTTGAATTGGTAGTAACTAAACTCAAGTGTTATACAAAGGATGTGAGGAGTTATTCGTTAAGTGTGCATGTATTTCACATAACGTTGAAAACGCAAGCTGGTTACAGGAAGGGTGGAAAAATTAAATGCATGGACCATATTAACACGATTTTATATTTTGAACGTTCACATTGTTAAGATTTTAATAATTCAATAATTCACTGTCAATTTTATATGTGGTTGGTGTTAATCAGTAGTTTTCTATGCTGTGTTTTGAATTATGTTGTTCGTCTTTTGGTCGTTTTCTTTTCTTTTTTTACTTTTGGCGTTGTCACTTATTATGAGTTTCAAAGTTGTCCCTTTGGTATCGCCTCTCTTTTGCTTAGTCTTAAAGCATCCAAAGGATTTCAGGTAAAGTGGTATACATGTACGAGAGTTTTTGAATTGAAAATTTCATTTCAATGATGGATGCTTATATTTGATGAGTTACATTAATGATACAATAAGTGCATACATTTTTCTATTGGCTACATTGACGTAATTGCTTTTCCTGTCAGGAAATGCAATTTTATTACATTTTTCAATTTATTTGCTTATTTTGCTCTTCCTTTCAAATACATCAATGACAATTTAAATAGTTGTTTGTTAGATTTTCGTTCATTAGTGTATTTTCAAAGTATCTCTTTTCTGAAAATTAAAGGAAAATCTACGTTTCTTTTCATTTTAATGAGTAAAAGATTAAAGATTAAGATTCTATAGATTGTTCATTTTTTTCTACATATTTCAATAAACCTTGATTGGCCTATATTACTGTTTAGCATGCAATGTTTTTAGCCAACTACTCATATGAACTAAAAAGAAAGATTTGGTTTGCTTTTATGTTATCATTTATGTTTTATTTTTTCTTTAAAAATGCAAGAATTGGTGTCCATTGTACTTTGTAGATAAAGTCAATAGTAGTATTCCGCTGTTCAATAGTCATAAATAGATTAATAAAAAAAAACTCCGGGTCACAAATCTAAATCGAGGAAAACACATCAACTACATGATGAAATCAACGAAACAACACAAACACTAAACTGCAACAAAAACAAACGTCAATGTTCTAAAAGAATCATGCGTCGGTTCTCTTCTTTTTTTTTAATTTTTCTCCTATATGCCTTCTGACAGGTTTCTTTTCTAAGGTTATTTACAAGAAAGGTCATCTACTTACAATTAGTTTTTAGATATGCCTGTATGCATTTGTTAAACTGCTGTTTATGCCGTTGAAACAGTTCATTTAAAAAAAAAGAATTTTAAATGATAAACCAAAAAGAAAAGTTACCGGGATTAAAAAAAATAGGAAGCTAATAGGTATAGATATACAATAGATTTGGCGCAACAAAAAAAAATATCAAATATATTGTTTTGCTCATTTTTTCATTTCGATGACTAAGAACTTGATGCAAGTAATCAATATTCGGACTGCAGAAAAATCATTCCACTTCGTTTGGTCCTATACTAAATATATAAACATTTATAGAACAGAATTGCCATCTGTTGCTAAAGGATAATTCTCACATGTGTCTCACATGATGTCAAGGACATCATACATTGACTCATAATATTAAGTCCGACATCTGCTATATAATCAAGTCGTTGACAATTACATAATGTCTACGATTTGTGAAGAAAAAAAATGTATGCGTAACTAATAGAGATTTGTATGCAGGATCACTCATCTTACACATGATATAAACTTCTCTAAAAAGAAAGATGCGTTTGACTTTTAAATATTTATAACTTAGCTGTATGTTATTTGTTCATTCGAAATTCAAATTTAAAACAGTGTACCTTTGGAATATATATTTTTGTGTTGCTAAATCAGAAATTGTAAAGCAGGACTAAAACGTTTTGTACTATTGTCACGGTCTTAACCTGCTTGATTCTTTCATTATTTTTTGTTGAGTTGTCTGTTAGAACTATAAATCTGGCGACCGGATAAAATCAATTTATGACATTGATTGTTTCGTGATTTCGCCCGGACATAAAACTACGAAATATATTTGTGAAAATGATTAAAATATGCTTAATGAAATATGAAACACTATTTTTCATATATGAGTGCACTTATTTATGAATTTTAAAATACAGCAAGATTTTTCATCTATTACAAGTTTATAGAATGAAATTAATGTTTGGTCAACTTCAATATATAAGAAATAAATAAGTAACTTGTATATTGGTTAATTTCTAGTGTTAGAGACTTCCTGCATGGAGCCCGAAATATGGATCCCATTTTGCTATAGTTCTAGTAGATGACCCTTGTATTGAAATTATTAGTCCAGTTCGCCGCCTTTGAGTAGTCGTTACAGGTTTAGTTACGGTCGTTTTCAAAACTTACTGCTGATAAAATTCAATCTATGACTTATGGAATTTCGAAATGCTATATTTTTAAAACATCATGCAACTGGATTTATTTTGTCAGTCATTCCAATCTATTCCCATAAAGAAACACTTCTTGTATAAAAAAAAATTAAAAACAGCTTATGTCATCAATATGAAATTGAATGCATGTTGATATTTTCATTATTTATTGTATATTCTGGCGTACTAAATTATCATCTTGGTACCTTTGATTACAATTTTTAGGGACATTTCCAGGATATTTAATAGGGAGCGCAATTCCAGAAAACGGGAATTTATACATCCGAGAGAACCTAGGCAATATTTCTTTATCCGACTTTATACTAAGAAATAATATCATTTTCTAATTAAGGGAAAGGCGTACGCCATCTACGCCCCCTGAATCAGCAACTGATTTGGGATTTTTAATTCAAGAATATCATTTTCAATTTGATTGATACATTTTCACTTTAAACATTTATTTCTTTTTTTGTCATTGATATTTTCCCTTTAATTTCTAAGTAGTTTTAATGAATAATGAAAACGTTTATGTTAGAATCAATTCTTCCTTAGTGAATTTGTTGTATTATTATTGTTTCTATATTATTCATAATGCTGTAAAAGGCACACCTTTGTGACTTATATATTGATTATTCTCAGATCAATTCTTTTTTCTATTTCATTAATGCTTATATGTATGTTCAATTTGATGAATGGACGGAAATTTGAAAAAGAGATGTGCTAATAAAATTCTCTTCAATTAAAATTAGATAAATGAAAAGGTATATAAAAAACTTGTATGATTTATATTTAAAAATAGTTTTCGTAATGTGTGTCATATCACCAATGTGGGTAATCTGTGTGGCTTGTACACTATATGGATAAACAGTGCGGTTTGTATTGCACTTAAGTATTCAATGTTTCCGTGATTAATCAAAAAATATAATTTTAGCATGGCTGAAGCTGATGCAATAGATTTTATGTAGTTCCTCATGTCCGGGACGTTAAATGTATTCAATTTCCTCTGTAATTGTTTAAGTCGAAGCTAGTTTTGCTCTAATGACCAGCATTGTCTTTTTCCTAGAATTATTTCAGCAGGTGAACTGATGTTTGAAATTTAAGGAAACTTATACCCATGTTAGAAAACATAACCGAATACAAATAAATTGTTAGCTTGCGTTAATAATCATACATATTCATTTAAAAGTAAATAGGTGTGTAATTTTTTCATAATTCAAAAATCTACCATGAATGAAATTCTAAGAAAAGGCAATTCTCACTATTGATTTGTAAACAAAAACACGTTAACTGTCATCATTATCAAGAGATATATGTTTAAATCAGATAATGGTAACATCTTACAAAAAACATTCTAAAATCCAAAATATATATATTGTGAATTTAGACTGTCTAATAGCTGTAGTCCAGTATTGAATAAATTGAATTGTATGTGACTGTCATAAAGTGAGAGGTTTAGTTAGCTACAAAACAAGGTGAAATACACTATTTTCTACATAAGATATGCTTGTACCAGAAATATATGACAGTTGTTTTCCATTCTTTGACCTTTTGATGTTACCATTTGATAAGGAATTTTACCTTTTGAATTATCCTTAGAATTCGGTATAGTTTTGATATTTTACTTTTTCTTTAAGGTAGAACAAAACTGGATTATTTGTTGACAAAAAAGAAGATATGACCCTAAATAAATACGAAAAAAAAACCGATAAAACAAGAATCAAACATATTACACAGAAAACTATAGATTTAGCAGCACTAACCAAACAATAAACCGTGGGTGAACTCCGGAATAGTAAATTAACAAGTTTCTGGTCCACGTTATATACAAATCCGGTGATCTATCGCCTTCCGTAATGTCACCATCTAGAAAAAGAGGATGCAATTGGTGTAAATATATCAGTGGACATCTGTGACAAAGGTAGTACATAAAGGTCATATACTCGTATATCGTGACATCGCAATAAAATTTTCAAAGGGATGACTATGGTGTGTCTTCTGTACTATTATTTGTGTGTTTGTCTTTTTATTTTAAGCCATGGCGTTGTTAGTTTATTTTCAATCTATGAGTTTAACTGTCCCTCTGGTATCTTTCGTCTCTCTTTTTAAACATTATCATCCACTTGGAACCCTTGATGTAATAGCATCAATGCAAGCCATAATCTTGCATCAAAAGATATTATAACAGGACACAAAAGCTAAGGAATGTCGTATAAACTAGGATATATATAGTCCATACTCAGACGCTACTCGAATATTGAACAATAGGAAAATTAAAATCCTCTCTTCGTAGCAAAGTTTAGTTCTCAATCGACCCTCATTGTCAATCTCTTGTCGTAGATTCGAGGCAGACTTAATGATGTATGTAGTATTTTTTATTCAAATTCATTTTAATAAATACATTCATCATAGTTACCAAACTTTAAATCATTCAGCGAAAATAACATCATCTTTTTGTGGAGTTCAATATTAATGCTGACTTCTTGTTCTTATTTTGTTTTTCTTGTGAAGCTTCTGTTTGAATTCATGAGAGTAAAATCGCATTCAGTGGGACATACTCTATTATTTGATTCCCATATATATATGCCGCTTGTCTATTGAAAACCAAGTCTCAGAATGTAACAAATATGTCGTTTATCAGAAGATCCAGCATTTTGATGATGTAAGTTTCAATTATCATTCTAGTAGAATCACAGATGTTTTACCAAGTGTCATTTTATTTCTCGTCTTGAAACAAAATATTTGCATCTGCGTTGCCCATTGTCATTTATAAAACAAAGCTAGACAATTTCTTGCAATCTGTATTTGATTATTAAGTATATAATCCGGAATTCAAGTGTAAAGTATGGGGATGTCAAATATATTTACACTTTTGCGTCAAGAGTATGGATAAAATGAAAATGATGGTACGAACATTTTGTCCCTTTGATTTGATTTCATTCTCTTGTGATAGATTGATTTTTTAAAGATTTTATGTACTAGTTCTCTCAGGTCAAAAGTTTGTCACCTTTTGTGAATTCCCTATTATTTCTTACAAAAACACGTTTTTTAAAACATTGTCAAAAATAAATTTGTATATATTTCGTCATCGTCTACATTTTTGTACAACATTTGGTTGATTCGTAGGTCGGTATTGTGGTGAAATTTGTCGCATCATGCTACTAAAGATAAAACATGATATCATCGTAAACGAGATTAATTAGATATATATAGCATGGCTGAAGTTTATGCAAATATAATCATCAATTTATGTAAGAACTGTGAGATAACATACTACATACTTATCAACATCGTTTATTACATAATGCCTACACTTTTACTAGACTAACAATTATCGTATTATTTGACCTGCAAGATACCTTGAATCAGTATAGTATATCAAAAGTTGAGCTCAAAAACAGACAAAAGATACCACAGTAACAATCAAAATTATAAGTCGAAGAAGGCAGACATTACCATGGATGACCTATAACGACCAAAAGACATCACACAGAAAGCTAAGTCCTGATCAATACATACCCCGTCATAACACGGGGGAATCTCGAACGCTCTGTAATAGATGCAGTTCCTGCTCCATACGTTAATTCCCACCGTGTTGTTCATGACAAGCACGAGTCCGGTGGTAAGTAGCATTCGGTAATGTCACAATCGAAGAAAAAAGAGCACGGGATTGTGGTTGCAACCATTTGAAGATATCCATTTAAAATTATAACACAATATTGACTGCTGTACCCCTATTTTTGACATTTTTACCTTCTAGTATTATGTCTGTTTGTTTTGTTTACGCATCGTTGTCATTATAATGGAATTTGATGCGACAGTCATACTAGTTAGAGGTTAGCTAGCTATAAAACCAGGTTCAATCCACCATTTACTTCATGAGAAAATGTCTGTACCAAGTCAGGAATAAGACAGTTGTTATCCATTTGTTTGATGTGTTTGAGCTTTTGATTTTGCTATTTGATTAGGGACTTTCCGTTTTGAATATTCCTCAGAGTTCAGAATTTTTGTGATTTTACTTTTTTCCGTCTGTCTCACAAATATTAAAACTAATCATATCAAAGCGTCCAAAGAGGGGGCTTTATCAGAAGGAAATTTGGGTGTAATAGCTAATGTATAACCAGCAACTCTCTATGAAAGAAAAGCAAGGTGTGTAATATCGATTCAACTCAATCTACTATATATATGTGCTGGAAAAAGTACATCTCCAATGCAAATTCAAAAAGTGGGAAACCATAAATTGTTATCAAAGGTACTAGCTTTATAATTTGATATGCCAGACGCGCGTTTCATCTACATGCGACTCATAAGTGAAGCTCAGATCAAATAATTTAGAAAGCCAAACAAGTCGAAGAGCATTGAGGACCCAAAATTCCAAAAAGTTGTGAAAATACGGCCAAGGTAATATATGCCTGGGATAAGAGCATCCTAAGGTATTTCAAATAATTCAGGCTTTTAGAAGCAGTGAATTTTTAAAAATGACTATTTAATTGATATTCATGTCAACACCGAAGTGCTGACTACTCGGCTGGTGATACCTGACAAAGCAATCGTTTTCAACCAACGGAACTGAAATTGAAGTAACCATTGAACGTTCAAATAGTTGGACTCCTAAAATCCTCTGTTTGGTCACAAGGCAAAGATTTTAACCAACCCTACATAGAGCAGAATAAAATTTATCTGTGGTGATCAACATGGTCACATTTTTAGAGGACATCATCTATATAGTGGAATGTAAAATTTATTGATACTGTTTTTCTTTTGAAATACACATATCTTACATAATGAGTTGTCCCTTCCTTTATAATGACAATGTATCTACCCTTGTCTTATTCGTAGAACAAATTTGAATTGATTCTTTCGATCTGTCCTAAAAATTAAAATCATGAAAACTTGTGTAAAGGGTTTATAGGAAGTTAAATTTTGTATATTAATGCACACAGACAGAGTCTCAGCTTATATATACTCTAACAGATCTTTGGGTTTTCTGAGTGTTTTTAGTTTTCCAAATGCAGCTAGGGAACCAACGATTTTTCTCTTAACAAAAACAAAATAATTATAAAGGATTTTATGAAAAAGTGCATCTTCACGTTAGTCAGAAGCAGATTTTAAGAAAACGATTAGAAAAGAAGGGTTGGGAATAAATAAAAAACAAAATAGAACATAGGTTATATTATCAGTTCGCTCACTGTCGAAAAATAAATATTGCATTTTTCCCCTTCCAGGTCAATAATTGACAGGCAACAGGCCAGTAAAAGTTGCCTCTTTTCTAACAGTAATAAAACATTATTAAAAGCCCGAAATAAAAATGTTGGACAATTGTTGTGCGGTGGCACCTTCAGCCAATCAAACCACTATTGAGATGTCTGCTGTTTTAATTAGGCTGATTTCAACCTTTGATCAAAATCAAATGCGTAGACCTTCTTATACGAAAATAAACTTGAAAAAGACTTGTTGTCTCATTGAATTATAGCACTAGCTTCTCAATTTCATTCTGAAATAAATGTTTTTGTAACAAATCATAAAAAAATAACTTAAGATTCAAAAAACAAATGCAAGCCATTAAAGTATGTGGTTAATAAACTTAAGTTTCTTCTAATGATTCTAAATATAAGCTTAACCCCGTGTTGTTTTATGAAAAATCGGTCGACTGGAATCTTCGAGAATCTTCTCGTCCAATCTCTTTAATAAAAAGCGACAGGAGATGACATAATTTTGTGCATATAGTCAGTATGTATGTCCTTGGATCTACTGATGTGTAGCTACGGTTAGTAACCGTAAAGGTTATTATCCTTTTTAAAAAACTTCGATTTCATGATTAGGCACAGCTGATATCAACTATATTGATTCATCATTTATTACAATATATTAACAATCTACTATACTTCTGTTGTGTGAATGGTGTCGATCGATACTGGGTTCTACAGATACAGGTATAGCTGCAAAAAAAGTCGGTTCTGGTAGCTTCAAATGTTCAGATAGCTCGCCACTATGACAACAACCCACGCATTTGGGATTTTGAAAATCGGTTTACTGTCATCACTTCGATACCTTTAGCTTGAACGAATTGATTGTGTTACGTTGCGATAAGTACACGGAGAGAGCTGATAAAAATGAATAATATACTATGCTAATAAAGGCCATTTTAGCAATAATTATAACAATAAAAAAAGTTTCATTATAATGATAGATAGATACCAACTTCAAACTGGCAGCGTTTTTGTTAAGTAATACATTTTTTTATATGAGTGCTAAGGTTTATTTGTTATCCACTACAAAATCTATCAAATAATTTTGAATATTCAAAAGCTATTTAGGATTTCACTAATATAGGTATACTTTACTGTTAATATCAATGTGTTTTGAAAAGATATTTGATCAATTTTGGATTTAAGTAAAGTGAACAACATTTTACATTTATTTTCTTAACCGAATTTAACCACAAAATACACCTCTTAATAATACTGAACTTCTCTTAACGTCATTATATTTTTCCTAGTTGTCAAGAATATTAAAATATTTACGTTTCTGAAATTTAGCTAGCTATAAAACCAGGTTTAATCCATCATTTTCTACAAGAAAATGTCTGTGCCCAGTCAGGAATATGACAGTTCAGTGTTATCCATTCGTTTGATGTATTTAGGGCTTTTAATTTTGCCATTTAATTACGAAGGTTCCTTTTTGAATTTTCCTCGGAGGTCAGTATTTTTGTGATTTTACTTCTTTATGTTAGTCAATATCTAAATAGAATATGTCCATAGAACCTTATACTCCACTACCACATTCCCATTTAAAGTGAACTGCGAAATCAAGATCAAACACCTATTTAATAGATATAAAAAGATGTGGTGTGAGTGCCAATGAGACAAACCTCCATCCAAATAACAATTTACAAAAGTTAAACATTTAGAATATATTTTTTAGAGTCTTCTTCAAACCTAGCGGCCAAGTTTCAAAATGGTGTGATTACAACTCCATGGTTATCTACCTTAAAGAAAAATGTTAACCTTTCATAAACCACAAATTTAGACGGATACAGAATACAGAACGGACGGACACCGACCGATATACTTCATGGTCCCTAAAATATAGAGGCTAGAACATGAAAAATAAACAGACCATGACATTGCTGATTGTGTCTTATGCGTTTTTAGTATTTTGTGGGACTAAAATATAAAGTCCTGTCCAATCGTCTATTTGATTTGATGGTTTTAAACAATCGCAGATCTAATTTCATGACTGGTCAATCGTCGACATGATTCGCTGGCCTCTCTACGAGTTCATACATAATCGGTGATTTGAATTAGTGGACGATAAAAACAGCAGTTTTATTTGACGACCTTTTCAGTCGGCGATTTGATTTGATGATTGTGTGGTTCTCTTGCGTATTCAATGCTATTTTAAATGATATTTTCTACAACCGCTTGTTTGATTTAGTTGCCTCTACATGCAGTTATGATTTGGTCTCATGGTCTCACATACCGCTGATTTTAATATATTGTATAGTCTTTACAGTCGTTTACTTAAACAAATTATTCTTAATTTGCGGGAAAAATCATTAATACATGAGCTTGGTTTGTCTATGGGGCTCGGTGTAAAAAGGACAAACAGAACCACTCACTTTTAAATTGATATTGTTTAGTGTTGACTTCCAAATTTTATCACACGAAAGTTAAAGCAGTGAATCTCTTTTTAATTATATAGTAATTACTATACCCGATAAGATTATTCTGATTCTGTAAATGTAAATGTACATCCCAATTCAGTATGTATTTGCCTGTCCTAAGTCAGGAGCCTGTAATTATAATTTCAGTGGTTGTCGTTTATTGCATTATGTCATACTTGTTTTTCGTTCTTAAATCAGGCCATTATTTTTCTAGTTTGAAATGTTTTACATCGCTGACTATGCGGTAACGGTTATGTTAATTGTTGAAGTCCGTACGGTGACATACATTTGTTAACTTCATCGTTATTTCGTTTCGTGTTGAGAGTTTGGTTCATTTGCAATTATAACAATTCTCTTATTTTTATGAATATGTGAGTTCGTGCATTAATTTCTACTTTTTCTCTTCGTTACTCTTCATTAAATGATAATCCGTGTGCGTATTTCTAAATAAAGCCAAACATAAGAAAGTAACTGGACGAGACAAGAGAGGAGACATTATATTTAGATTTTGTTGGTAACATGAGCACTTACAAATATGATTTAGAGTTTGAAACCATATAAACTAATGCATACTTATACATGTATATATAGAAGAGTCGAATTACTTCTTGACAGTTTGAACTTCCCGATTGTAAGTGAAAATTATCCATTGGTACTAAATAAAGGCAACAGTAGTATACCGCTGTTCGAAGTTCATAAATCGATTGAGAAAATACAAAATCTGTTTTGTGACATCTTTTGTAAGGCATGCCTTTTATTCGTCATATAACATTTGATATACTTAAAGGTATATAATCTATAGGTATTCATTTGATAACCTTATTACGGTAGATTTCGTATTATATCTTTGGTCCATCGTTAATCCTTATTCAAGTTCAAAATGGAATGTATTTCATATCTTTCGATTATTTTGTTGTAATTTTGCTGTTATATCTCTGAAAATGTTTTCCTCATGTGGATTACTACAAAATCTTTTCAATCTTTTTATTCTTTTATGTCTTTATGAAAATTACTGTTTAGTCTGTTTCAGTGGTATCGATTGACGTTGCTCTGTACTTATACATCCCATTATTGTGTTGTTTTGCCATGGTAAATATGTTTGTTAATATATTTGTTTGTTTTAGAGTGATTAAGGATAACAAAATGTTGTCATCTGTATCCCTATCATTGAAATTGTTACCTATTATGTCTGTTTGTTTTATTCACAAATCGTTGTCAATAAAAAGGAATTGTATGCGACTGTCATACAAGCGAGAGGTTAAAGCTAGCTATAAAACCAGGTTTAACCCATCATTTCGTACAAAAGAAAATACCCGTACGAAGTCAGGAATATGACATTTGTTATCCATTCGTTTGATGTTTGAGCTTTTGAATTTTCCATTTTATTATGGCCTTTCCCGTTTGAATTTTCCTCGGAGTCCAGTATTTTTGTGATTTTACTTTTTTTTACAAAGAAAGCGTTTATGATGACAAATTATTCGTTTTACCGGAGTTAAGCTATCGGAAATAATGTTAACTCGCAAAGAAAAAAATAAATAGCGGGAATGCATATCTCTAATATAGAAGTTGAACTCTCAAAGCTGTTTCTATTGTGAAGAATCAGTGAGTGTACTGCTAATATTTTGTATATATGTATGTAGGAGATGGTCTGTATTATCTCTTGTTAACATTACCCTTGAATCAATTGACGAAGTACCATAATATCGCGACTTAAGTTTTTATGTGAATTTGTCTATTTGGTTTATTTCCTAATGATTCGTTGAAGAACTTTTTTTTATGTCGTTTTGTTCTCGTTAATTTTTTTCAGAGGGGATAGCTAGTTGTATATGGTTTATGAAATACAAATAAGATACATATATTTTTAATTCTTTATTCAATATACCAAACATTATGTTCTTAACAGTTTAAACTCCAAGACATCATAAAACCACTATTACCACAGTGAAAGAGTCACATCTTATCTAATAAATAAATCTAACAAATACACATATTCATCTGTTCCAAGTCTGTCACAAATCTAAACACAAGTGCACACTTTTATGTGCCACAACATCTTCTTCATTTGCACTCACATAAAACACATATATACTCATATAAAAGTTTTACAACCATGTATAACTAGAAAGTCACTACTCTATGAACAAATTGAACTTCCGGTTGAACACAGAAGTGTAGTAGGCCATCTAGTGAATAAAAGATAGATTGTATAAGGCAGTATTAGTTCTATTTCGTCTTCAGTGGTCGTGGGTTTGGCATTTTGAACCATTGAATTATTTATTTTGTTACGAGTCTTATAAAAATAAATCAAATACGTATAAATCTGGTGACAATAATATGAATGATCAAATTGAAACCTGTATAGTTTTTTTTATCTCCTGATTTTATATCATGATCATGACCATGATACATGGACATTCGTTGGAATGTTTAGAATTAAGAAAATATGTTTTTCTGATCAAATACACACGTGATTTCTCAAAAGAGTACTATTAATTCAACTAGAAGTGACTGTCATCATCAGTACTAACGAGTCAAAATATTGCACAAATAATTCTGGTAACTGGTACGTTCGGAATACCCTGAGTTTTAATAAATAATTCTTCCGAACGACACCAACACCAGTATAGTTAGTAAGAAACATCGGGCTACACATCACATTCAATCTCCGGAATATTTGGTTGGAGAATCCTTTGAACTTGTCCCTGGTTTAAACATTGTTCGAATTCCATAAGCTGTCCCATAAAATTGAAATTCGGTGCAATAATGACACGTTTGTTTTTAACATGGCGATAGGCCTCCATGACGTTCATTTTTGAATGTTTTAGGATATATGCAATTGTTGCAGTTGCGGAACGGGAGACTCCCGCTTGACAGTGTACTAGAATTTTCCCGCCATCTGCTCGTGCTTCATCTATAAATATAAAAAATGCATCATGAAATTTTGAAGTTTTTTTTATTTACCAATGATTTGGCCAGTCGTAATAAATTTTAAAGATTGAACTGCGAATGATTATGTTAGTGCAAATTTGATATTTGATAACATTATTTACTTTTCTTGTATGAACAAACAGCTTCTTATATATAACCATTAAAATCGTTTTAGTCTATAAAATTACATAATCATTCCCGTAAGTACATAACCATCTTTTATTCCAACAATCATGACCTACTTCTATACATACAAATAGTATAGGTATTGATTTTCGGTCAATATTTCGATCTAATAAAAACTGGCTGTTTACAGATGACTCATACCCTTAAAGGCCTAGTTGTCGCCAGATGTAACAACCTACAGATATATACTTCCCTGTAGGAATCGATTTCACTGGTTTTACGACTTTAATACGACTTAACCAATCAATAAAATAGAAGCTGGAGATTTATTATACTGAATAAAACTCCAAATCTTTTAGTTTGTATTTCAATTAAGCATTGTAGAAAAAAAATAAAAAGTGAATATTTCTTGCTATGTATTATCTCGTTTGAAAGATTTAACTTATAATTCTGTTGTAACTCCCTCCGTCAAAAAACAAAGAAAAATCAAGATGAGTCTTATTTTAGGATCTGTGGAAAATGTTATTAAACTCTAAAAATCTCACAACCACTCGTAATTATTTAATCTATAGTTTATAAAGTCTAATTTTAGGGAAAGATGTAATTAAACTCTAAAAATCGCACTAAAACTTTTAATTACTTAATGTAGTTCAAAAGTTTACTTCTGTAATAGTTAAAGGGAAGTATTGCATGTACGACTCTTAATTTCAATATTATATAAAATGATTTTATCTTTAAACCTCCAAATTTGTTTCTATAACTTTATTTTAAATTCAAATTCAAACAAATACGATTATTTCGTATGATTCATCAACACATCAACTTGAAAATTGAGACCTTGTATTGAACCGATGAGTGTTCCGCATTTTTGTCAACGTTTAATTTTACCTGGGAGTTTTTAAAATATTCCTTTCAAGTTCGATTAAAGAGCGATTGATAAAGCAGCTTTGGAGGGTAGATCATGGCTCCCATGACTCATGGTCATTTTTAAACACGTGTCATTGACTGGACGAGAATTAGATAAAATGCCATCTGTCGAAACTGACATCCCTCCCCTCGTTTTATTCCAGTTCTTGAAGAATCCCATTATTTACTTTCTTAACAAAGGACGCGCGTGCAGCTTGTTCGGTGACTCACCTACGTGTCAAAATGTATGAAATGTGTTGTGTTATATAGCTTTCAGGTAACTTTCCCCGCCACCGTATCTTTATAATATGAAGGGCTTTCTCAATAAAATGATTCGGAAGCCTACAATAATTTATTTAAATTATTTGATCAATGGTTCCACTCTAAAAAATTGTCAACAGTAGCACTTAAAAGAAAAAAAAACGCGCTATATTTGTTTGTAGTTTAATACAGCTTATGTGTTTTCTTATTCTATAAATGGGCTAAAAGGATGCAATATATTATACGAATGAGTAATTAAATACACATATATTATATATCCGCAAGTTACATGTAAACGGTAATCTTAAAAGTACAAAAAGTTTAAAAAGAGGCGGGTACAGAAGGAGCCTCTGTATAATGCAAACCCTCATTTCCTATATATACTACAGATATATGAAGAGGTGGTGTGAGTGCAAATGAGACCACTAGTCTACTACTGAAATAACGAATTTACAAAACTTACCAATAAATTGAATGGCTTCATCAAAGTATTGGCGGAGATTTTGACATCCACTATCAGAGGCTGGCAGTCTTTTATATTTGATTCCCTGGTTTTCAAAATATTTTGGGATGTTAGATGTGATGTTTAGAATATGACTAATGTTCAACTCTCGTAAACGTTGGAGATTTGATGCATCTCTTTCGTTTCCTGCAATGATAGAAAAAACAAAAACATCAATATTGTGATTTGTGACATTCTCAATTTTGTTATCTGTTCATTAGTTTGATCTTAAAAGCACTTGGTGTATAGATTACCGAATGTTAAAAAAATATCAGCTAATAACATGGACAAAGTGTTTAAAGATCATCTATCTATCATATTACATATTAGTATGTATACTTACTAAGTATACAGTTTGGTTTGACTTGACTCTATATATAAGAATAGGATTATTTATTGTTCGATTTAAGGGCCTTTGGTAAGGCAGCATGACATTAAAACACACAAAACTATTAATACACTTTCATTTTGTTAAAATGATGTACAAGACAAATCCAACTTACCGAGGTAGAGGAATGGTAAAATTTCAGAGGCAGTTGCGGTTTCTATTTGGGGTTCGATGATGGGCGTTGTTGGGCTGTACAGGGGACGGGATTCCTGAGTATTTATGTGGTCATCACTACATTGTGTTCGGAATTCTTCGATACCACCTGAAAATCAAAAATGTAAATTCATGAAAAGATATATCAAGAGTTAACATCAATTAAAATCTGTATCATAATTAAACATACTAGTATTTGAATGTAAATACAAAACTTGAGACGACACTCAAATTAAAGAAATAAGATTTGTACCTATAAATAAACTGTATACTATCATTCTGTATATTTTGTCTGGATCTTGAAAAAACAACGTCTTTTTTAAACTTCTTAAAGGGAAGTATAAAGCACTACAGTTTTGGTTTAATCCGGATCAAGTTGGTGGAAATTCACTAAAACACAACCATAACGTATAAATCGAATTTTAAATAAGAATTAATTTATTAAAACTATATCACACCAGTTTTGACGGTTCAGAACACGTATAGGTATGAGTAAATATGTATTTGTAATAACAATGATTAATCATAATAGTAATGTGTATTCTATTTACACGATTAAATAAAGAGTTATTTAGGAAATTGACATCGTTGGTCACAACCATATAAGTCATACATGTGTTTGATGTGTGTTTATCATTCAGGATGAGTCATGCCTCAGCGAGACACCTTGAACTACCTTCGCTTATAATCAACATATCTGCCAGATGGTAGCTTAAAAAAACCTTTCTACCATATCTATTTATACTTATCTTTGAAGTCTATAGTTAGACCTCCTATCTTAATGTCTGATTTCGGAGATAGATAGAAACTTAAGCAACAAGTGTGTGTACATACGTACTGGTATATTTTCCTTTAAGTTTGAATTTTATAAAAGTTGATTACTAACATGATAATAAAACAGACAAGGAAAATGACTAATTGGTAAACATAAGAACATTAGTATTTTAGGAAAAGATTTAAGTTTCTTAGTTATAGTATCGTCCTCTTCCGCCTTTGAAGTATTATGATTCATTTTCATCTATTTTGAAAACGGATGAATTAGTGAACTGTGGGAAAATATCAATCACATTTCCTTGTAGGGTAAAATGAAACATTTCGAAGGAAATACAATTTAAAACCTCCTAATAAAACTCATTATATAATATCTTATGTTTGATAATTTGTATATATTAAAGCTGCTGTGTCCTCGAGGAGAAACTCGATAATTAACCAGCAGCGTATTATGACAACGAAATCGATTGAAATATGAATCATAACTGAAAACGACATCTGCAGCATCGTTAAATGATCAATGTTTAATATATATATGATATATATACATGGGATCTACTTTAGACTATAAACTACACACTTGTCATGTCAAATAAAATATAAAAAATAAATTAACTTTTTTAAAACTTGGTTAAATTACAAAAAAAGATTATTTGAATCAGATTAGTTTGTAACTTTTCAAACTTTATAACAATTTGTGCAAAGTCAAAAAGTAAATAAAAGTAAAATATATAAATTCAAAATACATATATATATCATTGTATATTTGAAAAATAATCACAAAAATCATGTTTTGCAGTGGTGGTCTTAACAGTTCATTTAAACCAAATAGTTCTATCGGGGACAAGATCGAATGAGTAACATAAATGGCTTGAACAAAAACCACATTCCTTCCTTTGTGAGTCTTTCATTTATTTGTTCACCTTTGACCCCTTTGTATACACAAATTACTCTAACTATGAGTGACTCATGACTAAAACTTGCATCGCTTTGGTTGACCTATACATGGTTCGATTTTGATCCCATTATTTTCTCAGGGGTTATTATATCATGTTAAGATCAACAGATTAACAATACAAGATAAAATCTTATGAATCATGATTTGGTGTGTGAAATTCACCTGTAATACGTAAAAAATGTACATCGGTTTGTAAACATCATGTTCATGATATCTTTATTTATAGTAACTGTATTACAAGGCAGGTGCTTCTCCTTCGTAATATAAGCATCTGGATGATAAATTTTACCAAAAATTAAGAGTGAATTGCAAAGTTTCAAACCCAAAAGATACATTGCTAAGCTCCAATGCATCAGTTCACAAAGACTGGTATACATGTTTACTAAAAGCATCTTTATTTTTTTTAAGACAACATATATTTTTAATAATAATAATAATAATATACATACATACATATACTAGTATACTACTGTTAATTTCATGCATATAAATAATTGAACTAGAAAATAATACCTTTGAGAATATAAGCTTCTCTTCCTTCTCTCAGCAAAGACGCTAGCACTATATGCATTGAGGTTTCTGGAGAAAGTTGGTGAATGTCTTTGGTGTGGTCATCATAAAGAATTATGTCTTTTGACCCTCGTCGTTTAAACATGTCCTTTCCATCTCTGGAAGTCACTAAATCAACAATAGTTGCCTTTCCTTGTTGAAGTCTTTTTCTATTAAATCTGTCCGAGCAGTTCACATTGAGAGCACCATTAATATGGGCTATATTATACGACACAAACGGTCTACAGTCCACTAATAACATTGATTTTGATTTCCTCAGTTTGGTGTCCAGTTCTTGAGGTTGAATAGTCCTTGCTTTTAATGACTCTGTGTTTGTATTTTGCTGTTTCAAGGCACTGCCACTAATAGAATAATTCATTGAGTCCAATCTACACCTTTTCGGTAAGTGATGAAAATCGTCCGTCTTACCACAAGTAAAATCAAAATCTAACTGTAATGCTACTCTTCTTCTGCCCGAAACTATTTCAGAAGTCACGGACGGTGGGGGTAAGACTTCCAGCTCTCCGGATTCGGGCATCGGAATTGATGGAATATACATGAATCTTTAAAAACACACTGTATACAAAAACTTGTATAATTTACAATCTGTATTTGACTATCCACATATTATTTAATTAATTAAGAGTAAATCCCTCTTTGAATATTTATAATTATTAAACTACGTTACACAAGTTATTTCACAATCAGCTGTTTCTTAATTCAAATTTTGTTTAGATAGACGATCCGATATCCTAACGCTGTAATGTTTGTATGAAAATTTCAGCCATAAGATTATCGGTTTTTATACTACTGCCTACGTCACAGCCGATGAGATCACCTTTCTGTTTACAATCTATAAATAAGTCTGTGTTTATCAAAATAATTGGGGCATCCACTTATAAGAATAGGTAGGGGAAATTTTTATCATGTGAGGAAAAATACTTATCTTGTTAAATATGCCGAGTTCAAATTTTACTAAGACAGAATCATATTTTCATTCGAAATTTGAAAAAATAATTTGAAAATTAAAAAGTGCATAATTTATTGCGTCAATTATCTTCATTTAAAAACGACATGCATTCACAGATGTTCATTTGGAGTATCCTACATTAATGACTGAATGATTTTCGATTCGTAATTTTGCATATTGCATGTTTGAAATAATTCAAAATAGAATACAATGGCAGAAAGGGTCATTGTTGGAGCTACATCGTTTGCGATTGTTTCGAGACACTAAAATATAATAACTTATCAGTTCCTGCATTGAAAATTCAATTTTGATCTAGCATTGAAGGGATTCGTAATTTAAATTTTATGACCAGAAACAAAGTTTTATTTACAACATAAATTTAAGATATAATATATATACATATTTCAATTTTCCGTTTTCTTTTTCTTCTTATATTAGTAATGTATTCAAATTGCCTCAAGTATTCGGTGCGTATGCATCCTTTTGGGGTTTGAGTACTCCTATAAATGAAAGTTAAACCGAAGTGCTTCGGACACGCCAAATTGGTAAAGTGCTATTTTTTCTAATAACAAAATCTTGTCCCCGGGTCCTCTCTTTCTTTGTGTCAGTGTGCCAACTTCGCTTTATTTATAGCACATTACACAACCCCCTGTCAGTTGTCAGTAATTATTGTTCTGATGTAAAATTGCCTAATGGGTGTTCTTGAGCATTAATACCCAAATGCATTGTGGTCAAAGAAGCAATATTTCCGTGTATTATTTTAATGAACATGCATTTATATTTTATTTTCAACCGCTTTTAAAGTCTTGTTCTTGTTGCAAATTGAGATTTTGACTATTGGTCCCTATATACAATTTCACGTTTTAAACAGATGAATTAAAACTCGTTATAGGGTTTACAACAACTTCTGATTATAACACTTTGGTCTGGCTTCCTCAACTGACCAATTGTAATGTATGGGCTTTTCAATAGCATTTTGTTTCATCAGAACAAATTTAAACAGTTGAATGTTTAATGAAATTTCTTGTAACAAAATATTAAAGATATTTTTTTTTAATTTTATACTATGTAATTAGTACTAAAAATATTTTTATATTTTGACCATTTTTAGACAGAATATTTTGTGTCCTGCTTATATACATATAAGGACACCGTCAGTTATCAGACTTTACTGCATTATGTGTTTATTGTTGAAAAATGTATAAAAGAGTTTTAAGTGTATTTATCTTTGAATTTTAATTAATGTATTTATTGGGTGGAAATATAACTGAAGGTTGACAACAGATTTGTTTAAAACAATGTATCATACAGATTTTTCTTTGTCATTGAAATGAAATTTTCTTGTTATTTCTTTTTATACATTTTTACTGATTTCTAAGTTATTAATCATTTTCACAACAAGACATCGGTAAAATTTTACTTCATCAACCGTGACAAACAGTTAGTCCTGAAATATGTTAATTTCCCTTCGCTTAGCTGATTCACCATACAAGCCTGCATTTGAATCAGCCCGCATTAGTATGAATAATTTGCTAATTTTGATTTTTTAAAGATTAGTAATAAATTATATAAATTTGATGAAGTGTACAATGTACTCTGGACAGTGTCCAGATTATTTTAAAAATGACCATCATCTCGCTAATATGTAATCATTGTATGAATATATATAATTATGAATCATTTTTTATTTTAATCTGTGTTGATCATGCATTGGGATTAATTAGAACGTATATACAATCATTGAAATATGATTAGTATAAAGAAACATTGTCTACTGGTATGATATGATACCACTATAGGTTACTTGAGTTCATTGGCTATATATAGTAGATGATGATGGATGTCTTTTTAACGTCCAGTGGAAAGTAAAATGCATACTAAGGACCAGCACATGGAAATGCAAGCAAATTATATGACTATGAACCCTGATTTTAGCAATACAAATTAACACGCTGAACTTGATTTTAAACTAGATGATTCATAATGTACCAGCCTCCAAGAAGACACATCAACACATTATTCTCACAACTCCAGGCCGACCAGTATTTCCTCTTACCCTTAAATGCCTCGTTCTTAATAGAGAAGCAAAAATTACCAATAGTTCAATCTTTGATTCGATTTGTCCGAGGATCAAACCTACCCCCCCCCCCCCCCCAGCATACAAGGTGAAAACCACAGAAAAAACAGGCTCCTGACATGGGAAAAGTACATAGTTAAAGGATTTTGCGGGTTCATAGATATAGAAAGATGTGGTGTGAGTGCCGATGAGACAACTCTCCATCCAAATAACAATTTATAAAAGTAAACCATTATGCCATTAGGTCAATGTACAGTCTTCAACACGGAGCCTTGGCTCACACCGAACAAAAAGCTTTAAAGGGCCCCAAAGTTTCTAGTGTAAAACTATTCAAACAGGAACACCAAAGGTCTAGTCTATATAAAAAACGAGAAACGAGAAACACGTATAAATTACATAATCTAAACAAACGACAACTACTGTACATCACATTCAACACTTTTCTGAGCTCTCAACACTTCAACTCAATGTCCGAACACCGCAAGAACTAACTGTTAAAACTGTTGGAAATTGCTTAACTATAGAGTTGAGTTTAAGTATTCATGTATTATCATTGAACTGTATGTTGGAAATGGCTTCCGAATTCAACAAATAAAGTATATATGTACGTATTGAATGTACATTCTTTATTAAGCATTGTCTTTAATATGTTTGTTTGTCTATTTACTTTTATTTAATGGATGGATATAGATGACATGAAGCGCTTTTGTCTTTTGTTCAAAATATGACGTGTCATTGTACATTATACACATATAACATTATCTACAACCAACAAGCACTTAACCTGGTCATATGCACAATGATTGTAAACCATGAATATTGTTATCTTTATTACCTTGAGATAAATATTAGTTATTTAGAACAATCTCGAATATTGTCACATGTAAACATTGAAAATAAAACTACTGTGTTTATACTATATAAAACCACTTCCTTCTGGAATATTGTGCGCACATATCTAAAGATTTTCAGTCAAGGTTATATAAAGTAGAAGTGACGAAAGGATATTCAAGACTACAAGTCGAACACAAACTGCGAAAGCAAAAAACGAAAAACAACCAAATGACAAACAAAAGTCTACAAAACACAACATAGAAAACTAAAGGGTTGAGACAGAGCAACATGAACCCAACCATAAAAACCGGAGTTATCTGAAGTTTTTTGGAAGGGTAAACAAAGTCTGTTCCACATGTGGTACCCCTCTTGTTGCTGAACTTATCACAAATAAAAATCAGCAATAAGTTCACATTCAAGGAAAAGAGGACTGACTTGTGGCAACGACAATTGGAACGTACCCATCATCATTTGCGATGCAGATATTCCATAATGGTCAACCAACTGGTAATGACTACCGTCAAATTTTCGAAAAGGGAAGACTTCTAATTCACCACTTGGAATAATCTTGGAACAGTTTGTTCAGCCAGATTTCTAACTTGCAGAGAAGCCGTCTGCAGTGAACCAAGTGACCATGGTCGTTTTTCTAGTTTGTTTCAGATTGCCCGGTATCTTTATGTCAGAAGCATTTTTTGGAGTCGAGTCCAGTTGATATGATAAAATTGAGAATGGAAATGAGGAATGTGTTAAAGGGACAACAACTTGACCTGACCAAAGAGAAGAGCACCCATTGCTGAAAAAAATGTTATGATAGCTAACAAAATATTTTATGTCTTAACAATGAATAAGGAAGCCTTTTACAGCGTACTATACTGGTTAAGATAAATAGAAAAATGTCAAAATGTTTTAGGAGAAATAGACTGATTACGATTAAATTTCATTTGTTCTATATAGATACATATTTTTGCTTTTTTATTCTCTTAAAAATCTTCATCCAGACTGGAATACGTCAATAGTCGTACATATCTACGTGCAAAATATTTCCTTGCTGTAAACGTTTGACCATTCTGACTCAAAAGGAAAGGCTTCTCTTTGAAGAAACCACATCGATCTAGCTTAATCATCGAGTTTCCTATATATGATACAGGCTCATGCCGTATCTTAAATGACGCCATGTACCTCTTGCGTTCAAAAGTATGGACACGGTTTGTGGTTTTGTTCCCAAAACAACATACCCAGTTGTAGTTAATGATTTGCAAATCATCGTGTGAAAATATATGTTGAATGGTTATAGAAACTTTCATTCATAACCACATGGGAAACTCAATAGAGCGTCAAAAGCCCTAAAGACAGTAGTGCAAAGTCTACCACAAAATTACAAATTTCCTCTCTTGAATTGGAAATTAAGGAAATATATACGTATAAATATGTACGAACGGAAATGCAATTGGATGAATCAGCATCATGAGTGATATTTTCCTGTTCAATATTTATTTTTATATAATTGACACAAATATATAATACATAATGAGATTGAGATTAAAATCAAATTGAGTATTCCAATTCATTTTATTCATAATGTTTTCTTTATGCTATCTGCTTCCATGTTAATATTCTACCTGAATCCAAACAATACAAAACAAACACAACCATTCCTCTATAAACGTACTCTACATTTGTTTGTTGCTGTAAACAAATGATAAGACAAATGATTTTTTTCTTTAACCTGTGCTGTTTTCTTTGTCGCATTGTATAGTCCGTGCTTTAGTCCATATGCGTATGACCGCTCTTTAAGAGGTTGTAATTAAGAGTTTGCCATGGTTCCTTTGCGTGTTAAGTTTGAGAGTTTTGAATATATTTTGGCCTCGATGATCACTAAAGTGACATTGTCGAAATGCGCATCATCTGCACAGTGCAGTAATTCCTTGTTATTGTATAATATATGTAAATTACACACATTTGTCAGACTCTTTGTTCCTCTCTCAAGAGGAATTGTTTTGAAATGAGTGAATATGCTCAAACGTCAAGTGGGAAAGTTAACGTTATCATTGGCTTATGTTTCATTTGACATATTACCACGGACAATACACCAAATGTCACGTATCTTAATTTTGTGTTGTGTTGTCCTTTTGCTTATGTGCATGTTCGGTGATTGTGTCGATTTTTTTTTTGACAAACTGTCTCAAATCATGTCAAAAAGCATGTCAATGGTCTGCTATAGGGAGTATATAATAGAAGGATGTTTATTATGTATTAAGCTATAGCCAGCAATACGGGATAAACAGGAAAATATCACTCATGATGTTGAATCATTTATTGCATTTCCCGCTTATAAGTATATATATACTATAATAACTTCCACTATACTTTCTCTTTCTGCGCTCTAACTTGAGGCGAGGATTGTCACATTTCTATTATGTAAACAAGGTCGTATTCTGACCTTCAGATGTCTTTCGATTTTTTAGTCGTTCAATTGCTGTCTCGTTTCATTCATGGATGTGACTTATGATATTACTGGAATCAACGCAAAATGACAAAATATATACTGAGTTCAGTGACAACCTTTAAGTGGCTGTCCGATGTCTTTTCAAATTAAAATACAAAACTCTTTTTTCTGACAAAGACGATTATTAGCAATCGTATTGGGACGTTGTAACCTTAAAGAACACAAATCACAAAATATACACTGAGTTTAGTGACAACAACTTTCAAGGTGCTCTTATTTTTTTTCAAATTAAAAAAACACTACTAGAATATATTTTTTTATCTGACAAAGACGCTCATTAGCAATCGAATTGGGACGTTGTGACCTTAAAGAAGGATTGTTCTTACATATTTCTGCACTGAACCTATTATGATGATTGAATTCGGACACAGTCCCTAAATACTATTACCTTGGATGTGTTAAAGTAATCACCATCTTGTGGTTTTTAGATACCGCAGACTGTTAAGAGATTCTTTGAACTGTGACTCAGGGAGTTCGGGCCAGTCTGACACATATCTGATTTATCATTCAACTCTGGGTATGAAATTATATAAAAGAAAGATTATTTCATATCCATTGATCTACAACTATGACACACATAAAAAAGAAACCGCATGTTTCCGCATCGATGATGTGTAAAGCAGGAAGAAAATATGTATTTGTTTGTTTACAAACACTGCTATGGTATACATTAACAAATGAACCGTGAATTTGAAACCACAGAATGATTTCATAAAAATGGATTATAATTCATTATATCTTTAGATAATATTGATTTATACAATAAGAAATACTTGATTTAATACATATTTTCCCATTATTCAGTGCTCAATTATTTCTACCTTAAAAGGTAAATGTTTTAAATAAATATACTGCAATCAGCTTATTTAAATCACTTATTCCTTCATATAAACAAATAAATCAGCCAAGATATCTTTTTCTGATATATGAATCAAGAGATAGTGACTATTGTCCCTGATTTAGAATAACAGAAAGACAATCTAAAAAAAAAGGTTTTTAATCCGGCATTGCTATAAAATTCACAGTATTAGTTTTATGTGTATTTAATCATCTCTCAAAATTATGTTATTTTCAACATGTAACCAGATCAGAAATGCAGAACTGTTGTTAGAAACCGCAATTTTGATAAATAAAAGCAAATTTAAATACGTAAACCCTCATTTTTTTTATCGGGGAAAAAGGGGGGGATTCCAAACAATAACCAAAATATTGTTCGGCGACATAAAATATATGAATTTTTTTTTTTTTATAAAATATAATCCATTATCATAATGGTTCTTCTTTTCCTTCTCAGCAAAAACAGTAGCTGATTCAAGTGGGGCTTACATCCTATTACTTTCAGGAGAGAATATCCATTTCTCAAAATATCGGGTGTTAACGTGCGCCGGGTTATAATTACGCCCCCTTTTTCCCTCGACCTCTGTCTCTGTCCATGAAAAATTGCATGTATACATAGAAAATGCCGATTGAACCTTATGGAATGTTAACAGTCATTAGGTTTCATTAGCGATCCGATTTTGAACATCTGAAACAGCAAAGCAATTATTTCATATATATGTGTCCCTATAGACATGAGCTGTTGCTGTATAGAAGTGAGATCATCTGGTTTGCAATGAGTTTCAGACAACACACTTACCAATATCGTCCGTCTAAATTAGATACATACACAGGGAAGTTATAAGGGTATATATTAACTACAAAATATACCAAATGTTCAAATTTCTAGATCAACTTCCTTAACATTTCTTTAAATAACTTAAGAACTAGAAAAATGCAGAAATCTGTCTAAAACTAATCTGATATTCTGTTGTCACTATTTGCATAACCAGCTACTCTAAAATCTAACGAAAATTTTCCGGTTTTCGACAGAAATCGAAAAATGCACGTGTGCGAGGGCATAGTTACTGGTATGCATGGGTAGGGTATGGGGAAGACAAAAAAACAGGCTTTTGGTACATTTCAATTTCCTTATCTACTATAGAAGCTCGTGGTGACTTGGTTTATTTGTGACTCCAATGATTCGTCCTGAAAACGTCCAAGCAACTACCATTCTGAACTATCGGCTTATCTGGGTGTTGCAGTTGTGAAATGCATCTTTTATATGTAGTTGATTAACATCGATACGGTTATTAACCTATATATATTTCAGAAAACTAAAATTATTTACTAGTATTACATTTTTCTGTATTCAAATTTGCAATATGCCTGGTTTTCTTCTACTATATGTTTTCCTTATGTTATGTGCTTTTTCTGGATTCGTTTTTATTGTGTATTATTCTTTCCATCCTTTGCTATTACAATGACAAAGACGAAAGGGAAGAGTTGCGGACCCAAAATTATCTGTAACAAATAACAAACTATGGTGCTGATGTGTATCTAGTAGATCATTGGAAGTCTTTGTTAAATTAATGTCCAATTTGAGTTCAGTTTAGATTAATAAGTGCTTGACATCACCGACACTGGACTATTGTCAAAAAGACAATTGTTTTAACCTCTTGGAGTCTTTTATTTGATATTGTTTCTGTTTTATTGGCGTCAAACCAACATCTTTTTTTAAGCATTGCATTTAAACGTCACTTTCTAAAAATATCGTATTTAGGATCCACCTCAATGTGTAAGACTCCTGTACACACAACTTATCTTGGTTAAAATTTTGATTCATTAAATTTTCTGAATGAAATTTGCATGAAACTGACATTTCTTTAACGTTTTTCATATCACCTCCCGCTGGGTTGATTGCATTTTGTGGCAACTTGCACAACTTACGCCAAGACGGGTGCACCTACTTCTGAGGTTAGAAAACAGCTGGATTCTGTAAAAGCTCTAAAGATATTTTTAGGAATTAATGATAACAGAAGATTTGAAAGCAGTTTATATTTTATTTTGACGTCATCATTTTATAACATTATAATATCAGAATTAGATTTATCACTGATTAAAGGTTGATAATTCATATCACTTTGAATCTATCATTTTTTATGAATATCATCATATAGATATATATATAGTAATTAAGCTTAACACTTTCCGAACGTGATGCAGTTATAAAGGTACGACCTTCGTGTATCTTTCTGTTAGATTTAAAAAAAAAAAAAAAAAAAAAAAAAAAAGAAGGAAAAACTTTCTTTGCCAGCAAATGTAATCGCTCGCTTGATCAGTGCCTACTAAGAGAAGCGCACAGATTTTATGCGATAAAATTGGCTTCGTATGTCTCTTTTGGATAAAATCAAAAGAATTTTCATATAAGTTTTGCTTTAATTTTGATTTCAATTTTTGTTACGAATCGACAGAACATCAAAATATTTTAAACAGATTTGTATAACAATATAAAAGGGTATATATGTGTAAATATTGTTTGAAATTTTTAATTGGAAACAAAAATATTTAAATACGGTAATACTATACACTTGATTAATGAACAAAAAATGTCATATTTATAAAATTTATTGGCTTATTCAGTGAAATAAAGTTAAAGATGTTTCCCAAGGCAGTTAAGCTATGACTCAGTAACAACAAAACACCAAACATTGTATAGTCCTTGGCTATAGGGCATTGTCCGTTTTAACTGTAGCCTTTGTGGTCAATATTTTATTGTAATGGGAACAAGGATCAAATGACCCATCAATTTGTCGAAATATTAATTGAGATATGATTGAAATATTTCAATGATGAATAAAAAATGTGTGAATTATTCACCTGTTAAAAAAGGTATGAAAAAGAATTCGGTTGACCTTGCAGAATACCTTAACTACTTAACAATACGAAAATGACTCATTTCTTTTTCTTTCAAGTTCAAATATTTTTTTAATACGAAAAACAACTTTAATCAGATTTTAAAGATATCATTAGCATGTTAAGTAAAGTAACATGAAATGTAATTAATATTAAAATACAATTTTAAGTCTACCTGTAGTCAACATGTAAAGGCGTGTCAAGAAATTCTTCACAATACATTACTACAGATACTTGTGGTTAAGTTGATTCACGTAACATTAAAATCTAAATTTATGAATAAAACAAATATGTATATATATGTGTGAGATATATGTTCCAAAATGTCTACACAGAACACAACGTTTTAAATTTATCTTAATTATATATATAGTGCAATTGTGCAGATGTGCAGCAATTAACCGATTTCTCCAGATTTGATTAAGAATATCAGAATCCTTTTTAAAACATCATGTGGTTAAACTTTTCAAGACTTGCATATTTATTGTATATCAATTGTGTATATAGGCTTCTTAAACCAATATAAATAAAAACAAGCAATAAAACCAACGAGACAGACAGACACCCAACAATTAAGAGCAATCAGAAATGAACAAGAGTATAAGAAGTATATGACCAACGAAATATTTGAGTTTTGGTTTTTGAACACTCAACAGGAAATAATTTATATACATTCCAGATAATTATAAACTGGTTTTGTGCATCTTATCTTTATTTTATTTCCTTATAACAAGGTTTTTGCATATTTGAAATGTTAGATTTAAATTGTAGAAACGCCCCATTTCTAATTAATCTTTGTTAAAATAGTCTTTTAGTTCAAAATTAAAGTTTGAAAAGCGATAGGTTCTAAGGTTTTTATTTCGGTTTTTTTATGTTGTCTTTTATCACAGTCAGTTTGTTCGTCAACAAAAAATATTTTGAACATGATTTATTTGTCCACTGTATTTTTAATGCTCGTTAAAAGAAAGCGCATGTTGTTCTTGCAAAAACAGTGATTTCGGGATGTAATGAATACATCTAGTTAGTAAAGTTCGCAAAAATTTGTAGGAACCGCAGTTGTTCACTTGCAACTGCGAGTGCTTGAATTATAAATGTTATGCAGGTTTTCGATTTTTTCTTTCTGAAGTGACCATGGCAAAATATTCTTTTAATTTCAAGCCGTCAAATAATCGAAATTTTAAGTCTATTGTCATTAATTTAAATTAACCTATATGCGTTTTGACAAAATACAAAAACAATATAACTAAAACATATAAATGACAAAAAGAAAGCATGTATGCATATAAACAAACTAATGAAAGGTTATATTTCAATCACAAATCGCCTATATATCAATAAAAAACGACTGGTTTTTTTTATAAGAATCCACGGTTTCAATCATATATATAGGGACTATATACTTTGTGTTGTTGAACAGAGAATATACATTTCGTTGTTTCATTGTCCTTGAATTCAATTAACTTCTAAAAGCCGAAATTGGTCATTTTGCATAATTTGTTTGATTCAATTGTTAGTTTTAAATGTCCACTATATGACAATGACCGGAATCAATTTGACTACTCCAATTCATAGTCACACTATGGTTAGTCCCATGTGACCACGAAGGATAATAACTGGGACTATATGTGTAAGGAAGTCGGTAGTATATGGTATAGTATAGTCATAAGGACTAATGTAATTGGTCAAATGGACATTGCCCATTATGTTTCTTCCATTGTTTCAGTTTGTGTTTTTTCTTCTTCATTTTTATCTAATTCACAAATAAATCTGGACTTTATGTCACAACAGGTATAACATAATTAATATTAATGAAAACAATTGGCTCGAAAACATGTGCAAGACATTATAAGTCTTTCACAAACTTCAGGAATAAGAACCTTTTAATTTCTTGATATAGGATTGCTCCTTGGTTTTGACTGACGATTAAATAATTGCTTTCAGTACGTTTTTCGTGATGCCACACACACATAATTTTATCTTTCTTAAGATTTTTTATAAGACAAAACATGGTTTTAAGTTGGCGTGTGTTATCAATATGGAGTGACAAATATACTGTGGACTCAGAAAAGGAAATAAAGAAAATAGATATATGTGGCACTTATCAAAGATATCAAAAAAAATAATGTATAAGCCCACTAAAACATGCGAGTTCAATCGGTACTCAAAACCGAGCAGTTGTTTTGTTTGTATTTTTAGAATCCAGTTAACATGAGCTTCCGTTGCGATGTTTTTTAACATATGTAAACCATGTATAACATCCTGACACGTCAAGATTTTGTACATTAAAGACTTGTCAAAATGTTTGTTATAACTTTTTAACTTCATTGACCTGTATTTTCATTCTAAAGGATAACGACACTATTCTGTTCTCGTTGCTAAATCTAACACATTTTTTTTGCTAGTTTTCTAGAATGAATTTACAAAAAGATATCAAAGTATAAATTTTCAACGGTTTCGGTATTTATACATCCTCGGATTTCAAATGTTTGGCTTTGAGCGTTCCTGATGGGCCAATGGCGGTAAATCTAGAAAAGCGCTTCGGACGGATGATATAATGAATCGAGTTGTTTTCAAATTATTATTTTTTTATATGTAAGCACTTATATTGCCTTAAAGTATGACTATAAAAGGGAGCATCTTCTGATTAAGTATTATATTTAGTTTTGTTTAACTTACATCTGAGACGGGATCGTCTGTGAGAGCGAAAGCAGTGTAGTCTTAACTGCTTGTATACCTTGTTTTAATATTTCCATTTCACTGATGAATATAAAGAATATGGATCGATCGATTGATTGATTGATGTGTTTATCGCCACTTTTAGCACTAGGATGAAAATATAAAAATAACGAAACCCGGAACAAGTTAATGTGCTCGACTCGTTTACGGTTGGTTTTATAGCAATGAACATCGTTATTTGGCATTTTTATTTATAGTTTTGTCTGTTTTTCTTCTAGTTATGCCCATTGAGTAATTGTCTCCGTTTTATTTGATGGTAACTGGACTGAATTCGTTAAAATGTAGACATTGGCATACTGTTAAGACCCTTTGGTAGTCAGTGTTTGGGTTTTTTAAGCTTTTGAGTTGTTGTTTTGTTGGCGTGACTCACCGAACCCATTCCTTCTTTCACACATATATGAATATCTCTGTGTAGTGTATTTACAACATTGACCAATACTCGAATTTTGAACGTATTTCATGAGCCTTAATGCATGAAACGCCCACAAAAAGACCCATTTATCGGATTGCGATACCAAACAGCAACTTTGCCAGTTTTTAAGTCTGAAGTTTGAACCAACAATGATCAAAGATACTATACCCGCATCGCTGCAACAAGACAACGGATGGGGGTGTCTCCTTTGTTGGTTTTTTTGGACGATTGGCAAAGCTCCTTTTCTTTATACAATCATCAAAATATGTATTCCACTTAATTCGTTCCACGAAAAAAAATCTCTGTTTATTGAAGGAAAATCCATATCAACAAAGAAAATTGTTATTGTATGTTTAACACAGAGCGATATTCTACTCTGTGTAAGAAAGAGTCTTATGAATCTTGCAAAGTCGATGGTTTTCTAATCCGATTGTGTTTGTTAATCCTTAACTTATTCGGAAATGATGGTTGTGAATCATTTAATATATTTAGCTTGACGTTGATGCTATATTTGTATTTTTTTTAATACCACAGATTATACAGCCTGCAATGATTATTTTATGACTGAAACAATTCATTAAAAGATTGCATGAAACTACCCTGTACAGTTACGCCTCCTATTCCGAACGTCACTATGTCCTGTGACGCCACTAACGTTGCGCTTGGAAATTTAATCACGTGACGATCTCATATTTGCATAGCGCTGTATGACTACGCTCTGCAAACATCCACGCTTTCGTTAATCTCAGAAGACAAACAACATGCCGACATCTAGTCAAGCCTTGATAGTTATCACAGATGAAGGGGATGATCCTAGGGTACCAAGAAGACATTATCCAGCAACAGCCTCCAGTTATCCTGTGTTGAATATTGGAAATTCCGATAGAACTTCTAGCAGGGTAAGACATTTTTACATGCATGTTAAGTAAAAGATATATAAGAAGATTGTTTTCCCTAAATTATATCAGACTCCAAATATATTTATATAAATTAAAGATGTATCTATAAGACATTCTGTCTATTAAAACAGTATACCACCTAAACATATTTATAGTATTTATTTGAGTAAAAAATAGCCTGATAAAACACTTGGTACCATATTCATAGGCTAGCAGTTTGAAGAATACAATAAATCAATTTCCAGATATTTTCAGTCGATTACGAAAATCATATTACTCGTCTATATTGATATCTCATTATAATAATAATGATATAACGAAACACTTCATACGATTTGTATCTCATATATATATATATGACATTCCTCTCATGTACATATAAGTGTCATCCGATTTTACTTAGTCAGTTACTCTCTAAGGTTCTTTTTGGCAATTTCGACCTAAATTTATAATTATTTTTTTACAGAGCAAGCTACCAGGATTAAAAAATACAGCCAAAAAATCAGGATTTCAGAATCTAGTCGATGTAAAAGGTTATCGCGGAACCATATCATATGATGCAACAACAAAAGCTCTACGATGGTTGGTTGCTGCACAACAGACTCGCGGCAATGTTCCACTGTCTCCTAATGGCAATGTTCTACTGGCTCCTAATAGTAATGTTCCACTGGTCCCTAATGGCAATGTTCCACTTGTTGCTAATGCCCAGACTATAACTGGTACCGACAAAGCAGCACCACCTTGCTATATAGACCACACCGATCAATGGACGACTTCTAGGAGCAACAATACTTTAGAATATCAAGGTAAACAGCAAAGACAATTTTGAACTTTACATTAATTATTTTCTTAACCGAAATTTCCAAGATCTTAGTAAAAAGGAATCGGATTTGAAAAGCTGCATACACACTATTTATGAATGATGCATTCCTGTACGGCAATGTTATCTTAAAAAAATATATATATATATTTTTTACCCAAATGATGCATAACAACCAAATATATATTTTACCCAAATGATGCATAACAACCAAATCTATATTTCTTATACAAATCATTAAAGGTAAATAACATTCATAGAAACTTTACCCAAAAAAAATTAACAGGTCAAATGATTTGTATACTCAACTGAGTTATGTTGGTTAACTTAATACCTTCATGGACTCAGTTTTTGTTTTCTTAGACGATTTGTATAAAAAAAAAACTGTACTTTATTAGCTTCAGATAAACGACGAGCACAGTTGGAAACCCTTGGTGTAAGAAAGAGAACTTCAGGACTTGTTGCAGGACAGAGTTCAAGAGATATAATCTCATGCTCTTCAACTGTACTTCCGAAAGGTGCAAAGTTTATGCCATCCCCTCCTGGTCAAAAGGCACGCCCGATACCAGTGAGAAACTATAGTCGAGACAACGTTGGGGATATGTGTGTTCAAACTGCTGTAAATGATAGG
The DNA here is from genome assembly GCF_036588685.1 of Mytilus trossulus. Classification (NCBI taxonomy): domain Eukaryota; kingdom Metazoa; phylum Mollusca; class Bivalvia; order Mytilida; family Mytilidae; genus Mytilus; species Mytilus trossulus. Next base: position 43,494,187 of record NC_086375.1, on the reverse strand, counting down.
TATGGTTACTGTGAAATACTTTATATACCGTAACCGCTAATGACATTCAAAATCAATTTATATATGCTCCAAAAAGACAACAATAATCACCAAAAACGTAATGAACAGCACAACAAACCACAAAAACCAACCGAATAAACACAACACAAACAGTTACGAATAAGCACATGGCCAATCTATCAGGACTTTGAACAAGCCCAAAAATGGGGTTGTGTTCGATCAGTTTTCTGTGCACACAGACACACACACACACACACATTTGTCTATCTCAAAAGTAAAACATACAATTGTAAATCCTCGAATCATGTAGCTGTAGGTTCTTGCATTAATTGAGTTTTATCTTTAACACAAAGAAAAAAATCAAAATTTACTTTTCAATCTTATTTGTATACAATAACAGACACAATTAAACCATTAATACTTTGAATTACTTTTTTTAGACTGTTTCCAAAAGAAAAAAAGAAGTCTCTACTTGACGAATTAAAAGAAGCAGTTTCATACGACAAAAGATTGTTTCCTTCTATGCACATGAGAAATTCACTTCCTGCTCCAAGTCCCAACAGCGTTTGTTTCAGTCTCAGGAGCAATGAGGAATACACACACAAAGAAATAATTGACTTGGTTAAGAATAAAACTGGTTTCAAACCACGCACTATCCAGTATGACCCAGTCGATGTTCGCGCAGGAAACTCAGAGGTTCCAAGTAGATGGGTTGTTGAATTTGAATCTGCCGCAGAAACAAAAAGCTTTCTTCAAAATGGACTTGAAATCTGCGGAGAGAAAGTGATTGTAAAGTTACTAGATGACGTACATAAAATGGAATTCACAGCTTACAAACTGAAGCAGGAAGAATTGAGAAAACTTGCTGAAAGACAAGCAATGGCTTATGTCCCTCGCAAATCTCGCCGAAGCCGCACTAACACAACACAGAAAAGTGAACGATGCAAGATTTGAACCATGAACAAGGGTGATTGTTTTGTTTTGTTTTGTTTTTATTTTATTTTTTCATTGTTATTATCAATAAATTTATTTTTTGTTCAATTGTGTGCATTTATTTTTTATGTGTTTTTTGCTTTTTGGGGTTTTTGTAGTTGTTGGAATGGTAAAATAAATTATTCAGTTGTTTATAACTCTGTTTATGGTTTTTTATGCTTAATTTGTAGATTGACAACTTGAACTGTTTGTCATACTGTGATCAGCTATATATGCTAGACTTTACAGGACTTGACTGATATTTTTTTAATTAACATCTGTCACTTACCTATGGGAACAGAAATAATCAAAGATCTGTCATTATCGCCCATTTTTTCAAATAACGAACAACATTTAAAAAAAAAATTACATAGGACATTCACATGCCATTGTGTTTAGGGTTTTAGTAGTATTTAGGTCTCAACCATCAGTCAGTGCTTGTTATGATCTATTGAAGACACTGAATGTATGATTGTCTGGATATTTCAAATTTGTATAGAAGACTTAAGTCAACTGGCTATGTATAGGGGGAGGGTTGGGATCTCATAAACATGTTTAACCCCGCCGCATTTTTGCGCCTGTCCCAAGTCAGGAGCATTTGGCCTTTGTCAGTCTTGTATAATTTTAATTTTAGTTTGTGTACAATTTGGAAATTAGTATGGCATTCATTTTCACTGAGCTAGTATATATTTGTTTAGGGGCCAGCTGAAGGACGCCTCCGGGTGCGGGAATTTCTCGCTACATTGAAGACCTGATGGTGACCTTCTGATGTTGTTTTTTCTATGGTCGGGTTGTTGTCTCTTTGACACAGTCCCCATTTCCATTCTCAATTTTATTCATATGTGTTAGCCAGTCATGGTTAAGCAAAGATAAAGAATGGGAACGAGACTTATATATGAAAAAAGGAAGCAACAAAGTCCATGGAAATAAGCGTCAACCATGACACAGCATTCGTTTTAAACATATATTTACAATTAATTGTTTTTAAATTCTTTTTAGCCTACAACTTAAGTTGAAGTTGAAAAAGGTATATATAACAGGGTCACAAGCTACATTTTTGGCGCTTATGCGGATTGCATATCCTTAGTTAATTCAAGAGTTCATTGAAATAGAATCTCGTTGTCTCAAAATAGATCCAGATTTTCATAAAAAAATCAGTTTGCACAGTTTTAAATTTAATACACAAATTCGTTCACTGTTTATACAGATTTTCAATGAAGGTGTGACAAATTCTATTGGTAGATTAAATATTTTGTCTAAGAGTCGTTATACGAAATCATACACACATAGAATACATTCCCTAGCTTTTAATACGGATAATAATTAAATCATTAAAAATTAAATACATGTGAACTAAGCTGGTTGATAGGTATACATTAATGAAAAACATGGTTTGAATCGTGATTTTTACCTATATTTTCAAAAACAAAAATAAGGTAGGACACTAATTGACCTTTTGAAGTGTTTTCCACGTTCATACTATTTTTTTATTTATTCGAATTGTTTGTTGAATCAGAATATGAGTCTTTATCTTCGGGTTTTTAACCGTTCATATTCGACCTTACGGGGAAATGTTTCCGGTAAAGCATGCTCTCTATATATGTAAGGCATGGGCAATTCATAAATACAAGCAATAATTATGTTCTAAATGCACACAGCCACAAAATATTCCAGTATGGTGTTGTTCAGTTTTATCAAGGCACTGATGGCTAGAATTTCAAAATTGCCTTTCAGTAATCGACTATTACATTTAAAGGATATATAGTCAAAATCAATACAAAGATTTGAAAATATTTCATCTAATATATTTTTTAGCATTAATGGAGAATCAAATCGACATGCAAGCATGCAACATTATGTATATAGCTGCCCCTATAGTCAGGAGTTTTAATTCAGTGCTTGTTGTTTGTTGTTGTATATCATATACGGTTTTGTACAAAAATCAGGCCTTTACTTCTCTTGTTTGAGAGTTTTTATTTTGTTTTTCTGGGACCTTTTATAGCTGTATTAGTTGTATTGGTTTTGTTCATTGTTGAAAGCCGTATGATGAACAGTGTGTCTGCTTTCGGCTTCTACGTCAATTGGGCTTCGGTAGAGAGTTGTCTCCTTGTCAATCATACCATATTATTAAATGTAAAGTTTTTTAAACAAGTCTGAATGTACTTGTCAATAATCTTAATACCATTGTTTCAATTGTATATCAATGTTTAAACGTATTATGTATATATATTGTACTAGTAATATAAATCGACTTATTATTTTTATCGTTCATATAAAATAAAAACTCATATCCGCCTTGATCTATATACTCGAGACAAAAATAAAAACATCATCATCTTAACCTTATATAAGATAAAACTTTTCCAAAAAGTGTCGCCGCTACAAAAAAAACGATATGTTCCTTCTATCATAGATATTCCTTTACACCAAATGGTTTATCATGTCTTTCTTTTAGAAAAAAAACATGAGTTCTACTTCAGTTCAAGAATGCATTCACCGATGTTAAATAGATAATTATCTAAATTGTTGTCTTGAAACATAGTCAAATTTCTTACAAAACAAGCACAGAGCAATGACCTGTGTGGACACTCGAGGCTTTTGCAGCGCAAAACTCTGATCTCATTAACAGTTGCCTCAAGAGGATCCAATAAGCCAAACTTGTAAAGCAAAGCACATGATTCAATGCATGACATCTTCAACCTCCATGCGATTGTGTTTTAACATTATATTTGTCAACAATGACTTTGAACTATATGCATTTTGCTTTCACCAATATTTCGGTTTAACACCATTCGAAGTCAAGAAAATTTACCAAACAAAAAAGAAAATTCGCTATCATGTTAATCGTTGAGTTTGTCATAATGATTTCAAGGCTGTAGTATAAAATTTTTGTAGACGTGTTTATCGTGATTTCTTAATTTATAAATGCGGGGTGTAGGATGCAGGAGAGACGAGACGTATTGCTGATTTGCTAAAAAAAAATGAGCTCAACTGTTAACAGAATGTGAATTGGGGCTTACTATGAATAAAAGAAGTGAAATTTATTTCATATACATTACTTGCAGGCTATACTTACTTTTATCTGACGTGTCTGAAGAGGTCACTCAAACCATTGACATTGCTGTCATCACAGAAGTACAATTTGATTTTGTATCAATCTTTATAGTATTTAGACCATTTCCTATATTCAATTGAACTTTGTTTATTTTAGAATGTCATCTATTAAAGCACGCAGCAGCATTGATGATTCCAATTTTGGTATCAAATCATTCGAGTTTGTGTTCATGTTTAACAAGAGTACCGGAAGCCCGAAAGTTTTTTATTTAATGGTGGACCCTATCGGAAAATGTCGACTTTTCCCAAAAACGAACACAGTTCTTTTCCCCAAGTTGAAAAATCTTGTGAACTTTCGCGCAGTTGTCTTAGATGATTGTTTATATATTATTGGTGGTAAAGATTGGGAAACAGGAGAACATATAGATAAAACATGGAGGTACGATCCCGCAAACAGTCGTTGGATTCAAAGAGCTAATTTGATCAATGCAAGATGTCGTCATACAGCAACAGTACTAAACGGATGTATTTACATTACAGGTTTGTTTGTTAACCTCTATACGTGTGTTTTGTTCAGTTTTTGTTTCGTTTGGCAGCTCTCTCATTGAAATGTATTAAACATTTCTTGTTCACTTCAACTCTGAGAAGACGATGTGTATGATTTTCAATAATGCAACTCTCCACAAGAAACCAAATGACACAAAAATTAATAGATATGAATCATCGTACGGCCATCAACAATGAGCAAAGGCCATACACTTTGTCAGCTTAAAACGCCCCAAGAATGTCCATCTCATTTTTAAAATGGTTGAATATGCCTAATTTTAGTGAACAACTGAAGGATAGGCGAGAAACCGAAGATTTGTCCATATGTAATTTTGTACTCCCTTGTTACATATTTATTTTTGGTTTTTTTTATGGATTAAGATTATAACACAATGTTGACTTCTGTAAAAAAAAAATTATTGTTAACCGATTATGTCTGTTTGTTTTGTTTACGAAGCTCGGTCAATTGCGACTGCCATACAAGTGAGAGGTTTAGCTAGCTATAAAACCAGGTTAAAACCACCATATTTTCTTAAACAACCCTGAACCAAGTCAGGAAAATAGCAGTTGTTAGTTTATAGCTCGTTTCGGTGTTAGTTGCCTTGTCGTTTGTTCAAGTTTTGTTCACTTCAGGGTTTCTGTTGTTTCGTTGTTTTCTTCTTATTATATAGTTGATTTATTTCCCTCAGTTTATTTTGTAACCCGGATTTGACATGTAATGGTGTCATTTAAGAGTTATATTTAACTTTGCAATAAAAGTCATAGGTTTGGCTAGCCACAAATATATATTCCGATGGCTTTTGGTACATATAAATAATAGTTTTTTCATATAAAAATTAAAACTGGTACGAGAATATGATATAAGTCTTATGTCTGATTAACGACAAGACCCTATAGAAATATAAAAAAAATAAGATAGATGAATAGATAATGTTGATAATGTTGAATCAATTTAAACAAAAATTGAAGAAATACATGGAAATGAATATAGTTCTATTTGAAGTAAACTACAATAAAGTATGAGCATACACAATTTTATTTAGGGGCCGTGTTTGGGATTTTCTCGCTGTGTTGAAGACCGATCGGTGGCCTTCGGTTGTTGTCTGCTCTGGTCTGGTTGCTGTCTCTTTGACATAATCCCCATTTCCATTCTCAATTTAAGATGTAGTTGAATATATAGTCTATTTATAACAGACAAACTGCATGGGGATGAAACAATATAAATGTTACCTTTAATATTAGCAAGATGAATTATATTGTTCCTTTAAAATTTAAATAATTCCTAGAAAAAATGTATTTCACTACCGGTTTTAAAATGCAAGTTTATAAGAAATGGTATTGGACAAATCCTCCTGGTAAATATGTCCCTCATATGTTAATTCCTATAGGATAATGTGAGGTTAAGATTGAAAAAATATATAAAAACAGACAAATTACAAGTAACTATGACAAATATCTTAAACGTTTTTTAAATAAAAAAAAATTCACAAGAGTTTGCCGCGAATTTCGCTATAAACTGCAACTTAAAGCCATATTGCAAAATCTTTAAAAATAATTTATAGTTTTAATTTTAATTTTACAAAAAAGTGATTTTTTTTTTACATACAGTCAATATAATTAAATTATTTGAAATCTCTATAATAATTTTGTGCGTTATGATTTATAGTATATATAATCCCAATGAAAGCTTCTGCTAAATTAATTACTAAAACATCTTTTTCCATCAAAGAAAATGTTTAAAAATGTGAGTCATGCCACTTTTCAAATAATTAATTTCCAGAATGAATCATGCCCAGATTAATAACCAAATACAGCAAACGACCAATTATTTTCGCTGTTTCTAATACATATTAATTAATTAATATGATACTGCACAGGAATCCGCCAATAAACAACCTGACGCGCTGTATCAGCTGCAAGATTGAGCCAATCAAACACGTGCTTTACTGATGTGTAAGTTTCATTTGAAATCAACACGATCCAAGTCTGTCAATTCCATGCTGAATTAAGCAGCATCGTGTTTCTTTCTTTCAACGATATTAAATGTAACGGAATTTTTCCAAAGAAAACGTTGTTAGCGCGACTCATCTTAATTTAATAATCTGAGCACACTGAAAAGACCGACTGGATTGTTTTCCAATGATCAAATTACAAGTTTATTCTTCAATCTTCATTAGCAGGCGTAAATTATTTATGAACATTTATCTTTTTTTCCTATTGTCGCCTTAACCAAATAATTGATACGTGATCGGCCTCTAATGAGAATGGGATAGTGAAATATACGCCTTGATTTGACAGTTATGACAAATTAGAAACGACCTTTTAACGAAGAATCGCCATCTATAATTATTTAGTCCTTATGTATTGTGGAACTTTTTTATTATTTCATCTTTTTAGTGAAAACAAAAAGAGCATAAGAAAAAGTTTTTCTCTGTTTTAAAGTCATAACCATGAATATAATAATTCTTCTTCGCCGCTTTGAATCTTATTTTTACTGGACATATGTAAATTGAGTATTTTCGAGGAGGTTTGTTGTGTCTTTTAGACGACATTTTAATGTAAAATAATTCGATTTTTAAGTCGATCTTTTATTTGCGGCCTGGAACACTAAGCGTTTGGTTGCGTGTGTTTTTGATCTCCAAATATCATGTTTACATATCCATCCTCTCAAAACTAAGAAAAGTTCCAAGATTGTTCTGCACCTGCTAATAACACATGTCTTTCATTTTATTTTTTCACAATGTTCCAGCAATACGGGAGAGAAACGTCGGCTGTTCCTCTAATACTAGTAATGAGTCAGACTTAGTAGAAAAACTGTTCATATTAAAAGAAGAGACTGTTCTGTTTTATGACTTTGTTCTAATAGACTAATTATCTATAATTTTCAAAATTTCGTTAATTTGTTAGATGTATCTATTCTACTGAACTTTTAAAACAAGGGTTCCACAGATACAACTATATCTTGGAATTTTTAAGAGCGATTTCCACTACCGATTGGCTGTTTTCATGATAGATTTTAATTTGCCTTATTCACATATTCTGTTAAAGTTTTGTGCTTTTTCCAAGGGTTAGCCACGTGGTAGGTGGCAGACTTTTTAACTAGAAAATTTAAGAAGATTGAATTTCTATGACTATTTTTTTATAATTTTAATTGAAAGAAAATCATAATTTATTGTAGTATTTCACCCCAAGCAATGCGGCAAACAAAATCATGTTGTCGCGTTATCTTCGATAATTGGTGGTTTTGGGAATTATCAGCCATTCAAAATGAAACGAGGATTATTTGAAGCAATCACCGTGTCGCAGTCTTAGTCGGAAAACATTAGAAGTTATACTGGATAACCGGGTCACCTCAGTACAGTATCTATATATTGCTTAATCTGCAGAACTCTTTCGTCTTACCCTATTGCGCATTCCTTTGGATGTTTATTTGTTATTATGTCTACAATTGTTCGTTATTTTAGTTCATTATACTAATATACTTTATTATTAGTTATGTGTAGAAATGATTAAAATGTCATGCGAAGTCATTTTGTCAACCGCTGAAAACGCATAATGAACAAGCAACCAACAACTACAGAGGCTATCGCCGAGCGCCATGCAAAAATAAAATTATGTGTCCGCCCGAGTAACTAACTACTGTACAAAGTACGCCGAACACATTCATTCTTGTCTAATGTAATTTACCCATGGTCTTTTGAAAAAACTATGATAAGTGTCCAGATACCAGCTTTATTCAGATATAAAAAGGTAATTTTTTCTGAGTTTCTCCCATTTTACGACGTCTAGGATAATACAACACCGAAACCAGAGTGTGATAATTTCCGAAACTAACTGAGATATTTAGAGAATAGCAGTTGGAAATTCAAATCTGTCAAATAACTGCTAATAAATCAATTCTTATAAGGTTTTTTTTCACAATTATTGAAAATAATAGAACATGCAATTTCTTAAACCTTTTTACTTAGAAATTCTCAATTATTTAAGCAACATATTTCGGATATGTGCAACTCAACATAAACTTGTAAATGGATTTACATACTGTCGAAGTACCTATCAGTTTTCAAGGTTTAACTCAATTTTATTTTAACTCTATAGTTGGAGCTAACTACTAAGAATTTTCTTAGAATCATTTTCATAACAGCGTGGACAGCCGCGATACTTAATATTATGTTGGTAAAACTGTATCTGAATAATTTACCGGTCAATTAATAAACCGAACGCGCCAAGAAATGGCCTTGTCCTCGCAGTTATGAAAATGATTAAGGTTGTGTTAACTAACAGATATAGGTAAATTATGTTTTATTGCCTATTTCTATTATTTTCATATCTGAATTTTTGATTAAATATATTACAGGGGGAGAGGTAATTGGAGGAAGAGTTACAGAAAGTTGTGAATGTTATGACCCAGTAAAAGACAAATGGACAGAAATTCTAGATTTACCCAGACCGAGGGCTGATCATGCAGCATGTGCGAATGGGCTGAACTTGTATGCTTCCGGTGGCATCAGTAATTTGAAGCATCAATGTTCTAACGTATTTTGGTAGGTATAAGTCAGATATTGTTTAACCTGAACAATCTATAATGTTTGATTTGTATTTTATATTGCAAGCATTTGAAAAATTATGAAATTTCAGACAAATCATATTTATGCAGAAACATGAAGTTCCCTCTTAATGTATTAACCGATTTTTTTTTCAAAATATTAGGCTTTGAAAATTCCTCATGGATGTTAATCCAGAGAGGTGATTCGGACGCAGCAAATTTAAAAGCGTTTTTTTAGTTTTTTAGTAGAACATTATCATTACAGTGATTTAAAAATTGACATTTTTTTAAAATTATTTTTACTAATTTTCAAGTGAGTTGCAAATTGCACACATTTTTTTTCAAAATGGATGACGCATAATCAGACTTGCTTTTTGCTTACTTAAATTCAAACTTTTTAAACTTCTTTCCTATATCATGAAAACAGAGATGTTTCAGATGTTAACACGTTAACCATGCAAACATGAAAACATTCAAAATGATCTATACAAATACTTGATCCGCCATTTTCCCCATTTGCGAGACCTATGATCTTTGATTTGGTTTTATGCACAAACGTACTATTTGTACCAATTATATTTATGCAGAAACATCAAACAATCATCTATTTGTCAAGAGACTTTCGTTAACTTTTTCCTCTCTCTATAAATGGTCGGCTACAATGTGACTCACACTATAGGAAGACATCAAGTCGGCATCTCTTAAAGAAATGGTCAGGATGCGTCGATTTTTTACAGATGTGGAAAAAAAGCTTTCGTCATTAGTTTTAATCGTTACATCATGGTAGTGATTCATAAAGTCAGTAGAATAATTAGAGTGAAATAAAGCCAAGCAGTATTTGTTTCGAACATGAATAGTTAATTATACTATCTAATAACAATTTTACCAATTTGTAAATAAAACATTTTTACGAAAACATCTGTTCCTGTATATATTGGAAAACTTCATTATCCTATTTATAGGTAGTAACATGGAGCTTAATTTCTATTCTTTGGTTTACATTTTTGATATATTGAAAAATAGCAATATGTGCATTATCAAAAATAATTTCCCAGCTGTGCTCGATAGAGTGCATTAGACATGTATATAAAAAATGTCTAAATTATTGAAATATGCATCTTAATCTAAATATCAATTAGAACAATATGGTTAACAACATTTAATTTGTTCAGCTGAGAGAAGATATTCAGTAGATATTTCTAGGAAAATTATTTTTCAAATAATGGTCCAATAAAGGAGTCGGTGCGCTTGGAACTGTTTGGTTTTTGACTGTGTCTCAATAGACTGATAAATTTTACGTTTTTTTTCGATTTATTTTCCAACAAAATAGAAAATAAAATTTTCTGCATTTTCAACAGAAATATCTCTAGGCGTTTACTTATCTCACTAATGAAAGGATAATATATACTTTTCTAATTTCAAAGAAATATGAGAATAATTTCCAATTATATAATAGTTAACTCCTGTATTAATATTTAATATGCATCAAGTTGTTCTATACAATAATGATTACTGCGCATAGAGGCTGCATGTTAGTAATAGCTATTGGCCAAGTTTCCAATACAACTAAATAATTACTAAGTGAGTTTTGCAAAAAACATTCGTTGTCTTGATTCGTAGTGTTCACATATGTTTGAAGTTCATCAGGTCACATGATATGAGTCAGGTATGCGTCGTGATGGTAAGAATCATGCCGTAAAATTTTGTAAAGATGACATCATGTTTTTAATAAGCTTGCATTAATTTACTTATATTAAAAATTTAATTATTAAACATATGCGTTTTTCAAAATGACAATGTTATATCCGTGTTAATTTTGCATTAAAGTTTAACAGGTTATGAATGGTTTTATACTATTCAATTTTGGGTGCCCTTTGTATCTTGTTCGGTGTGAGCCAAGGCTTCGTTTTGAAGGCCGTATATTGACCTATAATGGTTTTCTTTTTTAAATTGTTATTTGGATGTAGATTTGTCTCATTGGCACTCACACAACATCTTCCTATATCTATTGTAGTTTATCAGATTGCAACACGGTTATTTGGATACTGTTTTCAGGATTAGAATTATCAGGAACATATATATTGTTAGGTATACTGTTCCCAGGAATTATATTCAATTAAATCATTGCATTTTATGTGAAAAAATATAAGCTGTTAGAGGAGTTTTGCAGACAACTTTTGTCCATACATAGGACATTTTACAAAAATTAAGTAATCATTTGAATATGCCAAATTATGTTTTCTGCAATAAACATCTTTATCGTCTGGAATTGCAAGAAAATACCAACTAGTTTGTGTGTGTTTTTGTTAAACTTATGATTCACATTTTATTCAGATATTTTTTTGTTGGGATTTTTTTTTTATAGATTTGTTTAAACTAATTCGATAAAACGGTTACGGTGTAATGGTTGCTTAAGGTATATTTTAGAGAATTTACAGTACGAATTTGCACTGTTCTAATTTGATCACAAATACTAATACATGTTTATGTCTAATCTATATTTTAGAATGTAATTTTGGTGTCATCAAACACGCGGGAAACTTTATCAATAAGTATGATTTATAAACATGGAATTAGCCTGAGTTTCGGAGATTTTTTTAAATATTACTTATTACTTGTCCAATTTCTATTTGCACGCATCTATCCCATTAAACTAGAAATGAAGGATACAAAAGGTACAGTTTAAGTCTGCTTCGTATCTTGACTTTCATTTATGATTAAAGAGGCGATTTCAGCTTCACAATTGTGAACTTTCCATTCCTATGTAGCATTATAGCGATATTCCAGAGCTTTCATTTCAATCTTGATAGAGGGTTGCTCGAGTATGACCTAAGTAGTTAGAATAATCGCCAGGTTTGTACTACGAACAATAGCAACACGACGGGTGCTAAATGTAGAACAGGATCTGCTTATCCTTACAGAGCACCTGAAATCAATCCCAGTTGTTGATGCGGTTCGTGTTGTTCAGTCTTTATTTTCTATGTTGTGTTTTGTGTTCTATTGTGTGTCTGTTGATCTTTTTCAGCTATGGCGTTGTCAGTTTATTTTCAACTGATGTGTTCGAAAGTACTTTGATATCTTTCGCCTTCCTTCTGTCACTGTTTGAAAATCGAGATGATATTAATGTCTTCAAAAACCCTACCAAAATTAATCTTTTATTTTGAAATTGAATGTTCCAAAACCACTCAGTGAACTATACATGTTCATGTATACGTGCATTTGCATAATGTCAATTTTTATCTGACGCAACTGAATTCTCTATGCAAAAAGATCAAACATTAAACATAACAATCAATCTAGAATCAAATGTAAATGTTGTTGACTAGCGATTATTGCAATTATTGCTGTTAACGGTAAGCAAATGAAAATTGAAATTTACCAGTACTGTAAATTATAAAATAATGCATTCTCACGATCTTTCAGAAAAGATCAGAATATATGCATATAAATGAATTTGGAAATTATCACATCGTTGAAGTTATATCACATTTTTTTTCAATAACAAAATTAAACTACAATGCAGCTTCTTTTTGTATCAACAGTTCATTATTATGTTTTAATTAAATTCAAACAACATTTAATGATAGGAAATTGTTTGTTTAACTGCACCACACAAACCCCTTTTACAAGTCGAAACCACAAATTAATTACTTGTTATAGTAAAACGTGTGTTTCTTGACGGTCAATTTACCCCTGCACAATACGCTAACAAGTCAATCAGGGTTTATTTGACGCACTTCATTACAGAATGGTAATATACTGATCGGCAGTGGATGCTGGCAGATTATTGGTAAACTATGAGAAAAGATATCTGAAAATACAAATTTATAAAATATGGCGTATATCACTTTTTCGTAAACAATTTTAATTGCTAGTAAGTTGAAAGCGCATTTATCCTTGATAAAAAATAAACTAATCGGCTGAAGCATGATTAGTAAAAACGAAAAATGCATAGCTTCGAGGTTTTGCTCTCTCATTCTGGTACGGAAATACAATGTTTTGGCATAATTCACTAAGAAAATGGTTTTATAATGTGTCATTTGTGAAGAAAAATTTGATATTATACGGAAAACTATATGATTACTGTTGGACAATTATAAGCGTTATTCATCCAAGTTTTAACTGTTTGCTTTTGATATAATTACTAAGCATTAATGTGCTTTATCATATGATTTTGAGAGCTGATAAGTTTGCCAAATACTTGTTTTATTGTAAAATTAGATAATTGTTTCTCGTCCATAAAACAGTAAATGTTTCTGAAGGATGTTGATAGCAGTTAAGTATTGACCTTAGCCACAGTTAACGGTTTCCAGTACACAAAATTATGGTCCATTAAATTTATCCTCATCGCCAAGACAGTAAATTGGTCTTATCGTCGATAAATGCAGATGAATTATTTATCCTGCTATCAAATTTAAGCAACCGCCAATGCGTCATCTTACGTACATTTACCTCTTGGGGAACGCTTTTTTTTTGTTTGTTACAAATTGCAAACAAATTCATATCACGTGATCAATGTGGAATTTTATATGTTATACCTATTATATCTGATTGTAAATTACTTTTGATACATTAAAAAGTTATTTTTTTCATTTTAAACCATCATTTTGGTTTTTCCAACGTTAGTTGTAGGATACCGTTGCATTGCCGCTTACGTACTTAAACCGTGTCATGCGGTTATATATAATAATACATCAAACAAACAAAATCACAGAAAATTATCAATCTATGACATGATATGTGAATTTTAGAATTATTCATCACTGGATTAAAGCAAATTATTATGAGTCAATCAGAGAGGGAAAAAAGAAGTTTTTAATAATTTGATATTGAGCATCCATCGAGGATTATTTATCGAAGTTTGCATCAAAATAAATATCATTCAAGTTTATAAAATAAGAAGATGTGGTATGATTGCCACAGACACTACAATCAACCAGAGACCAGTTGGTGTAAATTTAATCAAGTACAGTGTATAGGTCACCGTTGTGGTCTAGCAGCAAAACAAAAGAATCAACTATAAGAATCAGTTGAAAAGGGCTCAATTCATCAGATCGACACAAAGCAAAAACTACAACTTATAATACATACCGGCAGTTATCACACGAACACAAGTCTTGCTTTTTGTGTTTTTGTTTGGTGTTTTTATTATATTTTTAATTTTTGCCTTTGGTTGAATTATTTTTGGATTTCAGTTTTCAACGAAAGCGAACGAATAAGACTCAATGTCGCATATGAATCAATGCAAACAAAAATGACAAGAATATGATATTTTCAAAGAAATACGTTATTATAATCTTAAGATGATCTCCGTGTCATCTTAAGGGATTGACACCTTACAGGTTCGTTGGACTTCCTACTGCCAGGGAAATGGACAGTAATGCTGTCCAACCAATGTCCAACAATCGACCTAATGAGCATTTATTGAACTGACCATGTCCAGTTGTCATATTTCATTAAAATATGATTGATTTTGAAAAAGACAATAGCGTGAGTCATGGTTGAGATTGACTCGTAATCTCCGATTTAATCACCGGTCAGTCTCAGTAATTATGACCATTTTACCACATGATAATAGCTAGTTTTATAATAGATGGTTCTTATGTGCTTCTAGCTTAATTAAATGTTGAAGTCATTGTCTTCTTAGTTAATTTTATAGTTATATAGTTCCTTCATGGTGAGATTAGTGGTGGCTATATAATGTTAATTCTCATGCATGCTTGTACCATGATTCAGACATTAACGGCAATTAACACATGCCATTGCAAAAGACATGCCTATATATTTGTATCCATTTTATTTGTTATTCGTTGCAGATTTTAACCAGACATATCAAATGCACTGCTGCTGTCAATGTGTTCCCCAACTCGAGGGCTACACAGTGATCTGAATATGATTTTTTTTCAATTTATACTTCATCTTCAATAGTTGTCTGTTATTTTTAAAAAAAGCATGATTTTTTTTTTTGGTTCGTTCAATCAAATTGAAAATATATAGTGGAGTAATAATTTGCTTTTAGTAGCCAGTATGCTCTAAGCCAGTATGGTTTAATTTTGTCAAATTAAGCTAAGAAACATTAATATTCACTTTAAAGTGAATAATTCGACCTCATTGATTCGTATTCATGTGAACTACAATTTAACCCCTTAGCTTAAAATGGATAGCGCGTGCATTGTGCGTATTTAGTTTTTTTTAAGGAAAAGAATGTCAAAATTGACAGTGAAACTAAGGTAAATCATTTGGTTGACTGATTCGATCCACACAAGGAATTTTAATACAGGAAAAATCGATGTTTTACATATATTTTTGATCTATAATATGAAATTAAACAGACCAACTTATAGCACGAGTTCGCTTTCTTTTTATATCTATATTTATGTCTATAACGCCTAAATGACCATCGGAGGTCTTCGGACGTCAACTCGATAGTGATGACATGATAAACTCTTTTGTGGATGAGATCGGATTAATCCTAATAGAATCCGCAAGGGAAACTTTAGGAACAAGATCAGACAAGCCGAAAAAACGAGCATACAAAATCAAGGGAGATAAACCTTGGTTTAACCTTGAGTGTAAATTTGAGAGACAGAATTATAGGAAATTTAAGCGCAAGCTTAAGGCGAGGCCTTCGCCTTTATTATCTAATAAAGTCAAAGAATCTGAGAAAAGATATAAAAAGGTCATGGACAAGGCTATTAAAAAACATAAAAAAGATATGGCTCGAAAATTAAAAAATCTTAGATCTCAAAACACCAAAGAGTATTGGAAAATTTTGAACCAACGCGAACATTCAAAACAACCGAATATTGATTTTGAGGATTTACTCAACTTTTTCAAAGAGCTAAACTCAGGTAACTCAGATCCAATTGACTTGCCAACAAATGATACAAATTTGATGAATGAACTGAATGATAATTTGAATAGTCCAATTACGAAAGAAGAAATATTAAAATGTATTAAGAATTTAAAAAATAACAAAGCTTGTGGTGATGATATGATCATTAACGAATATATTAAGACTTCTGGTGATTTTTTTATTGATGTTTATGCTGCATTGTTTAACCTGATTTTTAGAACTGGAATAGTACCAGTATCTTGGGTGATTGGAACGATCAAGCCATTTTATAAAAACAAAGGCAATAAGTTTGATCCTAAAAACTATAGACCCATTACTATTGTAAGTTGTATGGGTAAATTATTTACAGCTATTTTAAGTAATAGACTTGCAAAATTCTCTGATGAAGTTTTACTACTCAATGAAAATCAGTGTGGATTTCGAAATGGTTACTCAACTTGTGATTGTATCTTTACATTACACTCTTTTTTTGAAATTTTGAAATTAAAAAAGTAAAAAATGTTCTGTGCTTTTGTCGATTTTGAGAAAGCATTTGACACAGTGACTAGAGATGCTTTATGGTATAAGATGTTAGTAAATAATATTAATGGTTATATGTATAAGATTATTCATAACATGTATGCTGATATAAAATCATGCCTGTCATACAATGGTGAAAAATCTGATTATTTTCCAAGTAACATTGGTCTACGCCAAGGGGAGAATTTATCCCCTTTTCTTTTTTCGCTTTTTTTGAACGATTTGGAAGATTTCTTTTGTAAAGGGAATTTGATAGGCTTAAAAACTATATCAGATGCCCTAGAAGACGAACTAGATATATATGTTAAACTGTTTGCAATTCTTTACGCAGACGATACTGTATTAATGGCTGAATCAGCCACAGAACTTAATTTGTTATTAGAAAAATTCGAATCGTATTGTGATGTTTGGAAAATGAAAGTCAATGTAGATAAGACTAAAATCATGATTTTTTGCAATGGTAGACAACCTGCTGATCTTAAATTTAATTATGGTAATACTGATTTAGAAATTGTAAATGAGTTTAATTATCTTGGGATTTATTTTTCAAAAAATGGCTCATTTAAAGCAAACAAGAAGCATCTCGCAGAAAAGGCGACGAGAGCCATGTATGAAGTTATCAAAAAGGGGAGAAAGCATGGCTTATCCATAAGCTGTCAATTAGATTTATTTGATAAATTGGTTAAACCTGTTTTACTTTATGGCTGTGAAATTTGGGGATTTGGAAATAATGATATATTAGAAAGGGTTCATTTGAAATTTTGTAAACTTCTACTACATCTTAAATCTTCTACCCCGAATTGTGTTATATATGGAGAATTAGGACGTTATCCTATTAGTTTAGATATCAAGGTTCGCATGATTTCATACTGGGCGAAACTGATTTTTAGCAAACCCAGTAAATTATCAGCAATTGCATACAAATTAATGTTTAGTTTATATCATGGAAATAATGTTAAACTTTATTGGATGAAATGTATAGAATTTATCCTTAATGAAACTGGTTTATCTTATGTATGGTTATCTCAAACTTGTGTAAATGAAATTTGGTTAAAGACTGTTGTAAGAACATCTCTCCAAGATCAATTTAAACAAACATGGTACTCAGATATTCAAACGAGCTCAAAAACATTAAATTATCGCCTTTTTAAGGAACTTTTCGGATTCGAAAAGTATTTAGACATTTTGGAACCCCGTGATATTTATACTTTGTGTCAATTTAGACTCATTAACCACAGATTACCTATAGAAAGTGGAAGATGGAAAAAAAATCAGAGAGATAAAAGAATATGCGAACTATGTGACTTAAAAGATCTTGGAGATGAATTCCACTATGTAATGAAGTGTAAATTTATGGCTATAGAAAGACAAAAGTATATCGCTAAAAAGTATATTGATTATCCAAATATAATTAAATTTAAGGAAATAATGAATATGAAAAAACAATCATATTTAAAAAGCTATGTACATTTATAAGGCATATTAATTCATGTGTGTGTTCTCCTGGCTAAACTAAACTTATACATGTATTTGTAAATAGTGTACATATTATGTTTTCTCTAATTTATAACTGTGTTATTTATTACATGTAACTTCTGTATACCATTGTATTTACGAAGGTTTGTCAGAATAAAGATATATATATATAGTTAATTAGATGGTGTCAACACTTAAATACACACGAATCGAAGCTTCATATTATCGAGCCCATATCCTGTAAATTGTTCATTTTGTACTTTGTATGATTTGGTTAAATGTTTTACAGTTAAGAGAAATTTTTGAGATAAATATAAATTTCTTTTACCAGTGATACGTATCCATCTTCCTAATACTTTAACAGAAGTATGTGTATCCTTTACAAAGTATTTTATTGTAAGTTGTCTAAAGGATGACCTTGGTAAGGTATGTATGACCTAGTAAGCTAGTATGTATAGTCGCTCTGCTGAAAACTACAATGCAGCTCAAAACTATTTAGTATACTTATTATCTCTATTGTTAGAAATTTGATAAATCTTATTAGAAATTAGGGGGAGGGGCAGGCATCCCGTCCCCTTTTAGAGCCATATTTGTTGTTTATCCAAATGGTTTACATATTCCACTCCAAACTGAGTCTAGTATGAGGGCCCTTTTTCAAAATCCTGTTTCCGCATCTGACATATCTGTATCTTACGATGATGAATGAACTGACATAGATGTTAATTAATTTATATATATATATATATATGTTGTGTACAAGTTATCATTTTGTACAAATTATAATTTGTACAAAAATATTGTACAAATTATAATTTGTATTTTGACTTTGTACAAATTATAATTTGTACAAAACGTGCTTGTTCAAATTGTAATTTGTACAACATTTGACCAAAATTCACTTATAACTTGTACAACAGTTTCAAATATGAATTTTGGTGAAAAAATGCACTGATTCACACAATATAATTGTAGTTAACTGACTACACACCAAACCTTATTAACAAAATACACCGTTTTTACACAAATATAAAAGGCAGTTAGATCTTCGAAATTTTTGAGAGAAAAAAAAGTAAACAAAAAGGATTTTTTTCAAATTGTTAAAACCTACTACTTTATCCTTAAAAAAATATCATTTGAAAGTAGTGCTTGACTTATCGTTATTTTTGAGTTTTTTTTTTTTATTCAAAACTACATATATAATAATAATAGTAAGAAAGTTCATAGTACATCAGCAAAATCGAGACAAGCACATAAAGTTGATATTTTAAATCCTTCATAAACGTATAATATAAAAAATAACAATTTTAAGAAAGAGCAGAAAATCTCAATCTGAGGTGCATGGATTGGGTAGTTATTTTAAAACATTACGTGAAAGTTAACTTATAAAATCAGTCTATTATTTGGAGCCAGGGGTTCCAGCAGGTGTACGCTCTTTGCAATGGTTTATTTTCATAAAATATTATTTTTTCAATAAACAAATACACATGTTCATTCACAGCAACGGTTCCTGAGCTTCAACGTTTGCTCTATATATGTGAAGCAGCTAAAGGGAAAACAGGTCGTCATCGAATTGAGAGTGAAATGATGGTTTGCAAAATAAGATTCCATAAATCACTAGATCACCTGCTCAAACAAATGATAAAATACTGACTTTTGAATTTTTAAACCTAGGTGTAATGTGTTGTCATTTGATAGCAATTCAATAATGTGTATCAATGCTGTTTCTCCAAAATCCATATGATAAATTATTGTACAAGTTATAAGTGATTTTTTGTCCAATTGTAATTTGTACAAGCACTTTTTGTACAAATTACAATTTGTACAAAGTCAAAATACAAATTATAATTTGTACAATATTTGTGTACAAATTATAATTTGTACAAAATGATAACTTGTACACAACATATATAAATTAATAGTTGAAAAATACAATTTCATTAGGAAACTATCGTTAGCTTAAATATCTTTCTTGTTGCTAGTAATCCTCGTTAAATAAAGGGGCGTTATTTGGTTTGTTATATTTCAAAATAAACAAACTATTAACTGCATCGATTCACCAAAGAAGATACCTTACTGAAAACTGAAAGTTAACACTACAAATTTTCTGCTTGAATTTCTTTTCAATATTTAACAGATATTTTTTCATAAACGGTCTTTAAAAAAATGATAAAATCTAAATCATTGACATCTGTCATAATATTTTTTCATTATTTGGGTCATTATCCTAGGAAATTGGACATTAGATATTTTTTTATAAACGTGCCAGTATTAAAAAAAAATCATTCATTAACTCAAAATGAGTCACAAGTCAATGCGAGCGAGGTCGTTTTCCTTCGGCTTTTTAATTAGCCGCTTGTGTATTTGCCAAGAGCAACGTCCGAGAAATTTATTTGTGTCAGACGAATTAGAATGAAAAGTCAAACGTTTTCCTTCATTCTACAAATAAAATAAAAAATTATTAACACTAAGCTTTATTTCTTAACACGTTTATTTTTGATAAATCATAATTATATTAACACAAATCATCCAATTTATTATTTAATAAATAGTTCTTTATATTTACTGAACTCTCTTCTCTTCTTTTTTATTTACAGAATAGAATTAGAAATTATTTTAAACTGATAAAAATCATATTTTGTAGAGTCTTGACTTTTAATTACTATTGGTGATTAATAAAGAATGTAAACGTTGACAAATATATGTTATAATGGAATAGCTAACAAAAATATATAGAGCATTGCAATCATTTCAATTGATCAATAGATACTATAGAATTAAACCTTTTTGGAAAAACATGGACAAACATTATTTTATTTTGAAACTATTTATTCTTTACATTTTATGCATTTACTTGAAATCGTTTATATTCAATAGAAAACTAGCAACATCTTGTATAATGTCGAGAGGTAAAACCATAATGTGACTCACACTTTTTTATAAAAGAAAAACAATGAATTATTATGATGCTTTGTCTTTTCCCCTGTTCTATCAATAAAATATGAAAAAAGTACAATTAACATAAAAAATCGAACAAATTGCATTGTCTATAAGCAAGAATCAACTGTTTCCAAAAACCGTTAAAACACCTGAAAAATTGAAAAATTATAATGAGTGATTCATACCATTCTATGAGTCAGGTGAAATAATGAAAGAATTAAAACAGAGAGTGAAACGCTTTGAAATTTTATACGTTAAAATTATTCTTGTTGACAGTGTGTTCGTTTGTACCCATTTTGTCGTGTTTAAACAAATTTATTAATAATTAAATGTTTTTGTTCCGTGGGATGGACAATTACTTTACTAGCTTTGTTTATTTTAATTTCTTTTTAATAAGTAATTACCGCAAAAACAAAGGAGGTTCTATTAAAAAAAAACTCTTCAATATTACATTAAACTACTTATGTATTGTATACCCTGAACTATGGTAAAGAGTGAGCAACCTATTTTATTTAAATAAGCGTTTATTGTTTATATATTTTTTAATAACTATTTAACATAAAATATTAGGGAAATCGGTACAGTTCTAGACAAAATTACAAATCTCCGTAAATTTTAATATTTTAGTGATATACATGTATTATAATTTTATACGTGTGTATATATTTTGGCAACTATAATGAAGAAAATATGAAAAGATTCTAGTCATTAATTTGGGTTGCAGCATTTGTTTTTGTTTCCCAACAAATACCGAAATACTAGTGATATATATAACAAAAAGCACACACAGAAAAAGGCATACAAAAAGTACCCCTATGCAGAGTTTCATACGGGCGGTATCAAATTTGATTGAAAAGAAAACGAAAACGTAGGAATCTTGTTAAATTCTAATGATACAACGCAGACCAGACCCTCTCTGGATACCACCATACCATACAAAGTAGAATAAAGCTACCAAAAAGATAAAACTCGATTGTTGTCAATATTTCTTCTTTTTACTCTTAGGACATACGACCCCATCACTAATGAGTGGACAGAGCCTCTTCCTGGAGTAATTCTCCCACATGAAAGAGAAAAGCATAATATGATCTCAGTTGGAAAAAGAGTGGTAGTTATAGGAGGTTTGTATCTGTCACCAAATAGATTTTGAATTAAAAGATTTTCAAAGCTGAAAAATACTGGTATTATGAACAAAGATCATCAAACATACAATGAAATATGACTATTATATTCTCTTATGATCATTTCTAAAAAACATCCATGAAATTAAACATCACACGAAGTAGCTTACTTGAACACTTAGATAACATCAGTTTCACCGCCGAAAATGGGTCAGAGAAATGTACAACTGCACTGAACCAATCGTTGTTATAATATTTGATGATATTGTCATGTATATCTTATTAAAAGTTTTTATCTTTAGGACGTGGATTTGACCAAGAGACTTTCTCAGAAAAAGACGAGGGAGCCGTTTGCAGTTATAACACACATACGAAAGGCAATGCGAGAAAAGACGGGATTTGGGACATATTCCATCCTAATGTTTTCAATCCAAGAGGAAATGCTGGTGTTGTACTGTTGGGTGAGTTTTCCCGACAAACACTTTAAAGAGAGGATTACCTAAGATTTTACGCTTGGCGATACCACTTATTGGGCCCTACATCGTTTGAAACCTTTATCAAAAGAACTTTTTTTCACCCTAATAACACGTCAATAAACAACCTTTAAGTTATTATTTCGAATTCGAGACAAAATAGATTCGTGTATCAAACATGTTCCACACAAATCATAAAAAGACAGACAACAAATGATTACTTTGCATAAATTTGATAGAAATACTAGTCAGAAATACACATATAGGTAATGGTCATGCCATTCAAAGCGGAATAACTCTTTATTTTTAGGAAGAAATTTGTATCTGATGGGTGGTAAAAGTTATCAAAAGGACTGTGATGTCAGAATGGTTGAATGCTATAACACAAAGAGACGGAAGATTAGAGAATCGTTTCAGCTACCAGACAGTTTTAGCTATGTCAACGTTGATTGCGTTGTTCTTAAAGTGCCTATCACAAATACAGATATTAATTTTGATGATATATTGTTGTATGACAAATATATAATGTGGTAGAATTTTTCACTAGTCAATTATGTCACTATCTTGCCTGAAATTATACTTTTTAGTCAGTTTAAAACTGTACCTCGGAAACATGAAAAGCTTTACAAAGAGATAAAAGTATATGTTTTGGTCTAAGAAAAGTCGTCACAACAAAATACGACCACTTGTAGATGCAACTTATTTTTTTATGCAAGTGCTATAAACGATGCCAATAAATATTAGTTATTTTGTGTAAGCTTTCACTTCTTTCATTCATTTTGGAACTGAAATGCAAATAAGCAACCACAATAGCATTTCACGTATCATTGGTCTAATATAAATCCCACTAGGAAACTTAAAAACATAAATTTTAACAAAAGAAAAAATCAAATCAGTTGAAATACATCAATACAATTTAAAAATCGTAACACATACCAATGGTGTAATGTGTTTATATTTTTCACAAATGCACCAGATAAGAATTCCACCTATGCCTTGTGGCAATATTGCATGCATATTCAAGACGAAAACAAATTTACCAACACAATAGAATGATAGTTTTCTTTAAGCGAGGAGAGCATGGCATTCTCCTCTCAGATGGCATCGGATTAAATGACCTCATTTCGACTGTACGTGGCCAAATATTTTTAAATCAATATACCACCAAACGGGAGAGAGAACAAGAAGACAGTGATGTTAATACAATATCATACTATAAATCAATGACATATCATGAAAAATTCCGTAAGTTCTGATATACAAGTCCCTGATAAACGACGAAATCTGTGCAATAGTTAAAATCTAGCAGAAATTGAAGATAAAAAACTATATCCGATCTCAGCTCTAACCTCATACAATTTGACATATGTGTTTTTACTTAGATATTTTGTTTTACCATAACCCCGATGAATCATGTTTAATATGAGTTCAAGAGAGTCGTGTTAATATAATCAAACTGTGGTCAAGAGAACATGTGCTCGAAAACATCCTGGTGTTATCCGAAGATCCAGACAGACAGTGCCAACATCACACACCAAACTCAAACAGCTGCAAAGAGCATAGTCTAGATAAATTGTGGACGGTCAGTTAAATATCAACTATAAGCACTAAATATTCAAAGGAAAAAAAACAAGATGCTATATACTACGGTCAATAGATATAATAAGATGTGGTATGCGTGACAATGAGACAACTCTCTATCTAAGTCACAATGTGTAAAAGTAAACAATCATATAGAGAAAAGTATGGTCTTTAACACGGAGCCTTGGTTCACACCGAACAGCAAGCTTTGACGTGTCCCAACAAGTGTAAAACAATAACAACACTTGAAGAAAACTAACGATTTTACGTATAAACAAATGAGAAACGAGAAACATATATATGAACCACATCAACAAATGACAACCACGGAACAACCGTTTCCTGATTTAGAACAGGTTTAGTTTAAACATATTTATTTTAATGTTGATTGAGAAACAAGATATTACAACTTATATTAACCCCTTTGCACTTAGCTGGTGCGAGCGCTGCCTTGTAATGACAGGGGCACATTTACCCTTTTACATTTATTTTCGGGATCAAATAAATCTCACTCTTTTAATTTCAATCACTGGAACTTTAAAACTTACATAGAAAAACGTAAAAGATATTTTAAACAATAAGTTCAGAAAAAAACTTGGCGGTCACCATGTGTGCAAAATTATATAGTTTAGATGCATTAACTATACAGAAACGCGCAAGAATATAGGCCAGACGATGTCTCAAAATTGAACTTAATGGAAGTCTGTGAATTTTCAAATTTCATGAGTCTTGAAATACAAGCAAGCTTTACGGTGCAAATGATAACATGCTATGAAAGTGACTAACTCGGCAGGTGATGATCACGTATGCTTCATTTTTGCATCAAATCTGGGAATATAGTATTATATATTAATAGTATCATATGTGCAAGATTAAAACATAGAGGCTGTCATATTACATAGCAATTCATTTGACTACTAATTTGTTGTAATTGTCAAATGTAAAAAAAAAAAAAGAGAGGGAGGAACAGAGCTGAGAGCTCCTCATATTTCATCACCAAATCAGATGCTCCACAGGGCGCAGCTTTATACGAACGCAGAGGTTGAACCCTGAATGGTTGGGGCAAGTATGGACACAACTTTCAAGCTGGATTCAGTTCTAAATTTGGATTGTGATTAAATAGTTGACACAGCATAGGTTTCTAACACAGAATGAATGTGGTCTAATGAACTTTAAAAAAAGTTTTGTCCTTTGAGCAATTCACTGTGCTGTTGAATATTAATCCTCTTAAAAAATGTTTGAAGAAATTTTCTTTTTATTTATGAAATTTCAATTGAGAAAAATTGACCCACCCCCCTCAATTGTTTTTCCAATCCCCCTTTCCTTTATTCCAAAACCGATCTCAATTCAAATTTCCAATGGAGTTTTCAACAACAATTACTCATTTAAATACATCATAAAATATTAAATTGTAAAAAAAGTGCTTGCTATCACTGAATGGTAAAGATTGTATTAATTTATCAGTTCGTAGTAAAAGTGAATATACATTGTATATTGTATAAAACAATGATTTAAGTTGATTCAACTACTATTCTGGACAAAGAAAGGTAACTCCAATTGAAATTTCTTGCTATTGCACAATATTGTGCAATTAGATATTTCTTGCTATTGCGCAATACTGTGCAATGGAAAATAATTGCTATTGCACAATACTGTGCAATTGAAGATTTCTTGCTATTGCACAATACTGTGCAATTGAAAATTTATTGCTATTGCACAATACTGTGCAATTGAAGATTTCTTGTTATTGCTGAGTACTGTGCAATTGAAAATTTCTTGCTATTGCACAATACTTAATATAATAATTTTGGATCCTGATTTGGACCAACTTGAAAACTGGGCCCATAATCAAAAATCTAAGTACATGTTTGGATTCAGCATATCAAAGAACCCCAAGAATTCATTTTTTGTTAAAATCAGACTAAGTATAATTTTTGACCCTTTTTGAATTTAATGTAGACCAATTTGACAAACAGGACCAAAAATTAGGAATCTACATACACAGTTAGATTTGGCATGTCAAAGAATCCCATTTTCCCAATTTTTGATGAAATCAAACAAGTTTAATTTTGGACCCCGATTTGGACCAACTTGAAAACTGGGCCAATAATAAAAAATCTAAGTACATTTTTAGATTCAGCATATCAAAAAACCCCAAGGATTCTTTATTTGTCAAAATCAAACTAAGTTTAATTTTGGACCCTTTGGACCTTAATGTTGACCAATTTGAAAACCGGACCAAAAATTAAGAATCTACATACACAGTTAGATTCAGCATATCAAAGAACCCCAATTATTCAATTTTTGATGAAATCAAACAAAGTTAAATTTTTACCAACCTTCCTTTTATGGTCATAAACCTTGTGTTTAAATTTCAAAGATTTCTATTTACTAATACTATAAAAGTTATGGTGCGAAAACCAAGAAAATTGCTTATTTGGGTCCCTTTTGGCCCCTAATTCCTAAACTGTTGGGACCTCAACTCCCAAAATCAATACCAGCCTTCCTTTTGTGGTCATAAACCTTGTGTTTAAATTTCATTGATTTCTATTTACTTAAACTAAAGTTATTGTGCAAAAACCAATAATAATGCCTATTTGTGCCCTTTTTTGGCCCCGAATTCCTAAACTGTTGGAACCAAAACTCCCAAAATCAATCCCAACCTTCCTTTTGTGGTCATAAACCTTGTGTCAAAATTTTATAGATTTCTATCTACTTTAAACTAAAGTTATTGTGTGAAAACCAAGAAAATGCTTATTTGGGCCCTTTTTGGCCCCTAATTCCTAAAATATTGGGAACAAAACTCCTAAAATCAATCCCAACCTTCCTTTTGTGGTCATAAACCTTGTGCTAAAATTTCATAGATTTCTATTCACTTTTACTAAAGTTAGAGTGCGAAAACTAAAAGTATTCAGAAGACAACGACGCAGACGACGACGCCAACGCGATAGCAATATAGGACGAAAAAAATTTCAATTTTTGCGGTCGTATAAAAAGATATAGGTAATGATGATTAGTTTTGGAAATATAGGTTACTTTCATACTTGAAATAATGAAGCAGCTTTGCACTTTATTGTTCATTTATTTAACAATAGTGCTTACTATATTTTCGTTGTTTCTTTTTGATTTAGTACCGTTTGCCCATGTCACTACGTGTTCACCTTGCCTTATTTAAGATACATGTAAGTAGTTGGTTCAATGACATTACTATTTATTTTGTCAGCTTGACTTTTCAGTATCGTTTGTAAAAGCTTCAGTTTTATGATCTACAAGAAGAACATCAAGAAACTCAGTTCCTTTGCTTTTTGTCTCTTTAGCTGTTCATTTACTACTTTTGTGCATGAATGGACACCCCATATCCTTTCTTTTCTATTAAGACATTTTCTACTTGCCAAAAACTGCAGTTGTATGTTTTTTTAGAAAGCAAACTTTCACAAATCAGAGGCCAAAGACTAGAATAAAGAGTTTGAAAACATGCATGCCATCTTTCATTGTGTAGCTGAACATTAATAGTAGCAGGTAGCTTCCATTTTTACAATAGATGGAGACACAATTTGTAAACTAAAGACAATGTGGGTGCTCCAGCAAACACACATACACAAAAGTTACACAAATCCCTGCTGTGAATCAAATTTGGTATCTAAATGGACAGTGATTTGGAAAATAAGTGGAATAGGCAAATATATTTCAAACTTGTGCCATCATTTACTAGAAGTAAGTTGTGAACTTTTGCCAAGTGTTGAAGGATATATCATGAAGTTAAGATGAGGAACAGCAGTAAAAGTACTTTTTCTTTAGTTTTTTTTTGTCTGTTAAGGATTTTTGTCATGATTCATACAACAATTATAACCTCTGCCATTATGATAATACTTATTGCAAGCATCATGTATAAACGTACTATTTTAATGTTTTTTCTATAAAAGTGTTCTGTACAAAAGTTACTGTAAGCAACCACCACGTGTGTGAGAGCTCCACAACAATCTACTTTGCTAAATGTAATGTCCAGATCATCAGCATGTCAGTAGTCAAAAGAAGAAGGCAAATCATATTTGTGACCAGATTTCATTTTTTTAATAAACAGTGTAATTAGTATGTAACAATAAAATAAAATATCACAATTGTTTTAAAGCATAAACATGATTCATATAACAATAACAAAGTTAAGCTAGGACATATAAAATTATGTCTTTAAACATTTCAATCCCCCACATTCATTTTTTTTTTATATTTCATAGGATCTAATATCTTTCATATCCACATTTATGATCATAATGATCATTGATATACTGTATTAAAATTCAGAAATTATTGAAATGTTTTAAAATTGAATTAAATGTGACAGGGTTATAATCTTATTATTTCAAGCTCACATTTTAAAATTTGTATATGAATTAAACATGATTTTTCTTAATATCACAAAAAATAAAATTGCGTTTAAGTCTATAAAGACAAAATCACATTAATAAATGCACACAATAATTTCTGAATTTACAGCATACTATTCCAAAGTACAGTGTTTCAAAAACTAGTTTAAAATATCCAAGTTTGTATAAAAAGTAATACTTCAATGGTCCCAAATTGCATGATTTATAACCTCAATGTTGCATACAATTTTTGTTGATACATTGTAGTTTTAAAATGAGAAGCCATAAGATTTAAGACTTTGTATACATGTATATATATATATATATGTATTCTTTTTAGCATAACAAATCAAAATACATTTATCAAATTAGTAAACATTTCATTCATTTGAATTAAGTACTCTAATTCTTTTATATGGAAGTAACCACTTTATATCCTAAGATGCTACAAAAAATACCATTGATAATCTATTGGTCCCTTAAAATCACTATTATGGAATTTCTGGCCATTCAAAAATATATGAGTGCAAACATAACAATAAGACCTAGAAAATCAATAACCAAACTTAACTTTATATCAAGAAATTACAGTTTATTTCAATGAGACATCAGTAAAATCACAATAATTAAAACTTGTATTTTAATTTTAATTCAAAATATGGATTTTCTTTCTTAACTCCAACATTGATTGTTTTAAGTACATGTAATCAAAAGCATAATTTATTCTGTGTTAATATCAGTGGTTGGAGAAACTCAATAGCAAAGATACATATTAAATTCCTTTTTAATACTGTAGTTTAGAAATAACCTTTAAATACATGTACCTCATTAATGTTTTCTCATACTAATATTGTTAACAAAATAATTTTTCCTCAAACCACAAAAATTGTACCCACAAAAATAAATGAATTCATAGTACAAATACATAAATGCAGAAAACTCTTAGAGAGAAGTTGTAAATAAATCTTTAAGAGTCACCAGAAAAGCTTCTTTATTTTGTCCATATATGAACTTATAAAGTCCTTTCATTCTTTCCAGATTACTTCCCCTTTTTGTCACACAAATAACACTGTCGTCTGCTAAATCAGAAAAATCATGCAAAAGTGCAAAGTCAAAGACATGACAACAGGATTCAGCTGTCATCAAATGCTTGGATATAACTTGTAGAAGGAATGTTTGTAGTCTATAAACCAGGTATTTAATAGCCAATGAAAATACTTCTAAACAATGATAGACATTTTCTATAGATTTATCACAGACTAAAAAGTGACCTGTTACATGACATTTGTCAGTACATTTATACAAGTAATGTATCAAATAACGGAAGGCGTAAAATGTCGTATCTTCTATCACAATTTCGTTTTTATTGGCCTCTGAAAATTTCCCATGAAGCATAGCAGTAAACAATGGTGATGATTCTGACAGTAAGTTTCTACAGCATATCAGTTTCTGGTTTTCAACTAAAAATACAACTTCGTGTGACACCTCAGCGCCATCAAATTTACATGCCTCAAATTCCTTGCTAATATCCATGTCAAACCCATTTAGACAATCTTCTGATTCAGGTACAATATCAACTATATCTAGACAATCTTCCGATTCATGCACAACATACTCCATTCTAAAACTTTTATCTTCACATTTCATTTGGAAATTGATCATCTTCCCCAGAAAAACCAAACCCTGAAGTGCTGCTTGGCATTTAGGAGTATTAACTGTTTTATTCTGTAGAATATCAAAAATTTTCGTCAAAAAATGCATTCGTCGGAAGTAGTGTCCATGCATGCCTCTCAACCTGTAAAGTATGAAATTTTCTTAACCAAAATACACAATTTTTGTAAAATATTTATGACATACAAATATTGAATATCAGATTTTTCAATAAAACTCAAATTGATGAAAACTAGAAAGATCATGCTTGATACATTGATGATATGTACCAAATATTGCAGAATTTTTTTCACGCACTCCAAGCTGTGTCATCAAAATTGATTCAATATATGCAAGGGCGTATATGTCCTTGATATATGGAAATGAATTAAAATTAAATTATGCTTATTGAAGTAGCCCTTTGTGCAGTACATTTTTATTGCATTTACATGTCAAATTTTCCCCATTTTTTTTTTGATAATTATCATGATTATATATAGATATAAGGAACATAAGGAACATATATTCATGTCTCATGGTTATTTTAAAATTTTGGTTCATTTATGTTTTTCAGAGTTGAGTGTAACATCCATTTATTCTGATCTAGTGAACATTTTTGTTTTACGGCCAACTGAAGCCCGCTTCTGGCTGTGTGATTTTTTGATGTGTTGTAGGGACTCATTATAAACCTTTCACCTTTTTTCGCAATACTTAAAACATTGCAATAATTTCTGAATTTTCAGTAATTGAAATTAGCAGTACCCTAAAAATCTTACCATAAAATATACAGCACATCTACAGCTAACCATTCTCTAATTATGTCTGGATGTCTGTACACCAAACTTTCAACTTCACCTCTACCAAAATGACTGTCTGCCTGGATACACAGATCTTGTAATAAAGTCAATCCAACTTGTGCATTAAAATAGGACTTTTCCTCAGTTGATGTCATGGTATTTTTTTCTCTGTCAGCAACAGAACTTTTCCTTTCATTTTTATTACTTGAAATGTTTTCAGAGGTGGAAAGTTTAGTTAGTGTATCAAGAAAAGAATACTGTGAATTATTTCTGTAGCCATGGTGATCAGATCCTGACGATTTTCTTCTGTCAGTACATCTCTTTATGTTTGATGTTTGAAGAATGCAGTTTTCAGTTTTAGAGAGCTTATTTATTTCATCTTCATATTTGTACAGGCATAACTTGTAATAAATCAACATAATAAATTTCATTTTCAGTAATTTCTCAAAGCACAAAGGGTTTTTGGCAAGTCTGGAGAGAATTCTGGCTACTCTTGGTTGTGAATCATCAACCTTGTGTAAATAATCTAATAAGCAGCAGACAGTTTCTATGGTAACCATGTGTTGACTAGGATCATTCATTTGTGATACACGTGACAACAATATCAATATTTGATTTTCAGTTTCTTTAACATGTCTGGACGATCTCTGATCAGCCTCAAACGTTACAAGTTTCCTTCTTTTTGAAGGGTTTTCTATATCAATGTCACTTTCATCATCTGCCATCTTAGTCCTTTTTGTCCCTGTTTCAGAATCCTTTGTATTTGTATGGCTTATACTACCTCCATCTGTCATTTGTTTCATAGTTGTCTCCCTTTTTAGCTTCTCTAATTTTTGATCAATTTTATCAACAGTGTGTTTGATTTCATTCATATCTAAAGTCTCTTCCATCTTTTTTTGTGTGATATTGTCTGATAACAGAACATTGCATTGTCTGTCCTCTGATTTGTCATTTCTATCTTTAGAATCCTCATCTTCTATTTCATCATCCTCAGATTCACAACTTGAAAATTCTGCCTCATCTTGGTGAAATGGTATAGGTGATGACTCCATAGGACTTTCACATTTTTCTGGACTTCCACAGGAGTATGGAATACTACAAACCATGCCATAGTTTGGATCTTTATTAACAGTTGAAACAGAAAACCAATTTTCTGGAGTACTTTCACCAACACTCCATGATGAACAACCAGGACTATTGAACAAGGATTTGGATGGACTTAAAGAATACTGACTAGAATTTGTGGGACTTTCTCCGGTACTTTCAGAGTAACTTTTTGGTGAATAATATGAAACAGTACTAATGGGACTATATTCTGAAGATTCTGTATCATTCTTCACAAAAACCTGTTTACATTTTTCACCTTTGGTATATTTGTCAATATCCCATGAGGAATGTGGAATGTAGGATGGACTGTCAATGCTGTAAACAACAGATTTACGTTTTTCTTTTTTTTCCTCCACCTTGTCTAACTGAACCATTGTTTTCTTTTCTATTTCATTTCCATTGCATCTGGAATCAACTTGATGTGGAAACTGATACAATTTCTTAAACATTTCTTGCTCTTTTAAAATTTCGTCATTCATTTTGTCTTTAGTGATAAAAGTTGGAATCAGATCTTCTGCTTGGCAGACGACACTTTCAAACTTGGCAATTCTTTGCAAATGACTGACCAGAACTTTAATCAAACCATGTTCCAGTAAAACTGTAATACTTGGATCGTCATATAGAAAGCATTGTAAAGCACTGATGACTTTATCATATAGCACATGGTATTCATCCTTTTGAAGACATTCCAAAAATAATTGCAAAATTTCATTGTCACGAATTTTAATTCTGTTGACACCATCTTTGCAACAAATGCAAAGAATATTTAGCAATGTGGTTTTGTCAATACAATTTTCTTTATCATGAAAAATATCAAGAATTATTTTTATTCCTCCAGCTGATCCCAAACCGGCTCTAAAATTAGGCTGGTTTGATAGTCTATTTATCACTGTAATGGACTGGTTAACTACATTACTATCACTGTGAAGCATTAGGGACAGTATTTCTGACAGGGCACCAGAACTAACAATCTGACTGGCAAAACCTACAGAACAGCTGAAAAAGAAAACAAGTTAAATACAAACTGTAAAAGTATTGAAATTTTTTCGTTATTTTCATAGAATAAAAAGTAGTTTTCAAATATATATAAAAATAATTAATACTCACTGTCATTTGAGTTAATTGGTGTGTTGATGCAACATGGAGACAGTCCCCCTAAAACTGCTGTGCTGATTATAAATTAGAATCATGTTGAGCGAGAGGTGAAAAAATATGTCGTGATATTGCACAAATTATTTGATAAACATGATAAATCAAATTCTTCTAATTAATAATCAGCACAGCAAACATTAAGGAATTAAGTACCTAAGGAGCAAACACAGTTGCTAGTTTATCCAGAATAATGACACTTACAAAGACCTGATGAACTTTAATATGATACTGTTAGTTCTATATCAGTCTATTGGAATCTTGTCAATGATACTGTTAGTTCTATATCAGTCTATTGGAATCTTACCTTACAGCAGAAATCTCATGAATAGTTCTTAATATAGAAAGCTTAACTTCTTCCTCTGATTCACTGAGGTG
Source organism: Mytilus trossulus (assembly GCF_036588685.1). NCBI lineage: Eukaryota > Metazoa > Mollusca > Bivalvia > Mytilida > Mytilidae > Mytilus > Mytilus trossulus. The sequence goes on along the minus strand of NC_086375.1, from coordinate 43,460,661 downwards.
TTTTGCTAGATATCGGACAACATCTTCTAATAGAAGTTTTTCCATCTGTCTGTTGTGACTAACAAGCAACCTAAAATTCAGTTGAAAGCATGTGTATTAATCTTTTTAGCAGTTTAATTAAATGGAACACACCAAAAATTATATGTGAATGTAGTTTTACTTTTGCATATTTAACATCTTTAATTCATTCATATTTTCACACATCATATAGACATAGGACTTGTAAAGTGTTTCACTAAACAAATCCTTGTATAGACATAAAAAAAACACTAAAAAAGAAAATTTGTTGATATGACACTAAGCCCCACTAGCACAATCACACAAATTTCCATGTAAAGTATCTGCCTTTATAATGGCCAAACTGGATCAAAATGGAATTTGGCATACCACTTTTAGCACTGTTCTCTATAATGTGTTGGTCAATTATATAGTGTCTGACAGACATCATTTTAGGCTTCTGTTGCATTTCAGGAGCCTCTGGCTTTGTATGTCTTGTATGTTTTTGATTTTGGTTCATTTATATGCTTCAAAATTTAGTGTGACATCCATTTCCATTGAGCTAGTGCACATTTTTGTTTGGGGGTGGGCTTAAGCCCGCCTCTGGATGCAGGACTTTCTTGATATGTTGAAACCCCATTGGTGATTGTGGCTAAGTTCAGTTAATTTTGGTTTAATTTGGCCCAGTAGTTTCAGTGGAGAAGATTTTTGTCAAAGTTAATGACGTATGACAGATGACAGACACCAGACGCCAAGTGATGAGAAAATCACTTAACAAAATACTTAAGAATATTTCTTTTTAATTCTATCCTTTAACATGTTAAACTGTTTTCAGAATAAAATACTACTTTCAAACTGAATAAGAGCAAAAATGATTTTTTTTTTCAAAATTTGTAATATTTGCAAAATAAATAGGGAATTAAAGAGTTTGAAAGTGCCAAACAGACAGACAGACTAATAGACACAGTGATAACTAGGGCCCTAATCTGTGGTGCCCTATGAAATAAAATGTTAATATTTATTTTATCCATTATTGTACCTTACTGTTCTGCTATATGTCAGAATATTTTCTTTGTTTTTTGTAGATTCCAGTAGTTTTCCCAGGGTTTCTGCAACATCTGCTTTGAGAATGATACCAATATTTTCCTTTGTTAAAGCTAAATTTGCCAGGGTCCTAGAACATCTGTTTTGTATACTTTCTGTCTTTGATTCACTGAAAGCATGTGCTATAACAGAGAAGTAAAAGGGCTTTCATTGAATATTCATTGTAAATAGTTATTTTGAGAAAAATCAATAGTTGTATGCACATGATAAAAATGCAATAGTCAAAGAAAAACAGTAGTGTTATCACTCTATAGCATACATGTCAACTTGTTTTTAAAGACTCAAACTGGGACAATCCTTTTACTTACAGATTAGGAATGAAATGTTTTCAATGTTCATCATAGACAGACATAGAGAAAAGAAAATGTTAGAGTTAAAGGAAAATTTAAGATATTCAGTAGGGGTTGGCATGTATGCTTTATATTTTCATTTGCAAATGATAGATAGGAGGAAATTTTGTGTGTGTACATCATTACCAAGACTTGATTAAGAAATCTTTGAGCATTGAGTCAAAAGATTGCCATACCTTGATTTCATCTCTAAAATTCAAGATTAAACCTTTTATTCAATTAAAACTAGTGCTTACTCTATACAGTCTATACCTATATACAAGTTTTTCAATACATCACTGAATTTACTTGTTTTAGGTTACTTACAGCAGATGCCATAAGTATTAATATAAGGCCATATAAATATTTCAAATCCTTACCTATTATTTCTATGCCATTTGATCTTCTTACCTGAATAAGAAATAAAAAATAAATAATATATGTTTTTACCTTTACAAGAAAAATAGAAAGTCAACATTAAAGTATCACTACAAAGACCTTTGCTTCTTATCCTTATATAAAAAGATCATATCAGATGTACTGCAACTCCCATATTTAAATTTGAAAAAAGTGGTTACCGGGAAAATGTTTTCTTTCAGTAACAGCTACTGAAGATTACTTATTGTTGTGCATGGGTGGTACAAAATGTATTTACCTGGTATCAAATTATCTTCTGAAAGCCAAAAATTCTAATATAGTATGAATATTACAATAAGGTGTTTAAGCTAACAATATTTACATTTGGTATTTAGTTTACAATTCGTTGAAAGAGAACACCTTGTGTAATGTTAGTCCTAATGATTATGAAATTTTGTAATGCTATTCTAATCTTTTGCCGACTACTTCCTGCAACAAGGTGAGCTCTGGAGATGTCATCTGTGGTAACTGTATTGTGGCTATTTGTAGCATGTTCCAATGCATAATGGTACATGTATGAGGAATATTTAACATTAATATGTTTTGTTTTTAGTTCATACATGTGTAATGCGTGTCTGTAAGTATTGGGTGGCTTGTTCTTGTTCTTCGGTTGATTGGTTATATTATTTCTAATGATATGGTAATAATTATTAGCTTCAGGCTGTGAATAACTTCATAAAATACTAATAATTGTGTTTTAACATGTTTGATGGAGCATTTAGCTGATGTACAATGTAGGTAGGTATTATGAGTTGTCCATCATATTTGTTACACAATTGGTGTTTTGGTAGTAATTGCAAATGTATGTAGGTGCTTGTCACGTCTGTGATATCTAGTAGCTATTTCTCATTATTTAGTACCGACATAGATATATTCAGGTGGAAATATATGCTAGTTGACTGGTATGCGTTATACATTAATAGCAGACACAGGGGCAGGTACATGTATCATCATGATCAGATGTTTTCGAGTAAAAATGTATGCCAGTCGACTCTGATCGTGGAAGGGTCAATCCCAAATCCCGAGCTTAAAAACACCTGATCTCGGAGTCCCGATAAAGGTCCTATCCCCCTCATTAGTCATAGATGTTTTGGGGTAGAAATATATGCAAGTCAACTAGGGAGGGGGGAAAAGACCCTTTCAGGACATCGGGATCAAGTATTTTTAAGCTCGGGATTTGGGGATTGACACTTTTGGGATAGGGGATCTCAGGATTGATTTATGTTTTAATTCGGGACCTTGGAATATCATGTTTTTAAGCCCCAGTACCCCCCCCCCCCCCCCCCCCCCCAATAATATGTGTTATACATTGTGATAATTGACAGAAGTATCATAGATGTTTTAGGGTGGAAAAATATGCCATAACCGTTGACTGGCATGTGATTTGGCCCCAAAACATCTATGATACACGCCCCTGTGCTTAAATTATACTTTCATAGGAAATAACCACACTGCACAGAGGGTATTTTACCATATTTCTGGCATCATTGTCCATACATAAATTTCCCAGTGTACTTAAAATGACATCTACACTCTTGCTATCGGTATCACTTTTCTGTAATATTTGTAAAATCTTCGGGATACCTCCGTTTTTCAACAGATAGCTTATCCCTTCTTTGGTTTTCAGCACATTTTTACGGATTTCTACTAGACAGTTGAATGTATCTTTCTCTGAAGAATTGTCTAGTTTCAATATGAGTTTCTGGATTGTTTTTCTTGCTTTTTGGTCCATGACTAGTGTAAATTAGCAAATGGGGAGGATATTTCATGAGGCAGCAGTTTTTGTGTTGATTTTCGGTTTTCCGTGGATTATCTCCCTTACCAAGATCTGACAGAAGCCCCCAAAATTATCTATATTAAACCAACGAGAGAACGGACTGGTTAAAAACATTTTTTCAAAGCAAAGTTCATAGTGATTATATATTGAAATCTGTAGGCTTTTTTTAATGTTAGTTTAATGCTTGCAGAAGACATCAAAATTTGCCTGTACACAGTTTGAGGTGCGGCAGTGGCAGATCCAGGGGAGGGTTCTGGCGGTTGGAACCCCCCTTTTTTGGACGATCAATGCATTTAAATGGGGACATATAGTTGGACCCCCCTTTTTAAATGGCTGGATCTGCAAGTGTGGTGATGCTTATTGTAATAATTTCATGGGTTTGTCCTGTAACATCAAGACTATTTCCAACCTTATGGTGACTGATTCGAAAATGTGTTTTGTAACAGCAGAGATTGGGAATATCATTTATATATTGTTGATGTACATCTCTTTTGCTAAAATATATTATAGCTGATGCACACTTGCCTGCTTTATCTCATCTACAAAAAATGTTCTTCAGACCAGAGTGATTTCAAAAAATATTTCAGACATACAGCTGCTCAAAGTGAGCTTTCTATCAGTTTAGCAGAATGTGGATAGCAGTGTATTAAATTTGCCAAAACTAATATGTAAACCTCCCTTATCATCTTCAATCTACAAAAGTTGTGAATATATTCAACAGAGACAAATAATATATATCTGACAAAAAAACACTTTCTAGCAAGCATAAATGATAATTAATGACAAGATTCAAGATCTAAGACAAAAAAAAATGGTAAAAAAAGTACTCATTTTACATTTTTCTTTTAGGATCAAGTGTAAAATTATGTTGATGTTGTCCAGATTATTTGCATTGAAATTAAAGTATCTAATAATTACAAGACCACTAATAAATTTTTATATTTTGAAGGCTGTTATTTGACCAGTAAACATACAGAAAGTCATAATTTTGATAAGACAAAAAGTTAGTAATATAGGCAAAAGCTGAAAAATTATTAAAAAAATTGTCATGTAAGGGCACTTTTTAGGAGCCAAAATAAATCTTGACATTGCGATTTGACAGGGTAAGATTTTTTCTTACTTTTCTAGTTTTCAAGATATTAAACAACTCCCACATGACCTTGATGTTTTATTTTTAGGCATGGTAGCCATCTTGGTTGATTGACAGGAACAATGAACTCAAACTTCCGACAGCGAGATACCATAAGAAGCATTCAATTGAAATATGGTTGAAATTATTCAAGTTGTTTTAGGGAAGAAGTTAACAACCATGACATATCATAACGGACAAGGACAATAAACAGCAATAGCTCACATGTTGACCAATTGGACCAGGAAAGCTAAAAATCTATTAACTTTTAATAAGTTTTTGCATAAATACAAATATTTTTAAATGCCTCAGATATCAGAAATATAATAAAAAGCACACCTTTGTTTTTGGACAAAACCCTTTGATATAATTTTCCAAGAATTGGTATACAAGACTAAAGATATCTAATGGAAACCACAAAGCACAGGATGAAGATAAAACCATATCATTTAACAACAACTATATTCAAGGCATAAAAACTCTAGTACGGTTCTTTGAAAAGACTAAATTTCCATAGACTGTAAAATTGCCATTAGAAAAACTAAGATTCATTTACAAAAAACTTCAACTAGCTAATTACTAGAATTTTTCTACAAAACATGTACTTGCAAAAATTTACAAATACATGACTTTAAATTGCTTTCATGAAAATACTGATGTTCACCTTATTCTTATCAACAACATGATACTTGCCAACTAGTAGACCCATTAAAAGAGTTTTTCATTTTATTTTCTCTCTGTTGGAAGTGAAACCTGGTCAGTTTGTGCAGCTACAGTATGTCTTACATCTTAAACTTATGTCATAAAAAAGTATGAAGTCAATGTACAAATAACTTTTTTCTTGATAATATTATATTAATATAATGTTAAATAAATCATCATGGAATTTACAAGTACATAGTAATTTAATAATTATCACAGTCATTTATGTTTATCTCATTATATCCACAATTTAGTCTGATCCTCTATTTGTTCTGAATACAGTCCACTTTTGCGCACATTCAAAACTCAATTGTCTATAAATTAACTTATAGTTTCGAAAATTTTGGTTCTTTCTTTTGCATCATTGCTTCTGCAGATTTCATTACATCTTCACTCTGTAGCATTGCCTGGTTCCATAAAGCCTAAAATAGAATAGTGTCATTATTGTAACATAAGTTTATAAAATATAAAATATAAAATAAGAATATATTTTCAAGAACGTCTCCAAAGTTCACAGATGCCCCACTCATACTATCATTTTCTATATTCAGTGGACCTTAAAACTGGGGGTCAATACTGTAATTTGGCATTAAACCTGGAAAGATTATATCATAGGGAACATGTGTACTAAGTTTCAAGATGATTGGACATCAACTTCATCAAAAACTACTTTGACCTAAAACTTTAAGGGCATACGATACAGTTTTGATCCTGTATTTACAAGTTCATGAAAATTTGCATATGGGCAATTTTTTACCTGATTAAATGAAATATGTAATAAAAAAATATACCTTCATGTGCTACTTTTTGAGTAAATGAGGTCGAAATTTTGTATAATTGCTCAAAATTCAGATTTGATGCCGTAATTTCTTTTTCGAAAGAAAGATGAAACTTTTTTGTTATAAAAGATAAACACAAATTGTTTTTTGTTAAATAATCGGTAATTTCTGTATTTTATAAGTATCCTAAAAATTATGTATTTTTTATTCAGAAATAACTCATGTTTATCAAATGTTCATGAAATAAGGAAAAAACATAATTTTTTGCAGCATGTTTATCAAAATTTAAAAAAATCCTCTATTTACAGTTTTATAAAATTTGGGTCACATCATCTTCCTGCAAAATGAAACAAATTGCAGTATTGAAAAATAGGGGTCCATGAACTCCTTTTCAATTCAAATCAGTTTCAATGAAATTTCAGATGAATAAGGAATCTTTTCCCGATATGTCACAGTTTGACATTGCGAAAATAACATTTTACGTTAGCAACGTCATTACCTCCCCTGTAACTGTATCATATGTCCTTAACCTAAAGCGGGACAAATGGAAGTACAGACAGACGGTATAGGTGAATGAAAGCACACACCGAAAAACATAATGCCCCTAGGTTGGGCATCAAAAGTCACCTATGAATTAGAAAACTAGGACTGTTCATCCAAAGTGATTCTTTTTTTAAATTTTCTGAATCACAATTTTACCATTCATGTATCATTCATCAGTACAAACAAAAAGTTATATCGCCAGCTGATGGATACATTCAAGGTATATAACTGATCAGAACAGTTTAAATAAAGAATTATTTCAAAATATGATACCTGTTTTTTTTTTTAAATACCGGTTGCAGTTATTAAACATCGTGAATCTGGTCATCTACTCTTTAATTAACTACATGTATTAATTTAATTAGTACTAGTGCTTTATATTTATGGTGTCCAGAAGAAGAAAATTTTCAAATTGAGTGGACACAATTATGTAAACACACATAGTTTTTATTTTGTTTATATAGAGTACTGGTGAGAACCAACTAACAAATTTCTATTAGCATTTGTCTTGTTGAAAACAATTCCTTCTAAAAATATTTTATTGCTTCTTTTCCTACTCATTAATTCAATCAAAATTATGTAATTTTTGGAAACAAATAAAGAATGCCTTCTTTTGACCTAAAATCTACTTAAATATTCTTAATGTTTGAAAAGTTGTGTAACACCTAAAAATTTAAGCCCATTTTTAGCACAATTTCAGCATGTTCACAAGTCAAGCAGGTTTAATTAACCTGAGGCCATTTTAGAAATAACTTACTATATGAGCGAGTCCTTCAGGAACAGAATGGTCTCTGGAATAGACCATACTAACTTTGGTCCCTTGTACTGCCACTGGACTTTTACTAGCAATCAATGATGCTAGTTCTATTGCAGCATTAATCATAGCAGCTTTGTCAGGGAAGATACGACTGCAAAGGAAAACAAAATGTTTTCAATAGTTATTAGCTGATATTTACATGTTTTATAATTCAGTTTTTCCAATTTGTGTTACGTAAATCAAACTTTACAGATATTTTAGATAAACAAACAAGAAATGACATTGCTTTTCTTGTGTGTAATAGAAACCCATGAAAGTAATGTGAATATTTTTAACACATTACAATTATCTATCATAAATACTTGTAATTATAATTCTGAAATGCACCTAAACAGAAAAGTTAACATTTGGCATTGATGGAACTGTGAATAGTACAATCCATATATCACTCTGGTAACATTTTTTTGGAATGAGACAAATACAAATTTATTTCACTTGCTATTGATATAAGATAATAAAAGATTGTTCTTTTCACGTCAGAAAACTATGGATTTATTATCATACGTTGGATAAATTTTTTCATGTGGATTACATAGGTTCAGGTGAACCACTAAATTAAATGTTCAACGAATAATAAATTTTCTATAGACTTCTATGTAGACTTTGGCAAAACCAAACCAGATGCTCCGCAAGGCGTAGCTTTATACGACCGCAGAGGTTGAACCCTGAACGGTTGGGGCAAGTATGGACACAACATTCAAGCTGGATTCAGCTCTAAATTTGGATTGTGATTAAATAGTTGACACAGCATAGGTTTCTGACACAGAATGAATGTGTTCTAATGAACTTAAAATTTTTGTTTTCTCTTAGAACAATTCACTATGCTGTGAATATTAATCCTCTCAAAAAAATGTTTGAAGAAATTTTCTTTTTATTTATGAAATTTCAAATGAGAAAAATTGAACCCAATTTTTTTAATCACATCCCCCTTTCCCTTATTCCAAAACTAATCTCAATTAAAATTTCTAATGGAGTTTGCAACAATAACTACTCATTTAAATACATCATAAAATATTAAGATGTAAAAAAAACTGCTTGTTACCACTGAATGGTAAAGATTATTTTAATTTAACAGTTGGTAGTAAAAAGTGAATATACATTGTATATTGTATATAACAAAGATTTAAGTTGATTCTGGACAAAGAAAGATAACTGCAATTAAAAAAAAATCTAGCTATTGCACAATATTGTGCGATTAGATATTTCTTGCTTACTATTCTGGACAAAGAAAGATAACTCTAATAAAAAAAAATTGCTATTTCACAATATTGTGCAATTAGATATTTCTTGCCATTGCGCAATACTGTGCAATTGAAAAGACTTGCTATTGCACAATACTTAATATAATAATATTAGATCCTGATTTGGACCAACTTGAAAACTGGGCCCAAAAACAAAAATCTAAGTACATGTTTGGATTCAGCATATCAAAGAACCCTAACATTTCAATTTTTGTTAAAATCAAACTAAGTTTAATTTTGGACCCTTTGGACTTTAATGTAGACCAATTTGAAAACAGGACCAAAAATGAAAAATCTACATACACAGTTAGATTTGGCATATCAAAGAACCCCATTTATTCAATATTTGATGAAATCAAACAAAGTTTAATTTTGGACCCCAATTTGGACCAACTTGAAAACTGGGCCAATAATCAAGAATTTAAGTACATTTTTAGATTCAGCATATCAAAGAACCCAACCGATTCATTTTTTGTCAAAATCAAACTAAGTTTAATTTTGGACCCTTTGGACCTTAATGTAGACCAATTTGAAAACGGGACCAAAAGTTAAGAATCTACATACACAGTTAGATTCGGCATTTCAAAGAACCCCAATTATTTAATTTTGATGAAATCAAACAAAGTTTAATTTTGGACCCTGTGGGCCCCTTATTCTGTTGGGACAAAACTCCCAAAATCAATACCAACCTTCCTTTTATGGTCATAAACCTTGTGTTTAAATTTCATAGATTTCTATTTACTTATACTAACGTTATGGTGCTAAAACCAAGAAAAATGCTTATTTGGGTCCCTTTTTGGCCCCTAATTCCTGAACTGTTGGGTCCTAAACTCCCAAAATCATTACAAACCTTCCTTTTGTGGTCATAAACATTGTGTTTAAAAGAGGGACGAAAGATACCAAAGGGACAGTCAAACTCATAAATCTAAAACAAACTGACAACGCCATGGCTAAAATGAAAAAGACAAACAGAAAAACAATAGTACACATGACACAACATAGAAAACTAAAGAATAAACAACACGAACCCCACCAAAAACTAGGGGTGATCTCAGGTGCTCCAGAAGGGTAAACAGATCCTGCTCCACATGCTGCACCCGTCGTGTTGCTTATGTGATTACAAATCCGGTAAATAGTCTAATTCGGTAGGTCAAATTCATGAAAGGGAAGGGGATTGTAGTAACGACGTAAGGAACATATTCGATATCATTTGTGAAACGGTTATTCCATAACGGTCAACCAACTCATGATGGCGTCCGTAAAATTTGCGAAGGGATGATTTCAACTTCACCATTTGGAACTCTTGATTTAATAGCTTCCTTGTGAGCAGTAACCCTCTATCAAGAAAATCATGATAGGAAATGCAAGCACGGGAATATCATATCAACTGAGAGATATATACCCTGTATGCAGGTGCTGCTGGAATGTTGCTACTTAGAAATGGAAAGTTCACAATTGGAAAGCTGAAATCATCTCTTTTGTCGTAAAGTTTTGTCTTCAACCGACCCTCATTGTTAATTTCTAGATGTAAATCAAGATATGAAGCTGACTTAACTGTATCTGTAGTATCCTTTATCTCCAATTCGATGGGATAGATGCGTTCCACATAGTCACCAAATTTTGAATTGTTTAGTGAAAGAACGTCATCTACATAGTGGAAAGTAGAGTTAAAGGATATTGCTAACTTTTTATCTTTCTTCCTAAGAAGTTCCTGCATGAAGTCAGCCTCATAATAATAAAGAAACAAGTCAGCAAGTAGAGGGTTTAAATTTCATTGATTTCTATTTACTTGAACTAAAGGTATTGTGCGAAAACCAAGAATAATGCTTATTTGGGCCCTTTTTTGGCCCCTTATTCCTAAACTGTTGAAACCAAAACTCCCAAAATCAATCCCAACCTTTCTTTTGTGGTCATAAACCTTGTGACAAAATTTCATTGATTTCTATTAACTTAAACTAAAGTTATAGTGCGAATACCAAGAAAATGCTTATTTGGGCCCTTTTTGGCCCCTAATTCCTAAAATTTTAGGACCAAAACTCCCAAAATCAATACCAACCTTCCTTTTGTGGTCCTAAACCTTGTGTTAAAATTTCATAGATTTCTATTCACTTTTACTAAAGTTAGAGTGCGAAAACTAAAAGTATTCGGACGACGACGCCAAAGTGATAGCAATATACAACGAAATTTTTTTCAAATTTTGCAGTCGTATAAAAATGAAATATCCATGAACATGTAAGTTTTGCTAATATCACACAAAATGTTTACCCACAAAAAAAACAACTTAATCCACAATGGATAATAGAAGACAGTTTTACCTGACAAAACCTATTTCTTTTGCCTCATCACTATGGAATTTTCTAGCAGTATAACATAATTCTCTTGCCAAGCTATCATTTCCAATTATCTTAGGTAACCTCTGTAATGTGCCAACATCTGCTGTCAATCCTACATCTATCTCCTGAATTTAAAAAAAAATAACATACAAAATAAATAGATGGTCAGTTTCTGTCAATTTAAACATGGGGAATCTCTTATAGAGTACAGGTATACCAATTTATAAATTTCTTTATATAAGAGATTTCCTTCTATTAAATATGAAACTATCTTTATAACAGCAAAATTTGAAATCAATTGATGTAAACATTTTGGAAACTGTAACAAAAATTTAATATAATCATAGCGCTGGACTGTTTACTTTTACAAAATTTCTAATGCATACATAGCATATATTTTCTAGTCATAAGTCACCACACTACCAAGTTTAAGAATTCTAGGTATAAAGTAATATACCAATTAAAATTCTGGGACAGAAAACATGTACTGTGGATTCATTTATTTTCGTGGGTATCAATTTTCGTGGATAGAGAAAATAAGACGTTTCGTGGTATACGTAAATTCGTGGATCGCTGATTACAAAAAAAAAATTCAGATACGTAATTCGTGGATTTCTTTTTGATTAAGGAGATCATATAACCTCCTTGGTTTGATCAATAATAATAAAAAAACTAAAAAGGAGGAATTCATTGAAAAAGTTTTGAATTGTCAAAATCCTCGCTTGGTCATTTTAGGTTAAAGTGTTCATTAAAAACTTCTATCACAATAATGGAAAAAGACAACTAAGTATTTGTTTGTTTTACAATTTATAAATGCTTGTCGGAATTCTATAATGCAATCAAAACTTTATGATTGAAAGCTCATTTCCCTAATCACGATATAATAAACAGTCATATAAGTACAAGGTGTGAAAATAAATGTTCCTGTCATAAACAATATCCCCGTACTTAATCCCATTGATTTTCAATCACTATTAAACCACGGTAATTATCAACTTGCAGTTATTTTCTATGAAGTTTTAATCAATTTAAAAAAGTAAATTATCACTGATATTCGATATATTTATTATTGATTTAATTAAGATACTTGTATCTTCTTTCAATAAAAAACACGTGTTTTGTTACAATGTTTAACGCTAGTCAACACTTTACTAGAACTGCATAACATAACCGGAAATAAACATCCAACTCCATACAAATTTATCAGGACTATTCTTCGTTGAATTCTTAAATTCGTGGATCGCTGTGACCCACGAAACCCACGAAAATTGGTATACCACAAATAAAAAAGAATCCACAGTATACAGCCAATCAACAAGTTTTCATATATATGTCTTTTTTCAACAACCATATGAACATAACCATGATGAATAAATGTGTTAAGCATATTGGATTTACTCACCTTAATTTGAAACCATGCATCCTGTGTACAGTATCTGATGTCACAAGCAGATGTTAGGTCAACACCTCCACCAATACAACCACCATGTACTGCAGCAATGACAGGTTTTGGACACTAAAATACATACTGATATTCATCTTAACTACTTAAGTGCCAGTCTGCCTAGGAATCAGGCAGTGGTGAAAACATGACCCAAAAAAAACCATCCAATTTGATATTAATTTCAGTTCATAATATGTAGTTATGCACAACAATAACATTCATTTGCATTTTATGTTCTGGTAATAAAAGTTACAATTTGGATGAATTGCATTAGAAATTAACGAATAAGGGGAGATAACTCTGTAATTTGCTATCATTTTAACCAAGTTATTTGATATTTACCAGACACACACAAACAAAAGACTAATACTTTATAACTCAGGATGATGGTTAATATTTAATAGCATGATTAGCTCGGTGGTTTTTTTCTAATCATGTTTACCTTAATTCTTACAAAGACTGGCACTTAACAATCCACCTTATTTTATATCTTTAAAAAATAATGTGTCCCTAGTACACGGATGCCCCATCCGCACTTTCATTTTCTATGTTCAGTGGACCCTGAAAATGCATTAAACTCTGATTTGGCAAACAAATTACCAAGATCATATCATAGGGAACATGTGTACTAACTTTCAAGTTGATTGAACTTATAATTAAAAAAAAACCTACCTCAACCAAAAACTTTAACCTGAAGCAGGACAGACCAGAAAACATAATGCCCATAAATGGGGCATAAAAATGAAAAGTTGGAATTAAGTCAAATATAGTGGAATGTTTATCAAAAGATCAACCTTAAAAAGTCAGTTACACATGAAATGGATGATGTGACCTATGCATAATGATACTAGAGTGTGCTTACATGCATTTGCATATTAAAAAAAAGATTACTTTCTGCAGTTGGTTTGAAAAAAAAATATGACTGTATTCCAACATATCTCTTTCAACATTGTATATATTTTAAGAATAACTAATCCAAGAAACCTAAGATAGAAAAATATTCTAAACTTGACCAAACGAATCATCTATAGCTTATACCCATACAATTTACAGATTTCAGGATTAATGTTTAAGGTAATATAGGAGTTACCAATTTTAGGTGAGAGTCATGTTTACATACAAACCTTTTCTTTTTTCTCAAACACTATTAAGGATGTTCGCTTGTCATGTTTAAGGATTTTTGTCATATTTTTCAGAATCCTCTAGTTTTACCCATTTGAATTCCTTCAAAATTTTGCCCATTGACCCCCATTTTTTTTCTTTTACAAAACTGTCACATGTATAATTATAAGCCATCTGTAAAAGTCTGATAAAATCGTTGTTATTTTTAATAGTTTTTGAGAACTTAAACTTGTCAATGATGAAGCTATGAAAATCAAGAGAAAATATTTTCCTGCCAAAATTTCAATGGCTAATAACTGGTAAACAAGCACATTGACCTATATATTTGTTTTACTATTTTGGTTCCTTTAATAATCCCCTACTGGTATATACTAGTGTTAGGAAAAGCTTGTTACTTTGAAACTGAGTGAATTTAGCATGTATTTTACAGACCTTTTCTATAGATGTAAAAGATTCTTGATATTCTTCAATTTTTGGTCTCATTTGAAAGCATTTTCTTGCAACATCATTTCCTGTTGGCATGACATCACCCATATCCATCAAATCCAATCCTATACAATAAAGGAAACATGCTTTTATCTATTACATGTATATATATGTAAGGCCACTTTTTTTTTATTAGTTGGTTTACGGATCCGCCGACCCTGTTTTTCACGATATTGAAATAAAAATAAAAACGATTTTGAAGATTTTTTTTTAATTCCGCCGACCTTTTTCTGTTTGAAGAAGTACAAATAAAAATAAAAACATGATTAAAAAAGATCGGTCTTTCTTCTTCCAGTCGGAATACTCTCGAAATCCCGTGCGGTTCCCTGTTCAGTGAACGTTTCATGATGATCTAATGTGGTGAAAAGGAACCAGTTGAAAGGCGGTTCCCTGTTCAGTCAACGTTTCATCATGATTTAATGCGGTGAAAAGGAACCAGTTGAAAATGGAGGCAACTTCCAAGCAAGGACCGAAGCTCATAAACTCGGCAATCAATGTTACACGCAGGACTTCGGGAAAGTTCGGAGAGCCGACAACCTTGCTTCAGAAGTTGAAATGGAGGACCAGATACGATTTTAATATTGTTGCCTTGGAGATTTTCGGTGTAAATCTTAACGGTTGAACAAAATAAACATCGCAGTCATGAATAATAAAAATGAAAATTATTTTTGAGATGGTTTGGGAAGTTTGGTTTAAAAGGTCGAACAACCGCTAATTTGAAACCCTGTTTTAGACTGTCAGTGAGGTTGACGGCGGGTCAACTTTGGTTAAAGTGTTGATCAGAAAGTCTGAAACCCGTCGAAAGGGGTTGTTTTAGTTTCTTGAGGATTGAGCTGCATTTGTCATTACATATATGAGGTACAAATAATTATGACGTCTGGCAAGGCTTTCTGGCATCCAAGATTTGTTTTAAATAGCCTTGCCAGACGTCACTTAAGGGAAGAATCTTTTAACTTGCTGCCAGGGATGGGTGTCTGATTAATTGGCCTTATTATATAAATACCTAAATACCATCCCACCGTACCCATTAAGATTTAATGGAACAGAGATGGGAAATGGTGGACAAGATCCCAACACAAAATCAGAACATGTATTACTGTATTAGAATGCCTGACAATTAAAATCACTTCAACATTTATAAAAAGGGACAATCCCAGAACACTTCGAGATATAAGCTTATACTTTATTTATAGCAGTGTAAAATAGCATAAAAAGCCT
Source organism: Mytilus trossulus (assembly GCF_036588685.1). Lineage (NCBI taxonomy): Eukaryota > Metazoa > Mollusca > Bivalvia > Mytilida > Mytilidae > Mytilus > Mytilus trossulus. Next base: position 43,445,223 of record NC_086375.1, on the reverse strand, counting down.
AAGAAGGACATGTTTTCATGTACCACATGCTTATACTTTATTAATAGCAGTGTAAAATAGCATAAAAACCTAAGAAGGACATGTTTTCATGTACCACATGAAGGTATATGACATGCAGAGCGCATATGGTATTTCCTCAATAAGATTGTATTTTGTTATGAGGAATTTTGTCACTCCTTGATCTAAATTTGATAAATAAATACACAGAACAAAGAGAAATGCAATTGGTAAAGACACTTCCCTTTCATCAGGGACATGGTTTCATCAATCTACATTGACATTGGACTCCTTGTAACACATTAAATTTAAATTGAAACAGCAAGAATCAATACCAAATTATGAAACGATCTGCATTCATGTTAAGTACAAAATGCATAATACTATCATATCTATCTATCTATCTTCCCGTCAAGGAGTGGACTCATTTTTGAGTGTATATACTCCAGCGATTATATTACTATTATATAGAGTAATGTCATTGTTTGTTTCTCTCCATTTTTGGTTAAAAAAAACCAGTATTAATTCCAATTTTTATTTTTATTTATTTTTCGACCTCCTACCCTACATTTTTTCATTGTTTTTATTTTTATTTTTTTTTCGACCTCCTACCCTTCCTTTTTTAAGAAGAATCCCGTAAACCAACTAATAAAAAAAAAGTGGCCTAATATATGATTTTTTTTAATTACATTGTATAACACTGTGGAATCATCATTATTTTCGTTGGATACCTTTTTTTGGTTGATTTCATGGGTACAGGTGAAACATGAATTTAAATGTTTGATGAACAGCAAGTTTTCAATGTTGTTGTATGTAGACTTTGGCCAAGAAAATGCAAGTTTTCATCAATCCAGGAAAATTGTGCCCACAAAAATAAATGAATTGGCAGAATAAGATTAATTCACCTCATTCATGTAGTTCTATCTTCTATCAGTATCTTTATGCAGAACTTTATAATCAAATGTCTTTGAATTTTATTATTTATATAAATTGAATTCTTACTTAAATATTTTATCATATCAACTAAACCAGAGGATTGCTTAATCAACTAAAATGATAACCAAACAGTGTTTCAACATATCAGAGGTAGATTTAGGAAGAGGGCAGTGGAACCTGGCCCCCTTTTTGAAACTACATATATGGCGCAATACATAGACTGTTTACATGTCTTTCCCCAAACATTGCCTAGTTAGGGGACCTCCCCCCTTTTCAAAAATCCTGGATCTGCATCTGCCATTTTACATTTTTCTCACCTGCTGTAAACAATCTGCCTGCTCCAGACACTATTATCACTCTGTAGTTCTTATCTATTGCTAATTTTTGGAAGCATTCTCTGCATTCTCTACAAAGATCAAGAAGATTTATCTTCAGCAAGTGTATTTCAGGAATTAAGGTTTGAATTTCAACATTGTTATCTGTTACAAGGGGTAATAACTCTTGACTTGTAAAACAGAACATAATGACTAAGTAAATATATTCTATATTTACAAACTGTTCAGCATTTCATTAACCAAAACTGAATGAAAAGTAACTGGCATAAAACTTGCTAAATATGACTTATCATGATAGCCAGATATAATCTTAGGATTTAAATAAAATTAAACCAAAGAACACCATTTCTTTCATATGTTAAAAATGATGACTAGATTTGATTTTGATTTTATGGTGTTTTAACGCTTCTTTTAAGCACCACTCTTGGGCCCAATAATACCTGTAAAAACTCATAAAAAAATAGTTTATATTGCAGGTATTCTAATTCATATTTTTTTTAAATATGACTACATGAATTAAACAAAGTGTTATATTGTTCACTCATGATTCTGCTTAAAGAAATTTGGTGTAAAAATGTATCAAACAGTATAGCAGGCTAACATGCAGCTTGATATCAAATTTCAAAGAACCTTGATTATGATGTATAGATTTGGTAAAAATTCAGACACAAATTCCATACTCGGCCTTTATGTTTACAAATAAAAATATTTGGTTTACAATAAGTTAATAAGCAATGAATCTGAAAAACTAAATGCTTCCCATATAAGGTATTTTCAGGTTAAGCATGTTAACCTGGGGTTTTTTGGTTTCATCACAAAAAAGTATAATGAATTATTTGCATGCATAAAGACTTATTTATATAATAACCTCCAAAATGCAATGTTCATAGCATTTAGTCTGTCTGGTCTGTTAAGTTCAACATGAGCAACATCCTCTCTTGGAGAAGAAACCTTTAATGTTTCAAAATCATAACAAGTTTCACCGGACATCTTTCTAACAACAAAACAGGTCAGTGATGCATTTCTATCAAGAGAATCTGTCAATAACAAAAAAATCATGTTGATATATGTTAGATCCCTGTACACATATTAAATGTAATGCCAAACTTAAAATTCAAGCAATTAAATATTCCAAATATCAATTTATCATGTATTCAGGATTCTAGCTCTGACACTTTTGTGCAAGTTCTGGAAATTACAACTTTGAAGTGGCTAGTGCCATTTACTTCTAGTCTATATGCAATTTACATGAAGTACAAATTTATATTTTTATAGTATACATTTTGTCTTTAAAATTGTATCACTTAACATTTGTAACTGTGTTCAGGGTAAACTTAATTTAGATATTGTCATTTTCTGGTATGATGATAGAGTTATAAACACTAGTAAAAGTAGAGCTTTCTCTGATCTGGAATTCAAAACTTACATATACTTACAATAACATGTAAGTTTATTAATGTCAACTCTAAACAAACCAGTTTGATACATGAACCTTCCATTTTTTAGAAATCTCTCTAATGATCGATTGTTTGGAGATCAATGAATTTCTGTTCCTTGAAGAAGAAAAAAATGTTTAGAAAGACACTGATTGTTCTCTGTGTAATTTTGATTAATGGGATACTTGGTACTACACATGTAACATTATAAGATGAAATATTAATACTGTGAAAGTAGTCAAAAAATAACATAAGGACCTAAGAGCTACGATTCTGCAGCTAGGCCATAAAAAAGAATACATGTACCGGTATATGTTTGTTTGCACTAACACCCTGAAAATAGCTGCCTACTCACATGACTCAAAATCTTTTATTGTCCTGATGTGGATTAATTTTTTTTTAATCAGATAGGCAGGACAACTTACAAAACATCTGACACTTCAATTCTCTTTGCCGAAAAAAAAGAAGAAGAAGTAAATGCCTACCTACACACTGTCTCTACCTTTGGCCATGTTTGGGTAGGGTTTGGGAAACCAAAATAGTTTAAGTGTTGCCCTACCTGGGAGGGAGCATCTCAAAGAGTTAGGCTTAAGGTTCATGTGGACCCTATGGCTAAAATGGCTGTATTTTCACCTCAAAATTTACTCTGAGTACAGACAAACCTGCGCATCTGTACAAAATTTCAGACATAGCATGCCCTAGATAAATGAATTTTGAATATGTTTTATGTTTTAGAAAAATAAAAACTTACAAGGATTTTGAAGTGCACTTTTTTTCATTCCTCCAGAAGGTGCCAAAATAAACTAAGTTGGGAAACAGGTTTGAGAACTTCCCCACAGGTAAAAATTGAAGTGAGCATTTTTAATAGACATGGACATTAGATGGACAATAGATACCTGACAATAATTGGTTATTTTAACTGTATACCTGAGTGGACCATATCAAGGTAAACTCAACTGTTTGTTAATTTTATCATCTTCTGCAGAGACGAAAAAAGTGTACGGCAAAATCCAGTTAAGTTATGAATTTTCTTAATCATACAATGCATTTGAATTCTATTTATCTAGGGCATGCTATGCCTTAAAAATTTTCCAGATGCACAGGTTTGCCTGTACTCAGAGAAAATTTTGAGGAGAAAATATGGCCATTTTAGCCATAGGGTCCACACTGAGACTACTATAACATGTGTGTTATAGTAGTCTCAGGTCCACATGAACCTTAACAAACTTTGTTTATTTTTACACCTTCTACAGGAACGAAAAAAAATGACAATCAAAAAAGATTTTAATTTTCTGAAAGTTGAACATTTTTGAAACACTAAAGTAAATGCATTTCATTTGTATCTAGTAGTGGACATTAAAACTTTTCAAACTAGTTACTGCACAGGTAAGTCTGTACTTAAAGTATTTATTGAGTTGTAAATATAGCCATTTTTGTCCATTATTTATGATGAAGGTTAAACAGTAAACAGTATATACTGCACTGAACTTCTGACGTCAAGATAAATTTATTTTGCAGAACCTGTAATATATCTTGTGTTTTGTCCAAGTTTTACATTGTTGAAGTTATTTCTTTTTCTCCCTACTTGGTCCGAATGTATTTTCTACGTACAATTCAGTATTTTTCTCGTTATGTGCCTTATTCCGTGCATTTAGATAAAAGTAAAGGGGTAAAGTCCAAGTTTGCTGTCAGTTTCTTTTGCAGTTGAATCTGTTCCTGTGTTAATTTCCTAAACCAAATTAGTTATTAATAAATACGGTAAACCAGTCAAAATATAAAGTTCTCTTCCTACTCGTACGTGAACCGTAAATTTTCCGGATATTTTTCTTCAACCGTTATGGACAATATCTTATGATATTTATAAATATCTGTCCATCAATGAAAATTTTCAAGATAAAAGTTTTTTTTTTTAATAAAAATGGACATTACAGGCCAAGACAGAAACTCAAACTTGGCCTGTGGGTCAAAATAGCTAAAAACTGATAAAAATCACCAATCAGGGGAAATAACTCATATAATAAATCAGTTAATAATTTCAGCAATATGAGTTTAAAATTTGTAGACCTATTTGTGCTTAACATCTTTACATTTTTTCACTATCTGTTTTTGTTTCTTGATTAAAAAATAAATAAATTATGTAGCTATTTGATTTTTATGGTGACGGGGGCTAGGATGAAAAATTTTGTCCTACCTTTTTATTTTTCACTCTTTTTGGTCCGGCCGTTTTATATATTAGTTCAAGGACATATATTAGTTAGTTATACGCCCCTGATTAGTTTAACCTGACTTTTTTTCATAAATTGTCACCCTGCCTTTTTTTTTCAGTATATACTCATTCTGCTTTTTTCTTCTTCTTCAAATCTAATCCATGTCCAATCAAATTTAAATATGTATCATTAGTTTAGAGCTGCCTTGTTTTTAGAAGTCAATTTTAATTACATTGCTTAAACAAACATTGATATAGACAAATCAAGCAAGACAAACAAATCTTTCTCTCGCTAGCAATATAAAAAGAGCTGTAAGTAATCATACATATTTATTTACTTGCTGATCATATTTGCATTACATATATGTATTTAAAGATACTATACATCATAATTATTTTTCAGTGGTGGATCCAAAAATTCTCATACAGGTTGGGGCACTGATTGCCGTAGAGGGTTTCCACTTCCAGTCATGCCTCATTGATTCCTTATATAATCAATAAATTGGCTTGATAGGATTGAAAAGAATGATGGCTTCACAGTTTATTTTGTTTAAACTATGAAAGGAAGTGATAAACTTTGGAAGATTTTTAAAAATATCAAGTCAGTACTATAGGGACTTGATTGCATTTTATACAACCTTTACCCAAAAAACAAAGTATACATGTACTGCAAAAACACACAAAAGACAAAGGAACAGTTTTTGTGTTGTATAAATAGTAATATATGGTCTTGACTATGCATAAAATGTTCGACAATGGACGTTAAGCAAACATCAATCAATCAATATTTTTAAAAGTTGTTGATTGATTAAATCCCAGGATAATATTTTATACTAGATACTCTAATGAACATTCAGGTAAACTTTTGTAATATGCTCAGTAGATTCAGATGAAGAAGATTTTCTAAAAGTTTACCATGATTGAACAATGAACAAGACTAAGTGATAGCAAAAGTTCACATGGCCTTTAGTTCAAAATACACATTTATACAACTGTGAAATGCCTTGGAGGTTTTGTGATAGCTTATATTACATGCCATTAAATGCAGGAGTTCCTAAACTTGGTCATAGGCTGAATCAATGTAAGAATTTTTAATTTATATTTTTACTTTTTTACTTAGCTTGTACCATGTAGAGTAAGAGTAAAGACAGGCTAGGTCAGCTCAGATTAGAATAATCTGTCCAGGAGGAATAACATGTCCGTCAGCTGACTACCTTTTGGAGCTGCTGTTAAAAATTTTCTAATTCAGTTGATCTAGTACAGATCAAGGTATATATTCATATCATATCAACATTACAGGTATATTTGAACACAGTTGCAAGATTGCCTTCTTTACATCAAACATTCACCCTTCCTTGACACCTGTCTGATATCAATCACACAGTTGTTAAATTATGACTGTCAACTAACTGTTTGTATAAAGAGAGACCTACAGTTATACTATCAGCTTTGCTAGTCTGCTCTTAAATATTATTGTAAACATTTCTTATTTAATTTCCCATCTTTATAGCTTCTTGAAAAGTCTTTGCCTCATGTATTATAACTCCATTTATTTTCACCTGTTGCCCAAGATGGAAGCAGATCTAATAACTCCTCGACTTAATCCATCTGTCCGACTGAAAGACCTTGAGTAGGAAACGGACGTCAAAGTTATATTTAGCTTCTTAGAAAGGGAATAATTTAATATATGGTCTGCAGCTTGATAAGGAATTGTTGCAGATACATATAATACATATATGTATTATATGTTTCTGGTTGTAGCAAGTATGCAATTTTACATCTCCCATGCAGCCAATTTCTGTTTGCTGATTGATGGTTTGAAACACTCATTGTACAAGGCAAATTCTCATTAAAGTTTTCTTGACTTTAATGGAAGAAAATGATCAGTTATGCTCAATTATACATGCAACCCCAATCAGCTACATTCAGAGATGCAGGTCCAGACCTAACATTGATATGTAAATCTCCCATTTAAAGAAAACAACATTTAAAGCATTTTAGAACTTATTTATTAATATAAAACATAACTTATTGAATAAACATCTGATTATGCAACACCAAAGATGAATGAAACTATGATAATGTAAATAAACAATAAAGTAGTATTATTGTTGGTATCCATTCTTTTCTATTTGTGTGATTCAGTAATACAGCCCAAAAAATTAACACATGATTACAATTTTTTCCTGATCTTGACTGTATCATATTTGTATATAGAACCACTTACTCTTGACACTATAAAAACTAATGACACTATTGAAACTATTAAAAATGTTTAACATAAGGTTAATATATTTTTAAAGTATGGTATGTTTTCATATTTAATACATGATTTTAACCAAAAAATTAATATCTTTGCTACAATAATAAAATGCCATTGTATTTTGTCACTGTAATTGTGTATCTTAAATTTAAATAAAACAAACTTCATACAAAAAATACAGGTAAGAAGATTAATACAAAACATTCATATGTGGGTTAATAAATCCATTTTTGCACTAACATATCAACAATATTTTACACACACAGTTACAAAAAGCTACACATATTTTGCAAGTCGTATTCAGTATATTTCAGGTTTTATAAAATCTAAATCATTTCAGTTTGTGTATTCAACTTTTTGGTATTTTGGTCCTTTTGAAAGGCTTTATTACGTAATTTTAGAAAAGCACTTTGGATGCATGATAATTATAAAGTGCTGCCTTAATTTTTTTTAAAAGTCCTTTTTGGAGAAAAAAAAATCACAAAACAACACAGTGAATCAGTCTAAACTAATTGGTAAAATGGTCAATTTAAAGAGTGTTCTTTTCAAAAGCTCCTGCTTAAAAAACATTTTATTTTCTAAGGTTTTAATTTCAAAATATTAGACTTTCAATATTTTTATAAATTGTGGAGCCATTTTTTTTTTTGGTTTTTTTTTTACATTCAATGAAATGAAGACTTGATACTGGTACCGTGTAGTTTTTACCCATCCCTCAATTTTCTTATCTTTTTTTCCCTGCTGTTTCAGACTTCATATTTTGTTTTATCTCTTATTTGGAGTGCCATCATATTTGCAACATCTGTAATATATACCACACAGAAGTTACAACATCTTGAAAATATGTTGCTGCGAAATCCACTAAAAAGTGCTAAATGAGAAAAAAGTATCTTTAAACATAAGTTGGTATACTGCATATTCCATCCCTATTCAAACTGTTAACTGTTACCTATATTTTCTTTTATATATGTAAGTTTTTAGTTATAAAAATCTGTTCTTTAATGAAACTGGAACATTATGGATATTAACATGATTATAATTACTGACAACTAATCACATCAATCACTGTCAATTCAAAACTTAATGTGCGCATTTGCTATTGTGAATTTTAAACCTTTAATAAAATTGTGACCATATACATTTTACAGTTCTTTATTAGTTTTATTACTTTTTTTTGTTTTTGTCAGTTTATATACTCATCCTGTTGCATTTAACACATTATCAAAAAAAATATCACAATAATTTTTGAATTAACAGGAGCAAAAATTATGAGGTAGAAAGCAAACATATATAATTTCTATTAGCCAAATTAAGCAAACTTTGGTGTCAAATATTGATACCCATAGAAAACTGATATCACAAAAAAATGTTTTAACCTTGAATCAAAGAAAAATGTTTAAATAAGTATACATAGTATACTAAATAAACATCTAAAACATATTGAAACAATTATAGAACAGAGCACTATTTTTTTTTTATCATTTATAACCGAGTTTACCTCATCAGACTCATGCATGACTTATGGAGGTCAACTTAGGGGGACATAACTCTTAAAATCAGTTGTTTTTGTTAGTCATTTTCACACACATTTATTTATGTTCTAAGCTTCTTTATGATCAGATTATTTCTATTCTGTTTCAAGTGATATGAAATTGTACTCCAATAATGAATCAGACTTTTTCAGACACATTTCTGATTTAAAGAGTTATCTCCCCTTAAATTGTAGTGAAATTTAGGGACAAGAAAGGTTTAACAGTCATTCTTATTATAAACATTGAGTTGCTATCAACACAGCAATCATCCAATTTGATCACTGTATGAGTCCATATAAAATAAATATATTACAAAACTTTAATAAATGTTTTATGAGATGTTTTTTGTTTGATGTCTAACTTTAATTTGGAAGTCTTCTTTTGAAAACTAATATTACAGAAAGGAGTTTAATCTCCTTTTATGGAAAACAATATTCCTTCTCTGATCAGCTGGTAATGAATTAAAGCAAAATTTATTCATGAACCATAACCGAGCTGCCATGTGAATCTGATACAAAATATGTTGATACATCCATCCAACCAAGTAATTCATTGTAAAAACAAAATGTGATTGACATAGCATATGTTCTTTTATACAAACAGTTATACATGTATCACATATCCACAAAACAAACACATAAAAAGCATTGTAGAACTTTATGACTAGATTTTCAACTTGGGTCTATTCGGCGGGGAATGGGATTGGCAAGGGAGATAATCTATTATTGTGAAATCTGTCTAAACTAAATCCTGTGTTGACTTGAAATTTGAATAAACTGAATGCTTGGATCAGGACCTTCAGGAAAATGTTTGAGCAATGTGTTGAACCAAGCACCTGTTTAATACAAGCGAAATCATCTGTAAAAGAGGTGTTCAGTTTGAACAGTTTGGAAAGTTTTAGCTTTAAAAATACTAAAAAAAAACAATTGTATCAAAAGTCCTACTGTAAGATACATTGTACTATATACAAACTTATTGGCACAGGTTTTGTTTGAATCAATATATACATAACTTAACAAAAGGGTAAACAACAGATGCTAGGTCAGGAAAAAATGCATTTTCATATGTTGTAACTAGTTCATAAATTCAAACAGCTATTAAAATGTAAATAACTTTAAAAAGTTTACATTTGTGGATAATAATAACTTAATTCTGATTGTGCATACAAATATAAGCATTCAATGTGAAAATTCAAGCAAAACATTATTAATGAAATGACTACATTATTAATGAAATGACTAGAATTAAAGAAATTGCATAGCTTAAAATAATTTTAATGCTTTTATGAATATGAAGAAAAAAACATGAATTGGTACCGGGCATTTCAGAGTGGAAGAAGTGTTAATACATATAGAAGTTTATCTATATAACTATTTAATGGGTATATATTTTCACAAACAGTATTGCTTACATATTATGCTTTTACAATGATGAACAACAGGTTTTACATTAAATGTTTGTTACAAATGAGTTTTGTATTTTGTACAGTAATTAAAGCTTCCTACAACAAATATTGGATAATTTCAAACAGCAACCTTTTTAACATTTATTAAAATGTTATTAAATGCAATTAGTATACAAGTTAACTACACAGTACAATCATGAATGAAAGTTATATGACTGAAATGGAATGTGACTATCTGTATACTGTTCCCTTTGAAAACAAGATATCTATTACAAAGTCTAATATTCAATCTCTCAATCATTTTTTTTCCAAATGTTTTAAAAGTTTGGTCAAACAAGTTCCTCTAGATATTTCCTATTAGCCTACATCATTTCAATCTTGATACTTCAAACTTACATTAAGTATGTTATTCAAGAAAAATCTTCATACATAGTATGTAAAAGCATTTCTAATAAACATTTTAAAAATGACATTGTACTACCAACAAAAATCATGTTGAAGAACTGAACATTTTAATTGAACATTATTAGAAAAAAGTTGTGAGCATTTCAGTCTGACTTTAAATCATATTAAGTCATAATATTTTGTGAAAAGAGCCACTGACAAGATGATTATAAAATTATATTTTATAAGTTTTGTCACACTGCGACAGCTCCATAGTCTCTATTCCACTCTTCATATTTCTGTAGCGTTCCCTGAGGTACACTTCTTCTTATTCTTTGTAATGATTGTAAAAAGTCTTCTACACTGATCCCTCTAACCTAAAACAAATATGTACAGTCTATATGAAACTCAAATACAATTTCAACTTAAACTAAATTCATTTCACTGTACGACTGTTTCTTCAGATTTTTAATACTAAATGACTTCACTAAGGATTTCACACAATATGACATAAAATCTTGCAGTCATATAATACACAAAAAAAGATGTAAGGCTGCAAAAGGAAACTCATCAACTCCAGATTTGAGAATTTTACTTCAGTCTTCAAATGTTTAGTAGAGACACACTTTCAGCACTATTATCTCCATGGAAAGATTTTAGATATTTTTTTCAATATGATTTTGACAAATGTTTGAAGACTTGTCAACCAGAATTGTGGATCTCCCCTATTGTCACTGCCTATTGTACATGTTCATGGTAAAAATTAAAAAAATGTTTTGCTGCATAAAACCACAAAATTTTAAATCCAAAAATATAATAGAAACACAATGGCATTATTAAACATATTTTATATGAGTTTTTATTGAAATGTCTTAAATTTTTCAGGAGTTGTTGATACACTTGATAGTTTGAAAGCAGATTATATGAATCCTGAAACTCAGTGGTATTAGCCTAAACCAAATAAATTCCAATTCTAGCAATTTATTATCCATCATTTCCTTTGATTTTAATTGAAATTTGTTCAAATGTTTTGCTTCATAATGCCCACAAATTTTACAATTTATATTTTCTTCATTCAAAATATAGCTAGACAATCAAGGGAGAATTAATAATTCTTTAATTAGTCTATACTTACATTACTGGCTTGTACTGTTTTGACTTCACTGGCAGATAAATCTGAAAATAGATTCAAATTTTCATTATATAATAGAGATTTATATATTATTTTGAAGGTTTGAATATACTTTAAATCTAACTTTCCAATGTCTTAGTTGACAGTGCTCAGATACATATTTTTGGCATGGCATTCAGCCCTTCATTGCAGACTTCATGGCAATTTATTTTTAAGATTTTCTAATTTACTGGACATATTTATATAAGGGAATATATTTCTGTTACAATTTAATTTCACTATATTTCTAAACTTGTGTAAGTCACTCATAAAAAGCTTACCCCTGATTGGTCCTAAAGCTGCATCTTTTGCTAAAGCATTTAAATCACTGCCTGAATAACCCTCTGTCAAACTGAAATGAAAAGTGATTTGATATCTTTAAAACTAATTATGGGGAGAAAAGTGGCTCTCCCATCAAAATAAAATTCTGAAGGATTGGCCTTATTTCAATAGCTCACTATTTTCCTATGTTATTAAAGAACCTTAGTGAGCATGCTCACATACCCCACGTACCCACATTGTCATTGGAGAAATTAAATAAGTGTAAGAAAAATTAATTTCCTGCCAATCTGCACATCTAAATAGTATGTCCTTATTATCTACAAAATTTCATGAAATTCTGTTGTGTAGTTTCAGAGGAGTTGAGATGACAAACTGTTGCAGAAGTACATTGATGCAAATAAGTTCAAAGGGGCGTAACTCCTAGAAAAAAATTTGAATCACAATTTCCCGTCGCTATGCACAACTACATAGTATGTCCTTATTATCTGAAAAGGATTCGTGAAATTCTGTTGTGTGGTTTGAGAGGAGTTGCGATGAAAAACTGTTGCAGTAGTACATTGTAGTAAATAAGTTCAAAGTGGTGTAACTCCTAGAAAAAAAATTGAATTGCAATTTCCCGTCGCTATGCACAACTACATAGTATGTCCTTACTATCCGAAAAGGTTTCGTGAAATTCTGTTGTGTGGTTTGAGAGGAGTTGCGATGAAAAACTGTTGCAGTAGTACATTGTAGTAATTAAGTTCAAAGGGGCGTAACTCCTAGAAAAAAAATGAATCGCAATTTCCCGTCGATATGCACAACTACATAGTATGTCCTTACTATCCGAAAAGGTTTCGTGAAATTCTGTTGTGTGGTTTGAGAGGAGTTGCGATGAAAAACTGTTGCAGTAGTTCATTGTAGTAAATAAGTTCAAAGGAGCGTAACTCCTAGAAAAAAAATTGAATCGCAATTTCCCGTCGATATGCACAACTACATAGTATGTCCTTATTATGTGAAAAGGTTTCGTGAAATTCTGTTGTGTGGTTTGAGAGGAGTTGCGATGAGGAATTGTTGCAGTAGTACTTTAAAGTAAATAAGTTCAAAGGGGCGTAACTCCTGGGAAAAAAATAGAATCGCAATTTCCTGTCGATATGCACAACTACATAGTATGTCCTTATTATCTGAAAAGGTTTCGTGAAATTCTATTGTGTGGTTTGAGAGGAGTTGCGATGACAAGAAACAAGACTGACGGACGGACTGACAGGTCAAAAACAGTATACCCTCCGCAACTTGTTGCGTGGGGTATAATTATGGTATACTGATATGTTGCAAAAATCATTCATATAACTGTAATAACTAGATTGAAATAAATTATGTACACTGTATAAAAACTAAATAGGTTGATCTGACAATGCAGATTAAAATTAAAAAGTAAAGCATTAAAAAATTTAAAAAATGTTTGTTAATAAAAACTTATTTTTTACTTTATTAGGCTTTCTTGTGAAAAAAAAACCAGTTTTAAATTTGTTTAATTTCTTAAAGGAACTGAAAAGTGAATAAGTAAATGTATTTAAATAGAACTGAAAGAAAAACATTCTTCAATGCAGAATATTATTATTTTTCCTAATAATTCAACATTACCATGCTATTTGATTAAGTTCTGAATCTGACAATGGATTTCCTTGTTTAGACAATAAATGTTTCAGCATGGATCTTCTGGTTTCTCTCAAGGGCATTTGTACATATATTCTTTTGGCAAATCTCCTGTAAAAAAAAAGACTAATGCAGTTTCATCAGTTTTTTAAAGATATAAGTTTAGAAATTATGTTTTATGGTACAAAATAGAATTTTGATTACTGAAATGTCAGCAGGTGTATAAAAGGAAATTAGGCATGCACCATTGTTATAAATATTTTGATGTATTCCCATAAAAAATAATGTATCACCCCACTATGACATATTCTGACTCCTAGCCAAAGAATTCAAGTGCTTACTTCAAAGTGCTGCACGTTTTTTTGAGAAGCAATACATACCACTTAAAGATTTTGTTTTGACACATCAGAGATTAAGTTCACAATTTGACACACTTGACATGATGATCATACTATCACAGTCACATATGAGTAACTTAGTTTGCATGAGATGTGAAAGCCTTAAAACTTAATACTCAAGCTTTTGTGTGCTGTCAGTTTTTGGTCTTATCAACCTATACTTCTGTTATTCATATTTTCTTTGATTCACCAAAAACTAATGGTTACTTAAAATAGTATTTTTAACACAACAAACCTAAGTACAGCATCATCTAATTCCTGTGGTCTGTTTGTAGCTCCCATGATCAGTATCTTATCATCAGAACAACCTGTCACCTACATAATAGGATCATAATTTATAGTAGACAAACAACATTCATCTTTTAGTTTGGATTCCTTTATTTATATTCAAGAATTGAGAGGAATTTCATTGAACATAATGTTTTTTGAATCATAGGACGTATCCTTATTTTTAAATATCTAATTTCTTACAGTTTACCAGATATGGGTCATTGTTTATTTCTTTAACTTTTTATCAACAGTCAGTGCTAACTCTTGAGAATCCATGATATCTGGTGCTCATATATTAGGAATATAAAGATATCAAATATTAAAAGTTAGCAAACTACAGTACATCATTATAGAGTTATGTTATCTTACCCCATCAAACTGTACTAAGAATTCAGTTTTAAGTCTACGGCTAGCATATTATCTTACCCCATCAAACTGTACTAAGAATTCTGTTTTAAGTCTATCTTACCCCATCAAATGTACTAAGAATTCTGTTTTAAGTCTATCTTACCCCATCAAACTGTACTAAGAATTCTGTTTTAAGTCTATCTTACCCCATCAAACTGTACTAAGAATTCTGTTTTAAGTCTACCTTACCCCATCAAACTGTACTAAGAATTCTGTTTTAAGTCTATCTTACCCCATCAAACTGTACTAAGAATTCTGTTTTAAGTCTACCTTACCCCATCAAACTGTACTAAGAATTCTGTTTTAAGTCAAACTGTCCTAAGAATTCTAATAATTCTGTTTTAAGACTATCTTACCCCATCAAACTGTACTAAGAATTCTGTTTTAAGTCTATCTTACCCCATCAAAATGTACTAAGAATTCTGTTTTAAGTCTATCTTACCCCATCAAACTGTACTAAGAATTCTGTTTTAAGTCTACCTTACCCCATCAAACTGTACTAAGAATTCTGTTTTAAGTCTATCTTACCCCATCAAACTGTACTAAGAATTCTGTTTTAAGTCTACCTTACCCCATCAAACTGTACTAAGAATTCTGTTTTAAGTCTATCTTACCCCATCAAACTGTACTAAGAATTCTGTTTTAAGACTATCTTACCCCATCAAACTGTACTAAGAATTCTGTTTTAAGTCTACCTTACCCCATCAAACTGTACTAAGAATTCTGTTTTAAGTCTATCTTACCCCATCAAACTGTACTAAGAATTCTGTTTTAAGTCTATCTTACCCCATCAAATGTACTAAGAATTCTGTTTTAAGTCTATCTTACCCCATCAAACTGTACTAAGAATTCTGTTTTAAGTCTATCTTACCCCATCAAACTGTACTAAGAATTCTGTTTTAAGTCTACCTTACCCCATCAAACTGTACTAAGAATTCTGTTTTAAGTCTATCTTACCCCATCAAACTGTACTAAGAATTCTGTTTTAAGTCTACCTTACCCCATCAAACTGTACTAAGAATTCTGTTTTAAGTCAAACTGTACTAAGAATTCTGTTTTAAGACTATCTTACCCCATCAAACTGTACTAAGAATTCTGTTTTAAGTCTATCTTACCCCATCAAAATGTACTAAGAATTCTGTTTTAAGTCTATCTTACCCCATCAAACTGTACTAAGAATTCTGTTTTAAGTCTACCTTACCCCATCAAACTGTACTAAGAATTCTGTTTTAAGTCTATCTTACCCCATCAAACTGTACTAAGAATTCTGTTTTAAGTCTACCTTACCCCATCAAACTGTACTAAGAATTCTGTTTTAAGTCTATCTTACCCCATCAAACTGTACTAAGAATTCTGTTTTAAGACTATCTTACCCCATCAAACTGTACTAAGAATTCTGTTTTAAGACTATCTTACCCCATCAAAATGTACTAAGAATTCTGTTTTAAGTCTATCTTACCCCATCAAACTGTACTAAGAATTCTGTTTTAAGTCTACCTTACCCCATCAAACTGTACTAAGAATTCTGTTTTAAGTCTATCTTACCCCATCAAACTGTCATGACTGTACTAAGAATTCTGTTTTAAGTCTATCTTACCCCATCAAACTGTACTAAGAATTCTGTTTTAAGTCTACGACTAGCATCATTTTCTCCCTCTCTTCTTTCACATAGAAGAGAATCAACTTCATCTACAAGAATAGATATGATATAATAATATATGGAAATCTGTTGAACTGCACATTTAAATGCAAATTACTCATATTATTAAAATACATATTGTAGATTAAAAATAAACAGTTGCTGATATGTTTACTTTAATGTTCAACTGGTCCAGTAGTTTCAGATAAGAAGATTTCTGCAAGTTTTTATAAAGAAGAGACAATTTTTTTTAGCAGAAACTCATACTACCCTTTGGTATAATGAGCTAATGACTAATGATGGTCAAGGTTTTCTTGCACATTCTAAATCATGACGCTTGTATAATGCTAACACTGGAATACTGTAATTTCTTGATATTTACCCATGAAAACAATTGATGGTTGTAATTCTCTGGCTAAAGTAAACATTGCTCTAACTAACTTCTCTCCTTCACCAACCTACATAATAAAATACATTTACTAATTCTATATATCAGTGCTAATGCATCTTTGTATATAATTATTTGCAAGAGCTGTACATTTAACAAATAAAACTTGATTAAAACCCGAGTATTATTGAATTACCAATAAAGTATTCCTTAAATATTAAAAGATTTATAAAAGTCTGAACATTACCTTTTAAGGAGAGCCTTAATTTTTCATACAATATTCACTAATTACAGAAAACAATTGGGCGTTTTTCTCTAACATTTTTAGGATTCTAATTCAGAACAAAACCTGCACTTAATGTATATGTCGTGTACAAGTTGCGTTTTTGTACAGGTTAAAACATGTACAAAAATATTGTACATGTTATAACTTGTATAATGCAAAAATACAAGTTATAACATGTACAAAAGTACCTCATACATGTTATAACCTGTACAAAATATTGCTTAAAAATGGTTCTAACTTGTACAAAATTTAAGATAAATCTTAATGAAGTAAAATGCACATTTAAATTCACCAATGCATAAAGAAAACAACAATAAATGGGCCATAACATGTCGCATTCTGTAGAGGACAATGATCACATATTTACAGAAATATATGTTTCATGACTTATGTTGGCAAAATGTGTTTTCATGTGATTGAATGTTTTATGTAGTCCATCATGGCTTAAATAAGTGTGACACTATTTACTAAAAGCTTGCATTTCCTCAATGACAATTACATTATAGATACTAGTACATGTAACTAAATTCTTCCCAGATTTTTAAGAACGATGCCTAATAATATTGGGTAATACTCCTCCCTCTCGTTTTATAGCATGCAAAGACTAAAACAAAGTCTTATATGCTTACTCTGTAAAATCTAGAGAGAGCTGAAATAGTTTTCATTGCACCACGTTTCATTATAAATATATTTGGATCTACTCTTCAACATTGGCCTTCAGCATGACTTATAGTAAATTTATAACTCAATTTTCTTTATAAACTATAAGATTATTTCATTAGGCGAATGTCATTTTTATGTTTTAAATATATATCCTCTACTTTGAAAGCATGTATTTGTGTCCTTTGGATGTTGTCTGCTCCTTGGGTGGGTTGTTATCTTTTAGACACATACCCCATTTCCATTCCCAATTTTATTTGTAGACACATCTGTCCTGGCTATCCTCTTATGTCTTTTAGGGTCAACTAGAATGAAAGTATTTTACTATTGCCTTCAAAGTGGACACTCACATTTACAATTCATCAAATAAAGATATGTCCATAGATAGTCATAAGAGAATCATAAGACACGTCCTAAGATATACATGTATCTTATGACAAGTCTTAGGAATGCTTCGTAATACCGACCCCTGGACATTAACTGTATCAAAAAAGGACAAAACACACGAACATGAAGGAATAATAAAAAAGTTATGAAAATATTATTGATGTCAATAACATCTGTTGCGATAATAGAAACATATCCTTATTTTTTTGATTTTGTACAAGTTAACCCCATTTTTAAGCAATATTGTGTACAGGTTATAACATGTATGAGGTACTTTTGTACATTTTATAACTTGTATTTTTGCATCATACAAGTTATAACATGTACAATATTTTTGTACATGTTATAACCTGTACAAAATCGCAACTTGTACACGACATATATACTATTTATAAAATATAGAAACTTTTAACTCAGCTAAATAAAAGCATCATGTCTAACACAAATGGAGCCACTATTTTTTTAACATACCCATTTTGATGTGAGACTCGAGGCACTAATATTAAAGAAAGTGGCACTTGATTCATTGGCAACAGCTTTTGCCTGAAATAAACAGAAAACATACAGATTTATTGTTTTATGCAGATCTACTTTTGTATTTCAAGGTATGCAAAAATTTGACTTATAACAATAATATAAAAGAAATATACTATTCTTCAAAACTGTTAATGATAAAAACATTAGAATACCATGTGACACTACACAACATGATGCACAAGTTACAAGATGAAGCATGTAGTCATACTGACATGTTTTCAACAATAGAAAGAGTATTTATACAAGTTCTAAATGATGATATTAAATTGATGATATGGGGGTAGTGTAGAAGTACTTCCCCATACCTAATAGATATATAGCCGACCTCCATTTGCAGCCCTCATGGTATATTGTTATTGTTAAGTTAGCACTTATAGTGCTAGGAGTGGTAGTATCAAATCTTTGCTAAAATTGAGATTAATTTCTGAAGGCATGTATAATCAATATGCATTGCACTTAGTAGATGCTCACAACAACTTAAGACTACTTACCAACATTGTTTTTCCGTTTCCTGGTGGACCAAACAACAGAAGACCTCTAGCAGGTGCTCTTAATCCAGTAAATAACTGTAAAATACTAGCTTTTATAATATAAACTTGAATTGCAATTTAGCTAGACTGAATAAATAATTAAAAAAAAATCAGGATTATCAATGGAAAGGTATTCAAATGCTACTAAATACTAATTTGGTTGACTTTATTAGATTGTAAAATAATTATGAGACAGAAGTGATAAAACCATATTGTGGAATAATATACATTGTTCAATAAATTTCAATAAATGGGGAATATGTCCATGGTATATAGATAATGTATCTGCTTGCATACAATGTGTGGTAATAAGCATTATGTATAAGTGGTGTAAAGTTAAGAGAATAGAAACAAAAGTTTCAGCAATCATTCAATTTGTAAAGGGCAATAACTGTAGATTGGTAGAAGTTATGCTACGCAAATTCAAACTTGATCTGGGTTTTGTGGTCAAAAGCATTGTATATAAGTTTCATTATATTTGGTTGAGACAAACTTAAGAGAAAAGAAACAAATTTTGGAATGTACGTATAGACAACTTTAAAACTTAATGCTCCCTCTGTTACAGCAGGGGCATAAAAAATTAGCAGCGATTTAGTGATAAAAATTAGTTTCCACATCAAAATACACATTATGCACTATATGGAAATACCTGCACAAAATTGAATCATTGTTTACTGAATTTTGACTATATTTTATTTCGAATCAGTTCTTTTTTTATTGTGATACAAAATCCTAACTTACTAACATATTTACAGAATTTTTAAAAAGAGGAGTAATATGAGAATAGAACATCCTTTATAGACTAAAACTGTTAGATTTTTGTGGTTTTAACAGAACACAGATATTTGGGTAAAGTGTTTAAAATAATAAAACAATGTGTAAATGCAATCATCAGGCTATTTACTATCAGTCCAAGAAATAAAACATAAAACCAAAATTGACAGTAGAAAAGTGTACCTCTGGTCTAAGAGCAGGAAGTATTACTATTTCATGTAAGGCCTGTTTAGAAGCTTCTTGTCCAGCTGTAAAAAATATGTCATTAAAATAAATATCATTTTTGCAAGTATTCATATCTGTATTTTATAAGCAAAGTCAGATAGAAATTGACCTTATGCAAGTCTACGTGTACATGTATATGTATATGACTTTTGATTGATTTTGGAACATCACACAATTAATATGAAAAAAGAATTGTCAAAGATGAAATTTAAGTCATCATGATTATTCACAAAGTTTAACTGTATGCAATTTAGAACTTGACATATATAGCATAGACACTATTTTTGAAACTGTAAAAATGACCTCTAAATGTCCTTTATATTGGATGTGTTTTATTGTTTGGTTGCTATTTCATTGATATCTATCATATATTTCAGGTTATTCATAACAGTGGGTTTCTATGATCTTACCAATATCTTTGAAATCAACATGAGGTCCTGTATCTATGATTTCTCCTAATATTGTCTCTGCTAATTTCTTATCTACATTTTTTAGTTTTAGGCGATTTATATCTATCTTCTTTGGACGGTTTGAGGGCAACTGAAAAATTGAAGAATATTTATTATTGAATAACCTTTGCATTATCATTGAATTATATATCAACTTATTATTTCTAATTGAAAATAATTTAATTTTGGATGCAACAAGTCTTCTTCTTGGCTGACATCGTTTTGTTTATCAGCTCATAGACATAATTTAGTCATGTGACCGTGATGTAATCAACATTTTTTCATGGTTTACTCTGGTTTAAATGGAATTTCGAATTGAAATATAAGAAATATTGTAATATTTTATCTGTCTATTTGAAATAACATAAACAAGAGGCTGTCACAACGACAGCAAACCGGATTTATTAGCATTTATTTGTGTCCTGGCAATATCACAAGAACCATTACTGATGATTGGTGAAAGTTAAAATTGTCAATATCAAATTTGACCTCTATTTTGTCATCAGTATCAACATATTAAAATTTGAAAAGCTTAGATTGAATGGTTTGTGAGTAAATGCAACAACGTGAATGGAAACACCATTTTACGATCTTTCAAGAACCATAACTCCTGAATGGTAAAAGTCAAAATCGTCATTATTGAACTTGACCTCTATTTTGTCATCAGTAACAACATATTAAAATTTGAAAAGCTTTGGTTGAATGGTTCATGAGAAAATGCACGGACACGACTGGAAACACCATTTTTCAATCTTTCAAGAACCATAACTCATAAACGGTAAAAGTCAAAATCGCCATTATTAAACTTGACCTCCATTTTGTCACCAGTAACAACATATTAAAATTTGGGAAGCTTTGGTAGAACAGTTCATGCGTAAATGCACGGACACGACTGGAAACGCCATTTTTCAATCTTTCAAGAACCATAACTCCTGAACGGTAAAAGTCAAAATGACCATTATTGAACTTGACCTCCATTTTGTCAACAGTAACAACATATTAAAATTTGGGAAGCTTTGGTAGAACTGTTCATGCGTAAATGCACGGACACGACTGGAAACGCCATTTTTCAATCTTTCAAGAACCATAACTCCTGAACGGTAAAAGTCAAAATGACCATTATTGAACTTGACCTCCATTTTGTCAACAGTAACAACATATTAAAATTTGGGAAGCTTTGGTAGAACTGTTCATGCGTAAATGCACGGACACGACTGGAAACGCCATTTTTCAATCTTTCAAGAACCATAACTCCTGAACGGTAAAAGTCAAAATGGCCATTATTGAACTTGACCTTCATTTAGTTGTCAGTAACAACATATTAAAATTTTAAAAGCTTTGGTTGAAAGGTTCTTGAGTTAATGCACGGACAACATTTGATTGCCGCCCGCCCGCCCGCCCGCCGAGCATCCCCAATTTAATAACCAACATTTTTGTCACAAAAATCCGGTTAAAAATGTGGTGCACACTGAAAAATAACCTCCTTTTCAGTGTGTACCACATTTTTGATGTTATTTCTTCATAGAGAGAAAATATATTACAGTCATTCCTTAAATAATTTAACTTTGGGGAAAAAAGTCATTTAAGTTCAAGCAGCAGCTCATAAATTAACGATTAACATATAATTTTGTCTGCCTCCAATTTAAGGAGATTTCAATGAAAAATTTGTTCTCTGATACCAACTTTTTAGGATTCTTTTTTTTATGTAGCTTGAAACCACATTCCTTAGTTAAGCATCTGCAACTTCATCAACCCAATAATCACAACTTTTACTGTCTCTCCAATAGAAATTTATATTTTTCAAATGTAGTCTATACAAATGATTCACTTTTACAAAGTGTGACTTGGATGTAGAGTTGTCTCATTGGCACTTATACCACATCTTCTTATATCAATACACTATTTGTTCATCTGGATTGTGTGTCTGACCAATGATCTTATGACTATGTTCTGACTCACATTTTCTGACTGTTGTCTGCTGTGCGTTCTATTTGTCCTCGGTGAAGGTGTTTGGGGCATCCTATTTCCTCTATTAGGACTAAATGTTCTAGGGAGACTATTACTTTTATGTACAGCTATTGGTTGTTTCATTCCTCTAATTGGTTTGTACGAAACTGAAATTAAAGAATTAAAGATAAGTTTATTAATTAGAGTGCAAAATATAACTAAGACATGTTTACAAATTTAACCATTGTGACTATCTGTGATTTCAGTATGAACTAGAGTACTGCAGCAACTATCACAAACTGAAACTTTGCTGCTTGTACTTATTTTAGTATTTCAGCAGACATTCCATCTTTATAGGCAACACACTGCTGGTGGTGGGCAACCATAATTGAATAACTTTTAAAAGGAGTTGACCCACCATTTCAGACTTGTTAACTTATTTGTAGCTCTAGTTTTTTGATAATTTTTGCAATTCAAGGTTTCTCTCTATCATAGTTTTTAAAACTTATATATGCAACAATAAAACTGGTAAAAAATTGTCATTTCTAAAAGTCATATTACATTTATTAGTTATACAGTTTTTGTGAAAATGAACAGTAGGTATACCAATTTTTGAACATTTCTGCTCAATCAGATTTTCTCTATCTGTAGCCTTTTTCTAGATATAGTAACTCACTTTTTACACTT
Organism: Mytilus trossulus; assembly: GCF_036588685.1. Lineage (NCBI taxonomy): Eukaryota > Metazoa > Mollusca > Bivalvia > Mytilida > Mytilidae > Mytilus > Mytilus trossulus. The sequence goes on along the minus strand of NC_086375.1, from coordinate 43,422,062 downwards.
TTATTATAAGCCATGTTGGTTGGCAGGTAGGATAATAGGATGTAATTTTTAATTCACATATATTGTTTTTTTTTATAATTTATTCATATAAAAAGCTTAAGTCAAAACAATTGTTTCCACTTCAATTGCACAAAACTTTATGAAATCTATTTCAAATGCAATTTTTCATCAACAATGTTTGTATTTGCTGTTGTTAATTTCATTGATTTATTTTAATGAATAGTTTGTGTTGACAGAAAATTTCCTTTGCTTTTTTGCTATGGTTCACTTGTCAAAACTTTAATATGAAATAAAAAAACACAACATGGAAGCTGACCAATTGACAAAGTGTTGAGTTTTGTATTAGTCTTATATAAATTGTAGGAGATTTGGAATTGACACAGTTTTGTAAAGAACACAGACAGACAGACAGCAAAACAACGTATAAGATCTACATGTACTGTATAATACACAAATTGCAAAATTTCTCAGACGTAAACAGAAAATAAGCTGTCTCAAGAATTTGCCTTTTTAGCTCACTATACAATTTTATAGTTCAATGACTTCTATAACATTCAATTAACTGCAATACTTAAACAATCAATAACACATATTGACAACACATGTGGTGTAACCTGAATAATTTATACTAGGATATTACTTTTACTTGTAACTGACATGATTTTTATCTTCAAATGTTGTTTAATCAATTTAGATGAGAATATTATTTTTTTTAATTTTTGACAAGATGAAATAATTGTGCAAGTTTTACATTCTAAAGTATGCATGTCTCATTATTCTGTAGATTATTTTCTAAGTAAAAAGGAAATAATACCACTTTTTATGTTGCACCTAAAGGAATATTTTTTTTAATTTTTTTTATCCTACTAAGCACTCAATGTTAAACATTTTTACCTTTAAACTTGAGTCAAGGCTTTGAGGTACTCCTTTAAACATGAAGAAAAACAAAAACCACACTGACTCAAATGTTTTTCTCAAGAAGACTGTTGTGGTAAAATTGTGTCAAGTGTCTGGAAAAATCTTATTGTGCAAAACTAAACCAAAAATAACTTAAGGTAAAGACACAATAAATGTGTCACAGATTTTTCTTACAACTACTTGAACTTTAAATCTAAAAAAACAAGTGAAACTGTGAGCTACTGCTCACTGATGATACCCCCGCCGCAAGTGGATAATATTAATAGTGTAAAAAATATGCAAGTGTTCCGTAAACAGGAAGTTGTCGAGTGATGAATCTGAAAACGCATCACACGGTATAGCTGACTTATATAAAAATCCTGAAACCGAATTTCAGAAATCCTGGTATTGTAGTTCCTGAGAAAAATGTGACGAAAATTTTCAACTTGGCTATCATGTGTAAAATCATACAAGTGTTCCGTAAACAGGAAGTGGTCAAGTGATCAATCTGAAAACGCATCACACGGTATAGCTGACTTAGATAAACCCTGAAACCAAATTTCAGAAATCCTTGTATTGTAGTTCCTGAGAAAAATGCGACGAAAAATATTCATGGGACGGACGGACATTCAAGATAAAAACATAAATCATGTTTTCCCATATGTTTAACTTCCAACACATTACCAGATAAGTTAATTCATCCAAAATGAAGTCGGTAACCTTAAAAATCAAACAGAATTGACTGGCAAAATCATATCAATTTTTTGAAACTTTTGTTTATTGGTCTGAGTTTTTTTATGACTTTAAAACATGAAAACTTTAAGCTTATTTTAACTTTTTGCCTTATAATTTTAGAAAAAAATATCACTTTAACTTTTGAATCAGAAAAGAAAAAATGAAGTGGTCACCTTATGAATTTTTACACAATTACAAGGAATTTTGATATGGTACATATATAGAAATTAGAATTTTAAGTAAAATCTTTGTACTGGCCCAAGGATGTATACTAAGGGGTGGGGGGTTACTAAATAAAAATAAAGATTTTACAGAAATGTTGGACATTTTTACAGGATTTCCTTCCAGGCATGTTAGAGGTTTTTTGTCAGTATATATCAGTTGAGTAAATTATTTTTTATATGTTATTTAGTTATATTTTTTCAAGTGCAAAATTTGTATGCACACTTCTACCACAAATTCTAATAAAGCCCATTTTACTGGTCCTCCACCAAACATTAAATGTTTGTCATCAACCTATATGTTGGTGTCTATACTATTCACAGAGACTGCACATAAACAAAACTTAAACAAAGCCATAATAACAAGAACGAAAATCCTAGTGGCCAACAAGAAGGTGAACAACTTTGTTGGCAAATTCTGACTTCATGCTTGCTACAGCTATTAAAAAGGGCAAGATGGTTTCAAATAAAACAGTTAATACATGTATAAAATAAGTATGAATAACAGAAGATTCAGTTATTTAAAAAAAAAAGGTGCAGAGATGGTGATTAAACATTAATGGTATTTTCAAACAACAACAATAATAGGTTAAAGAAATTTAAGTAATGAGACAAAAACAACAAACAAAAATTCAAAATGCTTTATAAAACATGACAAAAAAGCAATGTATATTGGGCCTAAATTAATATATTGTTTGTTTCCCCAATCCCGACCCTGCCAAGCCAGGTGTTGGTATGTAGGTAGGAAAATAATTTTATTTTTCCAAAAAGCTTGAACAATATCGTACAATCCGGCAAGCCAGGAAATTGGAAATGAATTAAATAATAATTGACTTAGTTTTGACAATAAAATTTTATGAGTAGCACTGTTTTTGCCGGGTCGGTCGGTATTGGAGAAACAAACAATATTTTATTTTAGGCCTTGTAATGTATGTACACATAACAATGCCTTCTCATGTGGTAATTCTTAAAAAAAAAAAAAAAATACTTTTAACACATTTATTTTCTCCTTGATACTAAAAAATTTGTAAAGGTTCTGCGGAACCCAGTGTCTCGCCTATTTTTGCTGTAAACCACAGGCTCATCAACAATGAGGGAAAAAATCAATAAAAATATTCCTCTTGTTACTATTTTATGATTGTAAGAAAATCTAAGTCAATTTAAAAGTAAATTACAGAAAAAACTGAGTAATCTTTTTACAAACTTTACTTCTGGATACAATCTTATCATCATAAATAAGATTCTTATCTGTCCATGTTTGGTACAAACCAAGGATAGTTTAGGCCACGGTTTTTTAATTTGTTGGTTTACGGACCCGCCGACCAGATTTTGCCGATTTTCAGAATAAAAATAAAATTGACTTTTCATGCTTTTTTATTCCCACCGACCCTTATAAATGCATTATCCCTGAAAAATAATTAAAATTTTCTTTTATTATGAAATGAAATGCATTAATCATTTACAAAGTTGATAACACTTTCTGTTGTGAAAAATAAAACTTCCAATTTACGTTTCCAAAAATAGACAAATCAGTTATAACTGACCTTGAAATGTCTTTTGCGCAAATAATTTTGCAGAACGAAACCTGTGGTAAAAACCAATTACAAAATAAGTTTGTTTCCCATATTTGTCATCAGTCCGTAAGATGCCTCATCTCCGAGAAATAGACTTGTCCAAATGTAGAAAGGTGGAATACATCAATTTAAGTACTGAATATTAACAAATCATTTGAAATTTTCTTGTTTCATAGATAACAAAAAATATTGATCATTGGGATAAAAACCGGATTGCATGACAACTGATTAACCCGTTATTGTCGTTTTTACAGTGGATGAGTCTATTACGTTTTTTCGACATGTGTGTTGAAACCTATTTTTTTACAACGCTTTTATATTTTTTTTCTTAATCAGTTTTTGTGCTTGAAGATCATTATTCACCAAGTTTTCTGGAATTGATTGAGAGCTACGCGAATCTGTTTTTCTTGTTTGAGAAATGACGATTAAATTTCATATTTGTCCATGCAACCCCCCTTTTTTACATGAAATTATTATACGATGTCATGCAATGTTCATGATCACTGATCAATAATATTTCATCGAACTCATAATGTTAAGAAAGGATGACAAAACAGCATATAAGACAAAAATTTTGTTAGTAAGGTGAAATATATATTTATTTTGCATATTTTTTCTGTTTTGAAAGATATTTTTTTCTTTTTTTTCCCGACCGACCGACCCGACTTTTTTATGCGGAAAATCCGTAAACCAACAAATTAAAAAACTGTTGCCTTAAGAAAGTTATTAAAATTTTAAAAAACTTTAACCACAGAGTATAATGTAATGGTTCCCCGCAGAAAAACTAAGTCCATTTAAAAGTAAAATATGGAAAAAATGGATTTATTTATTTACCAAATTTACTTCTGAATACTATCTCATGATCATAAACAAGTTTCTGTCCAAGTTTGGTACAAACCCAGGATAGTTTAAGAAAGTTATTAAAATTCTAAAAACTTTAACCACAGAGTGAATGTTTTGTTTCCCCGCAGAAAAAACGAAGTCCATTTGTAGTAAAATACGGAAAAAATGGAATTTTATTTTTTACAAAATTTACTTCTGGATACTATCTTATGATCATGAACAAGCTTCTGTCCAAGTTTGGTACAAACCCAGGATAGTTGGAGAAAGTTATTTAAGTTCTAAAAACTTTATCCACAGAGTGAATGTTTTGTTTCCCTGCAGAAAAAACTAAGTCCATTTGTAGTAAAATACGGAAAAAATAGAATTTTATTTTTACAAAATTTACTTCTGGATACTATCTTATGATCATAAACAAGCTTCTGTCAAAGTTTGGTAGAAATCAAGTATAGTTTAAGAAAGTTATTAAAATTTCACAAACTTTAACCACAGAGTGAATATTTGTTGACTCTGCCGACGCCGCCGAAATGTAGGATTGATTAGTCTCGCTTTTTCGACTAAAGTCGAAGGCTCGACAAAAACATAAAAACCTGTCATGGAGTATGACATAATTTCTGAAGAATTCTTGCTTCTAATATTAACAGCTAGAGTTACCAACAATTTCAGTTAACTTCTGATAGGATTCAAGCACTGGGATAAATAAACTATCATAGATACCAGGATTAAATTTTGGATTTACGCCAGATTCTTGTTTTGTCTACATAAGACAAGGTATTTGATTTTTCAACTTACTGATGCTATAAAGCCATGGAAGAACACTGTCTAACAGTCTTACCACACAAAATTTCAATATAATAACAATGTAGTTGATTACCTGGATTTTTACTTGTATCTTGGCTCGGCTTGGTATTTTTTGGAATTCTATGTAAAGGAGATCTAGGAGTCAACGTTTCTCCTTTACGCTGTCTCAAGGTTATATTAGAAGTCTGAGGAGGTGTAAAAGGGTATGGTTCTTGGGCCTCATGACCTTCAGCAAAACGTCCAGGAGTATTATCTAACATATTTATTTCCTGTAAAGCTTTTTCTAAACAAAAATAAAAAATACAACAACAATCACTATATAAATATACAGAAGAAGAATTCTGCATGATATGGCTTTTCTATAATATTTAAAAAAAATCTTTCTTTCAATTTCTTTTTTTTTTTTAATGTTTTCTCTTTTCTCAGTTCTTAGATTTTGAAATATGTAATTTAATTTATATGAAAACTTGTAAACAGCTAATTTTTATTTATATGATACAAGTATGAAATAAAAGCTTCAAGCCACATAATGCAGATTAAAATCTAAGCATAGGTGTCAAAGTCTCAAGATAAGTAAAGAAACATCCAAATATCTTAATAAAAATTGAAATCTTTATCTGAAGCCCTGAAAGATTATCAGATTTTCTTTTAGGAGTTTGAAAAGTTGACACCTATGCCTTTGTTTCAAGTCATATCTTCTCTAAGAAATACTCAGGTTTTTAGCAACATAATTTGTGATTAAAGGTAATTATTGCACACTACAAATAATATGTCTAAAAATTCATATTCTTGTTGTCAGACAAGATTTATATATATATATTCAACACCAGAAATTTCTTAAAAGAACTATGGTTCACAAATAAGAATTTTTGAAAGTTGGGATTATTTCAAGATATTTCATGGGGAAACTGTTCACTTGAAGGAATAATTTAAAAAGCTAGTATTATTGAAGAAATGACTTTAAACATATGCACCATTTACAAAATAAAATATAAAATTCATATAAAATCACTGATCATTTGAAATTTGTTAAAGATTGTAAAATGTGTTTAATGTTGTTTCTATGCTGAAAACTTTTATTCATCATCAGAGCAAATAATAAAACATTTGCCAATTTGTGCCTCCAGATTAGGCAATAGTAAATGAGTAAGTAATCTCTTGACTAAATCCTTTTTACCCATTTTCATATTTATTAAAGAATGTCAGTGAGTTTAACAGATCTATTATGAAAGAATATACATGTATATCTAAAAGATTCACAACATTAAGGAATAAAGAGCTGCTCTTTACGTGCATGATACACCTGTTGCCCTTTTAGCTTGTCTTTATGCTTTAGATGATTTATTTCAAAGAATAAATTTCTTTGGACATTTCGTTGGACATTTCGGACATTTTTTTCAAGAAGAAAACATTCACAGCTGTACAACATCAAATCAGAAATTATATAAATCAAAGAGCAGAATGCTCTGAGGGATACGATTGCCATAGTTTTCATTGACACATGTATAGCAGTTCTGCCAAATTTTCATTAAACAAATGCATGAGATTTGGCCAAAATTCAAAAGATCAAATAGGAAAGAAATAGATCCAAGAATACTGTTGCAAAAAAAGCATGAACATGCGCGAGTCTCAAGCATTTTTGGCCAGTAACCCTGGTACAGCTGGATAGTATTATTCTCTAAACTAATTCAACTGCACATGCAAAATGTAACAATCTGAATAGTCACTCAACTTAAAGAATAGCCAATCCCCGTTACAAGTGTATGAGCCATGTACTTATTGTGTTTTATCGAATTATAGTTATCCTGTACCATTGTAAACTCGTACCGTTCAAAAAAACTTGTACCAATGCAAACTCGTACCATTGCTAACTCGTACCAACTTATTTAAATGCATTCAAATGGTGTTAAATGATGAATATACATGATATACGTTACTTTCACCCAATACCTCTTAAGTCTGTAAAATGTATATAATTTGAAAGTACAATGACCAATTTGTAGCTTATGTTCCTTGTATATTGGATAGAAAATACTGTGGCAGATGTAGATAATTTAGGAGATAACTGTATTGTATTTTAAGCTTGGCCTTCGTAAAACGTAGATTTTACTGTCGCAAATTGAGTTTACCTAGCGACGCGAAGCTTAAAATACAATACAGTTATCTCCATTCTAATGCCACATATTAAAATAAATGTCATTTAATAAATATTTTGGCTTAAAAATGGCATAAATGAAAAAGTCCGCGAAACTGTTGCATTGTATTTAGCATCTAAACAATGTGACGTCATATGTTTACTCTGGATGTCAAACATGAATACTAAACATATGTTTACTTTTCGTACGCTTTAGAATGGTTTCAATATAGACTAAATGAAGATTTTGAGGCTCAAAATGTGAATATCTTGTTTATTTTTTTAGAAATTACATATCCCAGAATTCAAAATGGTGGCTTTCTTAGTTACGGACTGGTAGAACGTGGAATCTAACCCCTCAAAATATTGATCAACGTCCAATGAAAATTATCGTTACAAACTAATTGCATTAGAATAAGGTATATACAGTTTCACCCGAAGAAAAATTTTCATGAATAATTAAATCTTAGCAGTTAGTCAAAATGATTGCCAAAATTATTTTTACTGTCTATAAATAAATGTAACAATGAAATTTAACTGATTCCTGTTAAGGGGGTCCGCATTTTCCCCGCAAAAAAAGCACATGGCTTTCAACAATTGCAAACATAGCATTCAATTTGTGATCATGGATTACAGCTTTAATTAACTTAAATTGGATATATACATATTCAACATGTTCAATTTTAATAAGGTACAGTTAAAGCAATGTTTTAACTTTCCTCTGGGTTAAGTTCTACAGTGGCGGATCCAGAACTTTTCCTAAGGGGGAGCCCGCTGACTGACCTAAGAGGGGGCCCGCTCCAGTCATGCTTCAATGATTCCCTTTATTATCAACCAAATTTTTTCCACAAAAAAAGGGGGGGCTGGATCCGCCTATGTTCTAGTTTGAAAGATCAGTTAAAACATTAATGCTTTAAAACATTCTTTATTTTTGTCTAAGTTTTCATTTAACTCCTGTGTAAAATTCAAGTAATAGACCACTTTCGAGTTCATCCGTCACCGGCAAAAACTCGTCAATTATACACGCCTTTATGACGTCATTTACCAGATAGAGGGGCTCGCCTGTATCCCTCCACTATTTACGTTCATCAAGCGTCTTAGTGATCGTCTTTGTGCAGGATAAACTAGAAATAATGGTTGCTCTGTAGGTACTTACTGACATTTCCCTAATGACAGCAGTGTTGATTGTCAATTTTGAGAATTCAATTTGCCGAATAATTCGTACAATATAGAATTAGAGTTTTCCAACCACTCGCTCAACATTGGAAGGAAGTGACGACGCCCCTAAACGCACAAATGACGATGATAAAGGCGCGTATAATTGACGAGTTTTTTCTGGTGACAGATGAACTCGAAAGTGGTCTATTCAACTTTATTTGATTTCTATTAAGTTTACAAACAGAAACCCATAAAACATCATAATTTTTATATATTTTCTGAATGTTACGACTTCCCAGAAGTACAAGTTAACTTTGTTGGTTCCAATGCCGTGGTACGAGTTAACTTGCTTCCGTATCTTATCACCGTAATTCTAGGAGGAACCCTAAACTGGACCCCTATTGTGTTCACTTATCGCTACACTGACCTTCAGTGCGAAGCTATATATAGAACGGCGGACCAGTTTAGGAGGAACCCCATTTCTTACTCTTTAATTATTGAAGTTCCTTTGGGTCAGAGGGCATGACTCCTTTCCGTACACACTCCTCTGTTTACATTGAGATCGTTCTTAATATAATACGACGTTTACCGGCATTAACGAGTTAATTCTTCTTGACGAATACTTCGAAAAGGGAGACAACTCGAAACGATAACATGGAAGATTCCATTTCTGCTGAAGGGGTGTTATAGGTAATTTTCACGATGAAACATTTATTTTAATTTAAATTATGCATGTGATTTAAAATTATGCAACAACAATAGCCCTCCATATGCAGACAGATATAGAAAGAATCCCATGAGTTTCAAATTAATCAATGAAGCGGGGAATCACTCAATCTGATACCCCTTGAAATCAGGAAAACTACACGCATGTGGGGTCTCACTAATTAGCAACAAAAAGCGTCAAGAAGCGACAAGAAGAAAAATAATAAGTGACAAAAAGCAACAGGAAGCTATTTAGCGACAAGAATACATTTTGTTATCACATACATTAAAATATTTTTTAGGATTATATTGAAAGATGAAGAAATAAAAAAAATTCGATGAAGAGATTGTGTACTTTTTATTATCATATTGATAGATGTAGAAATTAAACATGTGTAAGAGCAAAGGAAATGTAAACGCTATAAAATGAAAATAAAAACAAAGATTTGTTACCTTCTTTTTGAAGGATTTAATAAAACAAAAACATGAAATATTATTTCCTTCCTAACTGTACAATTATTTTTTCCTGATAGGACCAACATTAGCTGTGGCTTCACTCTAAGGTAATACACAATTAAGAGCAACAAATGAGATTAACTAGGTGCGTGTCCTTTGTTTTATTGCAACAATAACATCCATTAACACCTTCATCAATTACACGCACCAGAATATAAAATTATTGTACCGAATAGTGAACACCTGTTGCAAACTCAAGATTGTCATCAGTTTCCTTTAATCTTCAATCTATATGCATAAACATGATAAATATCGTTAAATGAGACAATACACTAAATAAAATGATGAAAAATATTCACATTTTGATTATGTTTTCCTCTTGTTTGATTTCAGTTATTAATTTGTATTTCACAATTTGTGTATGTATTTTCTGGACAATTATGCACAAATAATGCATTTTGCAAGTTAATTATATATTGTACAAAAATGGTTTTAAAAACAAATAAAAAGACAAAATATACTTCCTGTAAAATATCATGTAAATAAATGTAGCAATTGAATTAGATTTACAAGTTTCATTTTTCCCCCTATCAAAATTAACTTTCCTATCGTTGAAATTGTTTTCTTTTGCATATTTTTTTAATATTTATTTCGAATAAGTAATATAATTAAAAAAAATGTTTTCTTGTCGCTAAGTAGTTTCTTGTTGCTAATATTATTCTTCTTGTCGCTTCTTGACGCTTTTTGTCTCTACAATTCTTTTTGTCTCTAATTAGTGAGACCACGCATGGACATTAATACATAAACAAACCGTGACTTGCGATTTGGAACAAGAACGTTTATTAAATGATATGATGAATGGTTCTCCATTTCTTTATGAGAGTACAGTATCAAATATCAGTTTCATAACGGTAAAATATAGAAATACTCCACTTCAGTTCTTGTGACAGAAATAGAATTATCGATCGGCTTTCAGAGAACTCTCGCAAGTTATCAAAATTTGGGAATTCCCTCTGACGTGTTTCTAAATTTATAAAAACACTAAATATAAATACTGTTTAATTCTGATTTTCCGTATTGTTAAAAACACGCATATAAGTCAAGGAAAATATCACACATGAAGATTATGAGTAAAACATTACAGGAAAGTTGTGTATGTTCAATTGTTTTGCTTGTTTTTACCTTTTAAAGCAAGACAATCATAAGAATCTGAGATGTTGCCGAATGTTTAGAATAAAACGAATGACGTGAGGGAGTGTGTCATAGGGTCAATGGTAAAAGTCTACAGATTGCTTGACAGCAATCGTATCCCAAAAACAAAAATGTGTCCCTAGTACACGGATTCCCTATCCACACTATAATTTTCTATGTTTAATGGACCATGAAAATGGTGGAAATCTCTAATTTAGTATAAAAAGTTAGAAAGATCATATCATAAGGAACATGTGTACTAAGTTTCAAATTGATTGGACTTCAACTTCATCAAGAACTACCTAGACCAAAAAACTTTTACCTGAAGGAGGACAGATGAGTTTAAAAATTCATAACTGAAAAACGTAAAATCTGAAATTTATAGAAATTGAAAGGGAGCATACGTCAATAGATATATATACAATTTTCCAATTTTTATTAATGTAAATGGAAGCATTTTAGAGTTATTGTTAAAAAAATATCCTTTTTAAGGATAAAACTTCATAACATGGAAACAAAAAAATCTGAAAATGATAAAGATCAATAGATATTACCAATTCAACAAAGTTTCATAAAAGTTAGTGGAAGTGTTTGTTAGTAATTGTCCGAAGTGTGGACGACGGAGGGACGGACAAACAGACAACAGTATACCATAATATGTTCCGTCTTAGAAAGGCGTATAAAAAAGAGCAGGTGAAACAAATATATAATAACTAATTAATAAATAGTAAAATAGATCAGCAAACCATATTCACATTTATAAAAATACCTATATTTTCAAGAAATGCTGTCTTGCATCTGTGTCATTTACTAGATAGGTAGAGTTTAAATGACACAACTTATTATACATGTACACGCACATGTATCTGTTCCGGACCATATGAGTATTTGGACCATACGCGTATGGTCATGACCATATGCGTATACTCATATGGTCCGACCATACGCGTATGGTCGGACCATATGAGTATAATACTCGTTTGGTTATTAACGGACCAGACCATATGAGTATTTGGACCATATAGGTATTTTTTTCACATAACATTATAAACGCATCAATACAAAAATTATATAAAAAAGCAATGATGGTTTTATGAAATGTCTTAATTTTATAATTCAAAGACTACGTAAAAATTAAATATTGATGCCTTAGTTAGTTTTCATCGCTAATTACATTATTGCATGTAGGCTTGCGGTGACAGTTACTAGTTTCCACACGGTATCATAGCTTTTTTGCATTTACTAGTCCTTGTTGTGCACGATCCTTTTGATTTACATTTTTTGTTTGCGAAAGAAAAGTTAGCCTTTTTGCAGCTGCGTACAGTGATACCGAGGTCTTGGGCCATTCCGATATATCTACGATGTATTAAGGATGTATTCTTCTGACATTTCAGTCTCGTTCAGTCTCGATGAAATCTCGTTCAGGAATTATGTCCAAAACATGAGATACAAGTGTAAAATATGAATGAATTTAAAAAATGTAATAATCAAACTCAACTCTGTAAAAAAATTGGGTATTTCCAATGAGTAGTTTTTGAGTAATACATTTTTCAAATTTTATTACCAATCTAGTCATTCTTTTTAGCCAAAATATCGAGAAAATAGGTGAGGGATACAAAAAATGATTTTACCAGAAACATGTACATCCCACATCCCTTTTTTCTTTTCAAATTTCTTAGATATGTATGTTTTCAGTCAATTATAACAAAGAAGTTGAAAAAATATGCAGTTTGTACTTAAAACGGAGAAAAATCACAAATTTACAAAATTGACAACATGGTAAATTTGACACAAAAAAGCATCAAAATATGATAAAACTTTCTTATATTAACACCAACCTATAGTTTTTGAAATTATAATTTATTCAGATTGGTCCCCTTCATCTTTATTGAAAGTATGACAAAAAGTTTAATTGTGGAAATGTAATTTTTTTTCATGATTAGAGCCCAAAAATAGGTAAAAACTGATGAAAAATGGGAAAATCATGAAAATTGGGTACTTTCAAAGGGCCGTAGCAAAAAAAGAAGTGCACCACCATATGATTTTTTCTTCACCAATTATTTTTTTACAGTCATATGAACACAAAAAACAGGTTTAGAAAAAAAGTTTAATTCTAGAAATTTTTGGCTCCTCAGAGGTGTACATCCTTAAGAAGCTCTAGATCTCAAATATCGTAACACGACTGCAATACACCATGTTCACAAAACAACTTCAATAAAATGTGCTACTTTCAATTGAAATTTTTTGAAATATTTTTTTGAGTCGACATATTGCCATTCACTCATTATAACAAATCGGCCATAACCATCGGTAATGACCATTGGTATAAAATTTGTTTATTATAGTTTTGACAAGTAAACAAAATTAACAATTTGAAACTTCTATTTTTTTTTTAGCTAATCCTTTTGTTACGATTATATAAATTAATATAAAATTACCTATATGATAGCGTCTTTTTAATGAACAGTCATACCATATGAAGAGTTGAGACGTATTCAAAGTAAACTGTAACAGAGTGTTAATTACCCCGACCATACGCGTACGGTCGGACCATACGCGTACGGTCGGACCATACGCGTACGGTCGGACCATACGCGTACGGTCGGACCATACGCGTATGGTCGGACCATACGAGTATATACCCATATGGTCATGACCATACGCGTATGGTCCAAATACTCATATGGTCCGGAACATATCCATAAAACAAGATCCTAGAACTTGTGTTATGATACATGTTTGTAAACTAAATGTTTCTATCCAATTACATGCAATAAAAAACTCTATAAATACCTAAAACGTCAAGTCTATCTTTAGCCATCACCATATTTGTTACCATTTTTTCTTGCAATCTTCTTGCCCTGTCCCAAGAAGAGCCTGAAATAAGGAAGAATGCATGTATGTACATGTAACAATGAATTCTTATATTATTCAAATAGACAAAAAAAATGTTTTTCTACAAAATTTAAAGACCTAATATCAACCTAAGTTTTTACAAAATGTGTGATATCTGTCTGTCATGCATGGATATGAACTAAAATAATGATTTATTGTTCATTTTTAGTTTAAACATATTTATTTATAGTGGATTGGGAAACAAGTTTTACAACTTATATTAATCCCTTTCCACTTTGCGGGTGCGAGTGCTGTCTTGAAGCGGCATTAGCCTACTCTTTTTCGAAATCTACAAGAGTGTCTTTAACGTGCAAGAGATATGACTCTCTCTTAACACGGGTCAGCCATTTATCGTCCCGATCCGACGGACTATCATCGTTTCCTTAAGACCATACTCGCAAATGGTGTCAAGGGAGAGCCGAAAATTGGATTCCTGAAATTTTCATCCCAAACGGGAATCGAACCAGGAACCCTTGTGTTAGTAGTCCGATGCCCTAACCACTACACCACGGCTCTTCATTGTTGTAGGACTGTTAGTTTGACACTCATACAAATAATCTTTTCTGAAACATGAACAGAGATAAAAGAATATATAGCTAACAAAATATTTAACATAAGTAAAGGTTCACATTTTTTTTTAAGTCACACTCACTCATTTGTTACTCATGCAATTTTAAGTATTTTTTTTAATAACATTTTATAAACTTGAGCTTCCTAAAAGTATGCCACATATCATGTGAATATTTTATTCATAATGATATGAGGATTCAAAATTCAACTCCTAAAAAAGAACACATCTAAGGTTTATAGAGAAAATTCCTATTAACGAAAAAGATTTCACAATTTTCACTTTTGCAGGTACATGTATTAGATTTTTATAAGTATTTCAAAGTTCAAATAGTTTTTTTTTAAATTCTCTTACAGCATACACTCACCCAGTTTTACCCAGCTTTATAGCAATAGTATGACAGTAAGTAGCTGATTAAAAGTGTAACCTACCTTCACCACTGCTGACATCAACACTAATTCCTTTCTCAAGTTCTATAATGCCTTTTTTATACATATCGATTGCTATATCTTGTTTACCTGTAAAAATAGTAATAAAAATATGAATATTCTTCTGAATTAAACACTCATCATTAGCAGGGGCCCTGGTCTCCCCTTATGTGGGAAAAATTATAAATAAGACAGTTACTTAAATCAATACAACTGTAAAGAAAGTGAATTTATATTAAAGGCTTTTATCAAAAATAGGGGACATGTCCATGGGACTCAAATGATGCCCTCGCTAGCATTAACGTTATAAACTCATGAACAGTAAATGTGACACTACCAAATTTTTACTTGATCTGAATTATGGGTTAATAAACATTTTTCAACTGATTTTTATAGTTCATTCTTATGTTGTACTGTTATACCACTGTCCCAGGTTAGGGGGAGGGTTCGGATCCTGCTAAAATGTTTAACCACGCCACATTATTTATGTATGTGCCTTTTTCTGCTGTCAGTTTGATCCACTTGAGCATGCTGAACGAGTGAAGGCCCTTATATCCACATTGGAAATCCAATGTATTTAAAAAACGTTTTCAAAAGATTTTTTGCACCTCATTCCCGATTTATTCGATACTCTCTGGCTTTTACCACGTTTACGTACGTACAAAGTTAACAGGTAAAAGTAGAGCGGAAAATGTTCATTCATGAAATTTTCATGAATGAAACTGGCGCAATCTGGCGTAGATTTCTTGTGATTTTCTCTTCAGCGTATGGCAGATCCGCGAAGTAGTGTTTGAGATACTCATTTTCAAAATGAAGTTAAATTCATCTGAATCTTCGGTGAACATTCAATTCTTTTTTATTAAAGCTGAAATCTTTTCAGTCAAATGAGAAGTTACTCAAATTTTAAAAGAATCTTCTAAGAATCAGAATTCAAACACTAGTACTAAATTATCTCGGATCAGAATAAATGGCGATAATCTGTCACCATAAGTTTGAGGCCGATGGCTATGGAAAGTAGCAATAGCAAGCTATAGCAAACTTTCCAAAAACTATTTTAAATACGCAAAAAGATGCAATCAAAATATGATTCAATATGGCAAACTGAGCTTTATAATGATTTCAGAGGCAATAAACTATATGGTAACAAGCTCAGAACTTATAGACTTTTTAAAAGCAGATTTTGCTTAGAAAATTACCTTTCGCAGGAAATTTTAGATATAGACAATGAGATATTATTTAACAATATTCCGTATCAGTGCTCACGATTTAGAGATTGAGAGGGGAAGGTACAAAAATTTGACAGTGTCAGAAAGTATCTGTAAATTGTGTGGTACTGAGGTTGAGGATGAAATTCATTTTCTTCTTCAGTGCCACACACCTTCAAATATTCGTTTCTACTTTTTAAATGAAATAAAACAATGGTTTAAAAATTTTAGTGGTTTAGATATTAAATCACAATTTATTTGGCTAATGTCCTCTGAAGATACTTTCATACTCCAGAAACTCGGAGAATTATTGGAAAATTTATCCTCATATATAGGAAAGTTTCCTTAAATAATATATAGATATAGAAATACCCAGTGACCCCCCTCACATTATTAAACACTGTGCTTGTTGTATTCTTGTATTTGTCTTAATAAAACAAAAAACAAAATTGTTTGTTTATAACATTGTGTTTTAATCATATTGAATCACTTGTAATCATTTGTATGTAATTAATGTTGATTGTTCTGCTCCTTGTGGGCGCTTTGATTAGCAATAAAATATATTTGAATTCGAATTTGATTTTTAAACCCTAAAACAATAACACCAAATTAAGCTGTGCATAAAAACCAATTAGCAGTAATCATTCACAATTAAGTTTTAATAATTATTAATCATCAAATAAATAAAAATATAAATGTATACATGTATAATATCTCCTCAAATCCTATTCAAGAAAATAAATTATTTGGTATACACATATCTTATAATTGAACTGAAATTTGAATAAAATTGGGTGCAAACTTGCAGAGTGCGAACTGACTTTGGGGCGAACATGTAGGTTTTTAAAGCGCATTGTTTGCGAACTGAATTTGATACTGAAACAAACAAACAAAATGAAACAGCATGAACATTTCTCCTACCATCATGTTCCTCATCAATTTTCAAAGCTTTTGAAATATATTCAAAAGCTTTTCTGTGGTGATGTTTCTGTGAAACTAATGCTGGTTCACCAGGTCCTGGATCCCTAGCAGCCATTTTTGAACTTCGGTGAAGTTCAGTATTTGCACCAGATTCAGCATCAGAAATCAAAGCTGAATTTTGCCGCCATCTATTTCTGGAAGGAATTGCAGATCTAGACCTACAAATAATAATGCCTAACACAACCCACAGTTGGACTGCCAAATATCGTAAAAGGCTAAATAAAAATAATAGTGGAGCTGCAAACAAGTCTAAATTTCTGCGATGAACTGATTCATAATTTCTTCCTTGGTTACGATTCGGTCGACCTCCCTTGTCACCCTTTTTACGCCCTCCAGATCGTCCCCTGTCTTTTCGATGCATCCCTGTTCTCCATCATCAAAACAAAATTATGCATTGGATAATAAATGAATTATGAATAATCGATCTTTTCTTTCGATTTGTGCTTTTCCCTCGACAAAAAATAAATAAAGTATAATATTGTAAAGGTAAAATTGGATGACGGATATAACCATGTTATATTTCCGTTTAAGAGTACCACGCGGATAAAGCAAAACGGCAACACATTTAAAGAAATTTTATTTTTCGGCTACAGTTGTAAAATTAGAATCATGACCATCTAGTCTCAAAAAAGAAGAAAGCATTGGGTTTATACAATTTTTATTATTTTATGCTATAAGATCTGCAAAATTGTGTAGGCATTAAAATATAGATAATTCTCTTTCTAGAGAATTTTTTTTAAATAATATTCACGTGATAATATTATTCAAAAGATAATTTCAAGATTAAAGTTCCTATACAGACAGGCAAAATATTTATCAGAACAATCAAGAAAGACTTTAGTAACAGCTTTAATTCAATGTCATTTTGACTATGCCTGTTCTGCATGGTATGCTGGTGTCAGCAAAAAATATAAAGATAAGTTACAAGTATTACAAAACAAATGTGTTAGATTTATAAAAAAAAACACTGGATATAGATCAAAAGTTGACCATAATGTATAACTATTGAATAGTATTGGTTATGTTAATATTGAAAATCGTGTTAAACAATTGAGATTAAACCATGTACATAATATTTTTAACCACCATTGTCCTAATTATATATATAGTGCAGCTTCATCAGACTCCTTTTTATATTATTAATCATATTTTTACATAAATTTCTTTTTATATGAATTTTGATGTCATATTAATTTGTGTGTTATCTTTTTTTGTATGCCGAACACTATAAGCCGTTTACATGTAGGGACCCAATTGTAAACAAGCTTTCGAGTTTTCATGGGTTATCCCTCATAAAATATCAGCAAATTGTTTCATACACTTAAGCATACGATACAGTTACAGAGAAGGTACTGACGTTGCTAACGTATTATGTTATTTTCGCGACGTCAAACTGTGACATATCGGGAAAAGATGCATTTTTCGACTGATTTTTATCATTCAAACTGATTTAATTTGATAACGAGTTCATGGACCCCTATTTTTCAAAACGGCATTTTGTTTCATTTTACAGGGAGATTATGTGACCCAAATTTTATAAAACTGTAAATAGAGGATTTTTTTTAATTTTGATAAACATGCAGTAAAAAATTACGTTTTTTAATTTTGATCATCTTCGCTAGCCAAGGGTTACGATCCACTCCCGCCCAGCTAACAATGTTACGTCATAATTACGTCGTGACAACGTCATGTTTTCGTCGCATTGACGTCAGGTTATTACGTTGTATTTACGTAAAAGTGTATGGTTTTCTTGACGTTGTCACAGGTGACGTCGTACATCAACGTTGTGGTGACGTAAAATTACGTTACTACAACGTTATTCCTGACATTACAACAACGTTTATATCACGTTATATCGATGTTGTCACAACATCATACATCAACGTTGTGGTGACGTAAAATTACGTTTTTACAACGTTATTCCCGACATTACAACAACGTTAATATCTCATTATGTTGAAGAAATTAATATGCAGTGGCGGATCCAGAGGGGGGGGGGGGGGGGGTTCCGGGGGTGCGCACCCCCCCCTTTATTTTTGCCGATCAATGCATTTGTATCGGGACATATGTTTTGCACCCCCCACTTTGCCCTGGGTTAGCACCCCCCCCCCTTTCGAAAATTCCTGCATCCGCCCCTGATATGCTATATGATTGGCCTTAAAATGATCATATATATACATACATAGTATCAACTGTGTTTGGGACCATGAAGTGATCTCTAGATGTTTGTGCTACTCTCTGAAGGAATTTGTATATTCTGCATCATCTTTTTTTTTTGTAGCTTTAATCGAGTTACTGTTTCAGTAATTGTGATATAACAGAAATGAATCATAGGGCCATTCATAGCTGAGTCGCTGTCTATTCGTATACAGTTCAGTTAGTGCTTGTAAAAATGATATGCATTTATCATATATGTTACTCTATATTAAGGGGGTGTTCCCCCTGTCTCTTCTAACCCATCTTTTATTGCTGCCTAAACGATATGTAATTCGCCCATTGTTGAAGGCCGTACAGTGACCTCTATAGTAAATTACTATGACTGGTCTCTTGTGGCGAGTCTCATTTACAATCATACCAAATCTTCTTTTTTATACTAGTATTTAATTTATTTCATCGTAATATACATTTCTCATTTAGCATGTTCACGTTCTGGATATAATATCTGGCTAACTACATACCCACCCAGGCCATGACAATTTTATAAAAAAAAAAAATTTATGAAAAGTAAACAATGCCTGTATATAAAAAAATGAAGATTTGGTCATCGTTAACTTTGTTTATTTTAAATGTTCTCCTGTGTTCCTGGTAGTGGTTTTTCCGGATCTGCTGGAATTAACCTCTTAGCAATTGGTTCCTGCAATGACAATACAAAAATTTATTAGTACACATAATGATATATTCAGTTAAATTTATTGTTACCCTTTATTGTCGCAAAAGAGTATCTTGATCTTCACAATGCTAGTAACAAATACATATCTATAATAACAATTTCGTACTGAATTAAAAAAATATGACCAACATAGAAGAATACAAACAATAATAATTTTGGAAAATAATCCAAGATAGGTTGTACTATACTGAGGAAATAAGGGTATTCTTACCTTATCATGCTTATAGCGTGTTCCGCCTGGTTTCTAGGGTGCATGTTTTAGGGTTTCCCCAATCAATTCTTCATGTAAGACTCTACAAAAGTTGACATTAATAAAATTTGCATCGTGATATTTGATATAATTAAAATAAACCTTAGACTGTCAGGGAGCAACAATTCAAGGAGGGTCATGGAGTTTGCTTGAATCAGATTTTTTCGTGCAAACAATTTTCTTTCATTTTTCAACGATATCACTCAAATTATTTTGTTCAAATCTAACACTATAATAAAGGTATAGGAGGAATCATTTTTTGTCCTGTATTCGAACTATTTTGTTCCATCAATTTGGAAATCAGAAGAAAAAAAAATAAAGAAAAATATCCATGAACCCCTTTTAATTTTTTTTATTTCAAAGACAAATTCGGAATTTTCATTACATATTTATGATTTTAAAGCTAGTCATTGGACAAAAGTCAGTTTCCAGTATTAGTAAAAAAAAAAAATCCTATCATTTCAACTAAAACCGATATTTTTCAAAAAAATATTACGAAGTAACTGTATGAGCGATTTTCATAATATAGATACCAAAAGATGCGGAAATGTCTGAAGTTTTATTGTTTATTTGGTTATAATATTATTCGTGTTCATTTTAATTTTCTGACGAGATAGACACAAAGAAAAAAAATTCTTGAAAAGTTTGCTATTATTCTAAATCGTAAAAATTTGCACTTGTGTTTAACTCATCAAATGATGAAAACGAAACTCAAGAAAATTATGACCAAATAAACAATAGAACTTCAGACATCTTTACATCTTTTGGTATCTATTTTAAAAAAATTGCTCATACAGTGACTTGGTAATATTTTTTTGAAAAATACCGATTTTAGTTGAAATGATAGGACACTTTTGTCCCTTCACCATGACTGTAGTATATAATTGATTTTGTAAAATGACATTATTTTTTATTATTAATTTCTACATTATGACATAATCCAATGACTGATATGTCTTTTTAAACTTCACAAAAAAACGGTAAAATAATAAATTCACAGTATTGCCAGCGCCGGAAGACATTATTTATACTAAGCTGGCTTGATCATAACTACTGTTTCATCGGCAAAAATTAATAGCCACTGCCAAAATATAAAAAAAAAAATATCATTGAAAATTATGATCAATAAATCTACGTTTTACATTTACAAATTTGACATATATATGTTCCAGACCATATGAGTATTTGGACCGCACGAGTACGATCTAGTCCAAGTAATTATGACGTATGGCAAGGCTATTCTATTTTTTTTCTGGGACGCCTTCCTACAACGTAGTAAGGCGTCCCAGAAAAAAAACTAAAATAGCCTTGCCAGACGTCATAATTATTTGGACTAGAGTACGATCAGGACCGTATAAGTATACGATGTAGACTCGTACGGTCCGACCATACGCGTGCGGTCGGACGGTATGAGTAAACGCGTATGGTCTAGTACGAGCTGACCATACATCACAGTAACATGTTATGGATCATATGGTTTACATTTAGACCACCATTATCACAATCTTTATTTTTAGTATTATAAATTGTTATTATTACAATTAGATGGACGTAATGTTCATGCTCTAAACACCAAATCCTGTATTTTGACATTTACCGGCTGCTTTCAACAACTTTTGACAATCACTTTTCCATTGTGGCGTCAGATATTTTGTTTTATGACGTCAAAATTTTACAGGAACATCATAAAATGTATATAGAAAAAAGCATTAGTTATAAAGAATACATATAAATGTACTTACATTCAATCTTATGTGGTGGCTTGGTGAATATGGCGTTGACTTTGAATATGACGTCATCACTTTTAAAATAGCGTCACAACTAAAAGCCCTAACAACGAACCAAAATCGGAAACGTTACGGTATTTCCGTATATTTTTTTTTAATGTTTGAATCAACTTTCACAGGTAATGCCTGCCTCATATCAAATATCGTTCATTAGTTCTATCAATAGAAACAAGTCAAATTAAAATTAAATTAGTGCATAATAAAAAAAAGAAATCTTGCTATTGTAAATTTTATGGATGTAAATAAATAACGTTGCAACAACGTGATTTATTTGATCGATGTACAGTACATATTGCAATTATTTATTTTTTATTTTTTTATTATCACCATGTATTATTGATGGCAAAAACATATAGTTCCTCTTTTTTAATAGCTTAAAAATCAACTTAATACTTTATCGACCAAAAATATGATGACGTTGCTATAACGTCACAGATACGTGACAGATGCGTCGCAATATGACATTGCAACAACGTAATACAAACGTTATTAAAATCAATAATAACGTTGTCCTGACGTCGGTTCTACGTCGTATCTGACGTGACGTAAAATAACTTTCTCACAACGTTGCAACAACGTCGTACTTACGTAACGTCAGTCACGACCTTCCAGCGACCAATACATAACGTCGCAAGGACGTCGTGTGTTTCCTGGGCGCTCTCTTCACCCTTGGCGGATTGAGATAATATTTCGGAGACACAAGGTAAGGATTTTTATTGGTTGCAGTAGATACTCGCTGCATCCAATCAAAAAGCGCCTATAACATGATCACGAGTAAATGTTGAAAGTGTTTGTAAACTATTGCCACGTGTTTATTGTGCAACAAGTCTTTACATCACAAGACATAGGACTATATTTAGTGACAACTTGAATGTTTTTAATCAACTTATAGAAGTTTCTGTGTATGTTTCATGCACAAATGCATGAATATTGACATATATTTTCGTTTCCGGCTTTACCAAGTGGTTAGAATCACACAACAAATGGAAGTTTTTAACGACCTTGACTGGCTATACAGCCCTTGCACGGTGGTTAGAATCTAGACGCTACCGTGTTTTTAATTCCAAATTGAAGAGTTCAAGTGCTACCATTGGTCAAGAATAATTCATTCCGAATGGGCGTGACTTTAAACTTCCGATAGATGGCGCAACATTGATATCACAAATGTTGGCTCAATCTGCCAAGGGTGAAGAGAGCGGGGTAGGATCGTAACCCTTGGCTAGCGAAGATGAATTTTGATAAACATGCAGTAAAAAATGACGTTTTTTCCTCAATTCATGAACATTTGATAAATATAAGTTATTACTGAATAAAAAATTGCATATTTTTTTAGAATACTTATTAAATACAGAAATTACTGATTATTTAACAAAAACCAATTTGAGTTTATCTTTTATAACAAAAAAGTTATGTCTTTCTTTCGAAAAAGAAATTACGGCCACAAATCTGAATTTTGAGCAAATATACAAAATTTCGACCTCATTTTACTCAAAAAGTAGCACATGAAGGTATATTTTTTCTTACATATTTGATTTAGTCAGGTAAAAAATAGCCTATATGCAAATTTTCTTGAACTTGTAAATACAGGATCGAAACTGTATCGTATGCAGGATACTGCACTCATAAAATGCCAATATATTTTACCATATATGTGTTAGTATTGATCAGTATTGTCTTTATATGTATCGTATAGTATTGTGTATTGTAATTATAAATATGCTTGATATTTTATTGAATAAAATATTATTATTATTATTATTATTGCTGTGCATTTTACCACCTTTTTAATCATGCCAGACTAGTTAGCGCAGGAACATATATATTAACTACTATTGATCACCATTGGCATTACCGCCACTGTCAAGCTGACTGCACACATTATGTGGAACCGGAATTGATGGTCTGTATACTGAAATTGTTTTTACATTTAGACACCTTTTTCCGACTGGTTTTCTAATCTACCTTACCTGAGCTCTTTGAGTGATAGAAAACACTATATAGAAATGAAATGAAAATATATTTGTTGATGACTTTGTGTATTGACTTTCGAGAATGGAACCACCTTCATGGTATGTCACAGCTTCAGTTACTTTAGTGGGAATGTATGTCACTGCTGTTCTGTTTAGATCTCTTCGTACGAGAAGATGTAATTCGACTATGTTACTGCATGGCAAAACATGTATTGTGACTGGTGCAAATACCGGTATAGGACTTCAAACCGCACTAGAGTTAGCTAAACGTCATGCACGTGTAATCATGGCATGTCGAGATCCTAACAAAGCCAGAAAAGCTATCGAATACATACAATCTAGAACGAAAAACGGAAGTTTGGTATTCAGACCTTTGGATCTTGCATCTCATGTTTCGGTAAAGGAATTTTGCAAAGGTATATTAGAAGAAGAGCATACTTTAAATGTCTTGGTAAATAATGCTGGGGTGATGGGACATCCTTACCAGCTATCCGAGGATGGAATAGAAATGCATATGGCTGTAAACCACTTTTCAGTATTTTTATTGACAAATATGTTGCTTCCAAAGTTGAAGGAAAGTTCTCCAAGTAGAATAGTTTTTGTATCGTCAGCTTTACATAAAAGAGGAGAAATTGACTTTGAAAACGTAAAAGGGAAGCAGACAAAAGGATATGCCAATAGCAAATTAGCAAATGTATATTTTGCTAGGGAGTTGCATGATCGTTTGGCAGGCTCCAAAGTGGATGTGTTTACAGTGCATCCTGGTATGGTAGATACTGAACTAGCTAGATATTCGATGTCAAAGTGGCTTTGGACATTTCTTTATCCCCTTAGATTGCTCTTAATTAAAACAGCCAGCCAGGGATGCCAAACAGTTGTTCACTGTGCGATTTCTGAGGATCTAGAAGGGAAATCAGGTGGCTATTTTGGTGACTGTGTACAGGAACCATGGCCTGAAGTTTCATCATGCAAAGAAACTCAACTTAAAATGTGGAAAACTAGTAAAGAAATTACTGGACTTTAAAATTGAACAAGAACTTGTGATAATTTCAAATGAAAGACTCTGTCTGAAGATGCCAGAAATATTTGCCACTGGATATATTAAAACAAGCAACAAATTGGACAATAAATCAATAAAAAGTTTCACTTTTTTCTTGTTGCACAACTGTCAAAATAAGAAATGCAATGTAGTTGATGCATCTCTTAATATCAGCTTTATAAAATAAAACTTATGTATTGAATATTAAAAAAAGATATATTTATATAACTTCTGCTTTTCTATTATTGTTTTACTAAAATATTTAATGTTTTGAAAAACGGTTCATGTATTTTAGGAAGAGGATATCTTGTCAATATACAGGAAAGGTTATCCTAAATATTCTTTGTATACCTTTGTTGCATGATTGGCCATGGAATTAAATTGGAGCAAATCAAGGTGACAATTTTAGTCTAAACTTGTTTATTATATATTTATGAATGATTGAAAAATTATATGAACACTCCTGTTTATAATACAAAGACAATTCACCTCCTGAATTTACAGAACTTTTTTAACTCCTGTATAAGGCTATTACATTGAGATATGCTATAAAATCACATACACAAAGATACATTTTAATCTGTACTATGATGAATAATATATAATATGATAATATACAGAAACAAAACTAATGTTTTGACAGATCCTGTTTTTGATTGCAAAGATAATTCACTGCTTTATATGTATATATATGCTGAAATAGAAATTTTGTTATCAACTCCTGTATTTAGGTTATATAAGAATATATTAAACAATAGATATGCCTATTAAATACATGTACATGCATCAATGCATATACATGTATGCACCTATATATAAAGTAGACACATGAATTTGAAGGTTGGTACTTTAAATAATCTGTAGGGTATTTCCAGAAAATGTCAAGATGATAAAAACTTTACTGTGAAAGATTTCTTTTCCCTGAATTCAGAAATTATATTCCAAAAGTTCATCTATCAAACTAATATTCCTTAAATCTGAGCCACAGGTATTTGGGGCATGGACCCCCCTTTTCCCCCTATTTTGGACCTCACTAAAAAAAATATTGTTTTTTTATTGTTTTTTTTATTTACAATATTCTACAAAGTATAAACATATATCAAGTCTCAACAATCTATTGCTAGTCGATTAAAATAACTTTTTTCTATCCATACGAGCCCCAAGTGAAAAATGAGGAAGGTAATTACCACAGGTATTTGGGCCATGGACCCCCCTTTTTCCCCTTTTTTGGACCTCACTAAAAAAAAATATTGTTTATATTTTTTTTTATTTATTTACAACATTCTACAATATCAAGTCTGAACAATCCATTGCTAGTCGATTACAATAACTTTTTTACTATCAATACGAGCCCCAAGTGAAAAAGGAAGAAGGTAATTACCAGAGGTATTTGGGGCATGGACCTCACTAAAAAAAATATTGTTTTTTTTTTTATTTACAATATTCTACAATATATAAACATATATCAAGTCTCAACAATCCATTGCTAGTCGATTACAATATTTTTTTTACTATAAATACGAGCCCCAAGTGAAAAATTAGCTCTCTATGTTGAAGACCCATTGGTGGCCTTCCCTTGTTTTCTGCTATTTTGTCGGGCTATTGTCTCTTTAACACATTTCCCATTTCCATTCTCAAATTGTAAGAATGTTAGGTTCAAATAAAAATTAAATTCGCAGGGGCGATTCCAGCCATTTTATAAAAGGGGGTTCCAAAACCACGAAAAAGAGGAGGTTCCAAACACATGTCCCCATTCAAATGCATTGATCGTTAAAAAGGGGGGTTACAACCCTCATATCCACTCTTTGGACCCACCACTGATCCTTTAATATCCGTAAACAATTAATGTATATCATTCATTGAGTCAGGAGCATAATATGCTGACATTTGTGATAGAGAGATAATATACATTGAATTAAGCATTTTACTATGTTTACCTACCGATTTTTTTCGGGTGCGAGTGCTGCCTTGTAGTGGCATCAGCTTGCTCTTTTTCTAAATCTACAAGGGTGTCTTTTGCGTGCGTTATGATCCGTTATGATTCTTTCTTACCACGAGTGAGTCATTTATCGTCCCCTCGAGACGGACTATCATCGTGTCCTTAATAATAAAACAAAATCATGAAAACAAGTTAAGCGTATTTGGCCCACTTTATCTTTTTATTCGGATACTTGCGGATATCTTCTCAAAGTTGAACGGAAACATTAGCAAAGAACTTGGATAGAACTAATAATTTGGGTTGCTATAACCAATAGCAAAAATTAAATCACAAAAATACTGAACTCCAAGGAAAATTCCAAAAGGAAAGTCCCTAATCAAACGTCAAAATGTTAAATCAAAAGCTCAAACTCAGACATCAAACGAATGGATAACAACTGTCATATTCCTGGATTGGTACAGGCATTTTTTTTCGTAGAAAATGGTGGATTGAACCTGGTTTTATAGCTAGCTAAACCTCTCACTTGTATGATAGTCGCATCAGATTCCATTATATTGTCTACGATGCGTGAACAAAACTAACAGACACTATCTGTTCATTGTGTCTTTTTGTGTCGGGATGTATAAGTACCCGGCCACGTCCACTTGTATTTTTTTGTCTATCTGATGAGTTAAGCCTTTTTCAACTGATTTTTATAGTTCGTTCTTATGTTGTACTGTTATACCACTGTCCCAGGTTAGGGGAGGGTTAGGATCCCGCTAACATGTTTAACCCCGCCACATTATTTATGTATGTGCCTGTCCCAAGTCAGGAGCCTGTAATTCAGTGGTTGTCGTTTGTTTATGTGTTACATATTTGTTTTTCGTTCATTTTTTTACATAAATTAGGCCGTTAGTTTTCTCGTTTGAATTGTTTTATTAGCTCACCTGGCCCGAAGGGCCAAGTGAGCTTTTCCCATCACATGGCATCCTGCGTCCTGCGTCCGTCGTCGTCCTGCGTCGTTAACTTTTACAAAAATGTTCTCCTCTGAACCTATTAGGCCAAATTAAACCAAACTTGACCACAATTATCATTGGGGTATCTAGTTTAAAAATGTGTGGCGTGACCCGCCAAACCACCAAGATGGCCGCCATGGCTAAATATAGATCATAGGGGTAAAATGCAGTTTTTGGCTTATAACTCAAAAACCAAAGCATTTAGAGCAAATCTGACAAGGGGTAAATTTGTTTATCAGGTCAAGATCTATCTGCCCTGAAATTTTCAGATGAATCAGACAACCCATTAACGGTTTGCTGCCCCTAGATTGGTAATTTTAAGGAAATTTTACTGTTTTTGGTTTTTATCTTGAATATTATTATAGATGGAGATAAACTGTAAACAGCAATAATGTTCAGCATAGTAAGATTTACAAAGAAGTTAACCTGACCAAAATGGTCAATTGACCCTTTAGGAGTTATTGCCCTTTAAAGTCAATTTTTAATCATTTTTTGTAAATTTTATATATCTTTTACAAAAATCTTCTCCTCTGAAACTACTGGGCCAAATCAAACCAAACTTGACCACAATCATCATTGGGGTATCTAGTTTTAACAAA
Source organism: Mytilus trossulus (assembly GCF_036588685.1). Lineage (NCBI taxonomy): Eukaryota > Metazoa > Mollusca > Bivalvia > Mytilida > Mytilidae > Mytilus > Mytilus trossulus. The sequence continues at coordinate 43,393,804 of NC_086375.1, read as the reverse complement.
TGTGTGGCGTGACCCGCCAAACCAACCAATTTGGCTGCCATGGCTAAAAATAGAACATAGGGGTAAAATGCAGTTTTTGGCTTATAACTCAAAAACCAAAGCATTTAGAGCAAATCTGACATGGAGTTAAATTGTTATCAGGTCAACACCTATCTGCCCTGAAATTTTCAGATGAATCAGAGAACCCAATGTTGGGTTGCTGTTCCTGAATTGGTAATTTTAAGGAAATTTTGCTGTTTTTGGTTATTATCTTGAATATTATTATAGATAGAGATAAACTGTAAACAGCAATAATGTTCAGCAAAGTAAGATCTACAAATAAGTCAACATGACCAAAATGGTCAATTGGCCCCCTAAGGAGTTATTGTCCTTTATAGTCAATTTTAAACTATTTTCATAAAATTTGTAAATTTTTACTACCGGTAACATTTTCCACAGAAACTACTGGGCCAAGTTCATCATAGATTATGATAATTGTAAGCAGCAAGAATGTTCAGTAAAGTAAGATGTACAAACATATCACCATCACCAAAACACAATTTTGTCATGAATCCATCTGCTTCCTTTGTTTTATATTCACATAGACCAAGGTGAGCGACACAGGCTCTTTAGAGCCTCTAGTATTGTCTTATCGGGGTCTTTTATAGTTGACTATGCGGTATGTGCTTTGCTTATTGTTGAAGGCCGTACGGTGACCTATAGTTGTTAATGTTTGTGTCATTTTGGTCTTTTGTGGATAGTTGTCTCATTGGCAATCATATTACCACATCTTCTTTTTCATACAATAGGTAAAAATGTCAAAAATAGGGGTACAACAGTCAACATTGGGTTATCATCTTAATCACTATAATATTAATAAATAAAATAAAATAATTTTGTTATACAGAGTATGACAAGATAAATGAGAACAACGTCACGTCAAATGTATATCACAAAAACAGACTTGACAGTAAAAGTAATAATGATAAATAAAATAATTGTGTGGAAAGTATATGAAAAGCTACATAAGTACAGAGTCACGTCAAAGTTCATCAACTTTCTGCTCAGAATCTTGTGACGTTTTACAAAGTCTGAGTAGGATCTGCAAGCTCTTGAATACCGAATAAGTTGGGAAATGTATATTTCATATGCAGGTGAAGCTGGTATATTGATATACAAAGGTGGGGGAAATTGATAATTTCAAAATTAAAATCGTCTCGTTTGTCATAGATTCTGGTACTGAGATTACTATGTATGTTAAATTCGAGGTATATGTCTAAAAATGAGACAGAGGAGGCCGTGTCTGTTAATTTGTAGTTCTGGTGGATATATAAATGGAACCCAATCAGAAAAGTTCGGATTGTTAATTGAAAGAACATCATCAATATATCTGAAAGTGAAATTAAATAACCTGGCTTCTTTGATCTTCTTGTTTTTGACAAGTGTCTGTAGGAAGTCCGATTCATATGAAAATAAGAAGAGGTCGGCAAGGAGAGGCGCACAGTTCGTTCCCATTGGAATGCCAACAATTTGTTGAAAAAGTCTATCTCCAAATTAAACAAATATGTTGTCAATAAGAAACTCCATCATACTGATCACTTAAGCTTGTTCCTCTGTGTAGCATGTTTTACCCTTTTGTTCACTATTAACAAAATATGCCTTATGGTATCCCAAAGTAATAAATTTATAGCGTATGCTACCATTTATATGATGAAAAGCATTGTGGAATCCAGGATTATTTCTTTTAGACGTTTTTTTTTTAATTTCACATTAGTATACACGGTTGAAAAATCTAAAGTTTTGATAGAACTAATTTCAGAAAAAGACGGAGCTTTTAAATTATCCAGAAGTTCTTAAGAGTTTTTAAGAACCCACATATGTTTATTACCACTACGCGGATGTTGAACCAGTTTCTAAGGTTTCGAACTGAAGAACTAAGATTCAGCAACAAAAGACCCGGATGGAAACTAGCTTTTAAACCAGAGTAAATAGAACATAAATGCATTCGGAAATCTCATGACTTTTTATATCTTTAATGTATTTTCCAAATCATTTATTTATTTAATATATTTATATATGTATATGATATATAATTATACATAATTTAAGTCTCAAGACGGAGCTAAAGCTCAAACAAAATTAACAGAACAACTTGTTTAACTTGGTTTTTTTCTGTTTTTAATCTTGCGGCAACTAGCCAGAATATCATCATGTTGAAGGTGGGCATTATTTGGGGAAAGAAGAAGAAGAAGAAGAGACAAGACAAAACTTATCGATTGTTTTAATGGACATGACGACTTTAAACAAAACGTGTTGTTATATGTGGTTTCAAGTATGTCTTACTGATTACTGAGTTCGTCCTGGGAGCAGTATATCTAACATTAATATATATTTTCCTGGTTCGTCATACGTCATATACACTATACAGGGATGGCGGATCCCTGAGTCATTCATACTACGGTAAGATATAACAAGAGGCTCAAGAGCCTGAATCGCTCACCTTAATTTTTTTGGTTAAATCTCTCATCAATGATTATTTTGGCTTTTCAATTTATTTAAATGTTCTTTGAATCGTCCTATTATCTTCAAAAGCAAAAAAAATCGTTTTCTCCTATGTTCTATTTTAAGCCATAGGAGCTATGTTTCCTGACATACAAGGAAATAAAATATAAAATTTATACAAGATACTCTGAAACTCATTTAGCCTAAGTTTGGCTGAAATTGATACAGCAGTTTCAAAGGAGAAGATTTTTTAAAGTAAGTCAACACAAGGATTTGTATAGTTAGATCTAACTATACAAATCCTTGGTCAACATGATGAACAAATTGTAAAAAAAAGTCTTTAAAGGGCAATAACTCCTTAAGGGGTCAATTGACAATTTTGGTCAATTTGACTTGTTTTTAGATCTTACTTTGCTTAACATTTTTGCCATTAACAGTTTATCTGTATCTACAATAATATTCAAGATAATAACCTAAAACTGCAAAAAAAAATTAAAATCATCAATTCAGGGGCATTTTACCTGAAAAACCAGTTACCCAGTTAGACCTTGACCTAATAAATACTTTAACAGTTCAGTTCAGTTTCTTGTATATTCCTCCATTAAATGTGGAGCACTACCCAAAGGGTATTGTTTGAGCAACTATTTACACCTTAAAACATAGGGAAACAATTAATTATATTATATACAGATTTAACTTCTTGTCTTATTTGCTCTAAATGCTGGAGTTTTTGAGATATAAGCCAAACACTGCATTTTACCCTGTGTTATATTTTTAGCCATGATGGCCATGTTTTTTGACGAAATAGAAAATAAAACACAACCTTTATTTTATACACCCAATTTTGGTCATATTAACTTATTTGTAGATCTTACTTTGCTGATCGTTTTTGCTGTTTATAGTTTATCTTTATCTATAATAATATTCAAGATAATGACAAAAAACTGCAAAATTTCCTTAAAATTACCAATTAAGTGGCAGCAACCAAACAATGGGTTGTTTGATTCATCTGAAAATTTCAGGGCTGATAGATCTTGACCTAATGAAAATTTCACTCCATGTCAGATTTGCTCTAAATGCTTTCGTTTTTGAGTTATAAGCCAAAAACTGCATTTGACCCCTATGTTCTATTTTAAGTAACGGCGGCCATGTTTTTGACGGATCAAAAATCGAAGCACAAACTTTGTGCAGGATAATCTAAGGAACAATCATGCTAAGTTTCATCCAAATCCATTCAGTAGTTTCAGAGGAGAAGATGTTTGAAAAATTGTTAACGACAGACGACGACGACGACGGACGCCAAGTGATGAGAAAAGCTCACATTTCCTTTTAGGTAAGTTGAGCTAAAAAGGGTGAATTCTGGGGGCCCAACCATGGAGAAAAGGGGTCCAACGATATGTCGCCACAAAGAAAAGTGATGTGTTGTATGTCATATTTAAAATAGTTCAAATGGTGCTGCTGCAGATTCCAAAATAGCGAAGGTCTATGGTCTGTAAATCTGTAAATCTGTAAACGAGTTTCTGCCAATCAAGGCACACCTCAAAAATGGTCAGCTTTTTAAAAACGCTGATACTTGTTTACATAACATTAGTTTCATTCCCCTTTCTTTGTTGTCACTTCTGGATGAAAAGAGAAAAGAAACAACTCGATAATTTATCTGTAGACTGTACACCCTTAAATCTAATGCCTGTTACTTGACAGCTCTCTGATATTCAACATAGGTTTGTATAGAATATGTAAGCATTCATGCATGTTGCCAGTTGAATAAAAAAAAAGAAGAACCACATTTACTCAAAATCCAAAGCAGCTGTAATAATTTATGTGTCATAATTTCTATGATATTCTATCCTTTGCTGAGTTTGGGTAAATTAGATTATAATGATGAAATAAAGAAGAAAACTTAGTCATCCAAATTGGTTGTCAATAGAGCAACTTACTTGGTAATACTAGTCCGAGATTACTCTTATGTCCAACAGCCGTTTTGCAAGCCATTGGACTTCAGAGTGAATCTGGGTCAGTTCGTGCCCATTCACATTTGCACTCACTCATTTTTGCCCCTTTCACTTTCACATCCTACATGTTCGCACCCAAACTCTGTTCGCACCCTACATGTTTGCACCCAATTTTAATTGGTTTTGTGTTTAATAACTAAAAAAAATTGTCCAAAAAAAACAACCCATAGCCCCCCCCCCCCCCCCCAAGAAAATCAAATGGTTGCTGCCTTAGAAGCTTGATGAACGTAAATAGTGCAGGGATACAGGCGACCCTCTCTATCTGGTAAATGACATATTATGCATAATTGACGAGTTTTTGTCAGTGACGTATGAACTCGAAAGTGGTGTATTCAATTTGAAAAAGGAATCAAAATATTCAGGTCAATGTGCTTGTTTTCGAGATATCAGCCATTTAATCAGGTATTTAAATGTTGGTGGAAAAATGTTCTCTCTAGATTTTTCATAGCTTTATCATGGACAAGTTTCAGTTCTCAAAAACTATTAAAAAATAAATAAAATTTTCTAAGACTTGTACAGATGGCTTATCATTATACCCATCAGGAATATATATATTAGATATACTGTTCCTAGTACCCACGTAAAAAATTTATAAAAAGAAAAATGGGGGTCAATGGGCAATTCTTTTTTTAAGGCATTCAAATGATTAAACCAGAGGATTTTGGAAATCTGACAAGTTCCAAAACATGACAAGGGAAAATCCTTAAAGTCATAATGAAATGAGTGAGTGGTGAAACAAAAAGTTTATCCAATTCTAGAACCAATGGATGTACATTTGTATATATCATAAACTTAGTCTTTTGTGTACAAATTTATCATTTTTATACAAACATGTCATATAATTGTCAACTTTTTACTCTCTTTTCCTGTTATGAGATGATAATATGGCTGCTCATTAATTGTTGAGGATAAAATGGCTGCTCATTAATTGTTGAGTTTTGAAGCCGTAGTTTACCGATTGTCACCTTACAGTAAACAATCAACAAATAAGCATGGATATTTAGCACGTGTATAACATGTACAATCATAATTATAATAGTTTACTTTAGTGACATATCATGGGTATTGCAATCAACAGATTTTTACGAGGAGGGTCACACTAAGGTCACTTTGCATACAGAAATAGGTTGCCTAATTGCTCCCTGGAAGCAAGCAATTAAAAAAAAGTTAACTTCTTCTAATTGTGGACAAATTAAAGAATGTTCTTCAGAAAAAAGTATATGTACATAAGTCTAATAATGAAAACTATCTTTTTTGTGAAAAAAAAGCCATATATGAGGGGTGATAGGACCTTTATCGGGACTCCGGGATCAGGTGTTTTTAAGCTCTGGATTTCGGGATTGACCATTTTGGGATCAGGGAATTCTTTTTTCGAATTTCGGGACCTGGGATTTCGTATTTTTATCCAGGATTTCGGGATTTAGTGTTTTTAAGTCCGGGATTTCGGGATCAGGACCACTCCCCACCCCCCTCCCCCCATATATGCATAATTTTTTTTATTTTGAGGTTCCATATGACTTGAAGGTTCATCATACCAAATGAACAAATATGGCGTATATTCACCTCATAAACTACTCTGAGTACAGACTTACATGTACCTGTGCAGTTTTGAAAGTTTTTGAAATGCCTGGCATCCACTAGATAAATAAAAGTTAAATGCATTTTGCGTTTCAGAAAGGTAAACTCGTTTTTGGATTTTGATGGGCATTTTTTTCCCTTCCTGCAGGTGTAATACCACTATTGATTTTTCCCAATTAGTCTTTGTTGAATTTGCACTTTAAAAAAAAATGTGCAGAATTTATCTTTCTTTCAAATAAATAAATAATTGACATGTCCATGAGTAAAGTTTTATTCTGTCCACTATTATAGAAAATATCTCACATAATATTTCATTGAATATAAGAAAATAACCATCACTGGAAGTTAACCAATCAAATTTCATCCCTTATTTAACCTGTGTACAAGCTTTAGTAACCATGTAACCTCAATTTTACAAAATATTCAAAAGAAAGCCAAAATAAAAAAATAATGGTGCTTTGAAATACCCAAGACATATGTTTATGACACAGAAATGTTTTACTGCAATAAAATGTGGGATTAATTACCTACAACTGTCAAATTCAAGGAAATATTTTTTTCAACCTATTTCGTATACCACCGGATGTGATGTACCAGGATTTTGTGGTATAACACCTGCAAAAGGTGTGAAAAAAAACCCATCTATTAACAATCCAACAATTGTCAATAAAGTTAACACACTGTCACCACTAGGACTAAGCAACCATGACATCTTCTACATAGAAACAGGCACTTGGCTTCAAAAAGTTAGACAACATCCTGGAAAAATACTAAAATACGACAAAGCAAACTGGGAAAATATAGGAGCAGACCTTCAAAAAACACTAGAAGAGCTTACTGTTATGAATAATAACAAAAACAGTACTACATTGTATTAATGAAATGTGTGATTTTTTTAAAACAACATCACAATATCAATAGATACTCAAGTATCTCACATAAAATGTTAACATATGTATAAACATAGACTTCCCTGGGTGCACAACAAACTCAGAAAAATGATAAATAAAAAGAATGAATTGTACTCTTAAACATTTGTTAAATGAAAAAGAACAAAAAGCATATAATAAGATATAAAAAACTTAAACAACAAGTCCAACAAGAACAGAGATGTGCCAATTATACATAAATAGAAAAAATTATCCATAACCTTCCATCAAATGACCCTGACCAAGGTTAAAGCAACCAATCAAAACCAAAAAAACTCTTTTCTTATATTAAATCAATCAGATTGACAATAGTGGAGTTACTCCCCTAAAAAAAGAGGGCCAATTAATAACTGATACAAAACAAAAAGCCAACATTTTAAATGAGCAATTCCAATCAGTCTTACCACCAAAACAGGGCCAAGTCCCCATCCAGTCATCATCATCATACCATCACTCACAGTTACCACACCTGAGGGGGGCAGGAGGGGTCCTGATCCCATAATCCCAAACTTAAAAGCATGAACGCCCAAGGTCACGAATTTAAAGAAATTTAAATCCTGCCATCCCGAAATTTGAAAAAAAGAATTCCCGGATCCTGAAAGGATCAATCCGGAAATCCCAAGCTTAAAAACACTCGACCTGGGAGTTCTGATAAAGGTCCTTCCCAGCTCACACCTGGCATACAAAAACTTATACAAAACATCAATCCACACAAATCCACTAGCCTACACAATATCAGTGTCAGAATATTCAAACAACTTCGAAAAATAATGGCACCAATCCTCACTATTATTTTCAAGAAATCACTCACAACTGGCTGTATACCACCTGACTGGAAACATGCAAATGTCGCACCAGCATACAAAAAAGGGGGAAAATACAACGGAGTTAATCACAGACCAATCTCTTTCACTTGTATCAATGCAAACTAATGGAACATGTCATAGTAAATACGTAATTAACCACTTAGGAAAAAAAACTATTATAAGACCTCCAGCACTGCTTCATGTGAAACACAACTTTCAGAAAAATTAAACACTATTTTTGGATATGTTGTCTTATACATGTTACAGGGGACTAGTGTTGTAAAGTAAATTGGTCACATATTATGAATGCAAAATTATTGATATATTATCACATTCATGTAATTAATGTATGTTTCATATTTTTAGGTTTTGAAATGCTTGAAAATGGGAACCAAGATAAAGAGCGCTGATGTCCAACCAAAGAAATCTAAAGTATTACCTGCATGGGAGACCTATTTCTATAATACAGTACACATATCTGTAGTAGCCTATATTCTGTACTGTGTTTATAGGGCGTCAAATAGTAAGTAAATGTTGTGATACAAGTAAAGTAGACTTGAAAAACTATTACACTTTTGTTGGTATCACTGTCCATGTAATAAAATTGAGAAAGGAAATGGGGAATGTGTCAAAGACACAACAACCCGACCATAGAGGAGACAACAGCCGAAGGCCACCAATGGGTCTTCAATGTAGCAAGAAACTCCTGCACCCGAAGGCGTCCTTCAGCTGGCCCCTTAAAAATATATATATAAACTAGTTAAGAGTGTTTCAGTTGCAAGATTCAAAAGATGTGTTGGGTATACTAGGAAATCCAATGTTTTGAATTTGTGTGTGGCACTTACTAGAGCAACACAACAATGCCATATCATATGTGCTGCCGTATCTTCTTACCAAGTGTCATGAGTAAGAGAACCTGAGATTACCCCAAGTTTTTGATGAGAATATTATAAGTTATCTACGTTCATATCCGTAGATATGGGTATTTAACACCCTGAAGTACCCCAGTACATCATGAGGCGTAGCCGAAGGGTGTACAGGGTACTGAAGGGTGTTAAAATACCCATATCTACAGATATGAACGTAGATAACGAATTTATCCCGGTCTTAGTCCGAATCAGGCGAGTTTTATGGAAATTCAGGTACCAAGTCTAACGTGAACACAACGTTTTTTTCATTATCTAAAAAAGTTTTACTGAAATTTGAAAATTTTACATATTTTTTACGGGGTGTAGGGTACTACCTTTGGTAGAACCCTACACGTAACAGGTAGTCAAATATAAGACGTTTATAATACGGAGACAGAGAAACCGGAATTGAGTCAAATTTGGCGCTCAATGTTGTTGGAGTTACGTCATAGATGGTTTGACGTCAACGTGGGTCATTTGCATAGCTAGGTCAGTAGTCCCATTCCTTAAAAATGTGTCAGTCAAGTGATGCATTTAATGAAATGAGTGTAAATGATCGGCATAATAGGACAAAATCGTTAATGAATTAAATATTTGATTACAAACATCATGAATAATCTACAGAATTCAATATTTCACAAGGAACAACCATGGAACGAAGGAAAACTTGCGTGAAGTTCCCGCGGTATAATGGTTAGCAACGTCCGGGGATATGGGTTAGCAACACCCAGGGGCTATGGGTTTTGTAACGACGTGCGTTAACCAATCAAAATCCTAGATATATACTAAGCCGGGGATAAATATATATATATATAAGTTTTCAGGTTGCCATATAATAAACAAATATATACCGGTATAAAGACTTTCAACCAGAATCAATTAGAAATGTAACGTTTAACCCTTAACAAGAACAATTCCAAAGCAAAAATTTCTAAAGAAATCGGAAAGTCTTTTAAAAAAGTATGACAGTAAAGTATGACCAAAATCAATAAATATACATGTATATGACCTGCAGACCATCTTACATGTCATGTCTTATTGATATCTTTTTTTTTTCTTTTTAATAAGATTATTAATGTTTTCATTGTTCCAAAAATTATATTTTGCATTGACTAAAATTAAAAGTGTATTTCTATGTTCTTTTATTTCAGTGTTTAGCCATTGGAATTTCTTTGCCTGTATACTATGAAATTTATTTAGGAACTGAATATTATAATACTGGTCAATGATAAAAGGATGAAATAAAATGGCTTATATATGATGCAGTTAACATACCTGAATGCATTTCTTTTCTATTCAACATGTTCAAACTAAAACTTGTCTTTCGGTGCGAATAAAGAAGAGATGCTTAAAATCATACCAGTGTCATTTTCAAGCATTTATATACGGCAGCACTCCTTTTGCACCAATTACTGTTTTTAAGGGGTATCATTTGCGCCAAAATTTTTTTTTACAAATGTATCAATTGCGCCAATATTAGGAACTCATTTGCGCCAATTTACCTGTACACATATCTATCATAAATAATAATGATTTATATATATTTATTCTTATTTTTGGCTTAAAAAATATCATATGTTCGGAGATATTTCACCATGAAGATGAGTGAGCATCTGGAGAGAAATGACTTACAATGCATTAGACAGTCAATGAACAGAGAGAGAATAAAATGTATTGCATTGCTTAGTATTTTAAAAAAAAAATAAAGATATGCGAAAAGAGAACAGAATAGAAACTTTTGCTGATAATGTTTTAGTCACATATATTGATGATACCGTGATTTGTTCCCACCATGCATATGGGCTTTATTATATATAATTAGGAATTATTATGAACTGTTTTATGCATTTCATCCTTCAATTTTTGCGTTTTTTGACAATTATTTGACGTTACCAACTACTACATACATTAATTTGGTATTTAACATATCTACTTTTTACATGCAGCAGCAGTAAGAAGAAGATATGTTTCAGAAAAGGAAACATTTGCCGTGTAAACTGCCGGTACCAAGTTCGAATAAAGGAGGAGGGAAGTCAATTTTAGCTCAACTGACCTGAAAGGTCAAGTGAGCTTTTCTCATCACTTGGCCTCCGTCGTCCGTAAACTTTTACAAAAATCTTCTCCTCTGAAACTACTGGGCCAAATTTAACCAAACTTGGCCACAATCATCCTTAGGGTATCTAGTTTAAAAAATGTGTCCGGTGACCTGGCCATCCAACAAAGATGGCCGCCATGGCTAAAAATAGAACATAGGGATAAAATGTATATTTTGGCTTATGTCTTTGAAACCAAAACATTTAGAGCAAATATGACATAGGGTAAAATTGTTGATCAGGTCAAGATCTATCTGCCCTAAAATTTTCAGACGAATCGGACAACCTGTTGTTGGGTTGCTGCCCCTGAATAGGTTATTTTAAGGAAATTTTGCAAACAACTTTTCGTTATTTTTTGTAACTTGTACACAAATCTTCTTCTCTGAAACTACAAGGCCAAATTTAAACAAACTTGGCCACAATTATCATTGTGGTATATTGTTTATAAAATGTGTCTGATGACCCCGCCTTCCAAACAAAATGGCCAACATGACTAAAATTCATTTATTTTAGCCGGTACCAAATTTCATGGATTAGCGAAAACTTACAAGTTTTTTGATATTGAGTTTTGTGGTTATGCTGAATTCTGCATACTAACCTATTTGAAACTGAACATTTAATTTTGGGGTTCACCTGAACCCACAAAATCCACAAAAATTGGTATCCAACAAATAAAAGTTAATCCACAGTATTTGTAAGAACAAAGGGGAATTTCTGACTTTCAAGCTTTGCATGGATTTTTAATGTGGTAATGCAAATCTGATGCCTAAAAATTGTTGTTTAAATTGTAAAACATCACAAAAAAGTTTTGAAATCACAGTAATTTAACACGAACAAATGACGAAATTTATTGAAATTTTTTTTTGCATGCATTACATGAATTTTGCATTACTATTAGCCTCAGGTATCAGAAGTTTCACATATATTTTTAATTGATGAAATCATGTTTTAATGGCATATACAATGTATTTACTGGCTCAATATTGGTCATTTTCTAAAATCTTACTAATTTTCATTGCAGAGTATGATGGTCTCCTAAATGTATATGATTTTGATCCTGGGTGGTCATTTATTGACAGGGAGAAGGTTTGTTGTTAGCTATAACCTACTGCTTTGAAAAAGAGAATTTTATACAATAACTGTCTTTTGATGAGGTAAATATGTGGTTTTATTGACTTTTGAAAAACTGATATTCATAGAGGCCAAGGGCCGAAGTGAATATCAGTTTTTCAAAAGTCAATTAAACCACATATTTACTGAAACAAAAGACAGTAATTGTTTTATTCCTTATTCCGAGAGAAGAAATTGTATTTAATGACAAATACTTACCAAAACGAATTTTACATGAACATTTTTACCATAACATTGCACATAAAAGCGTTTGACGTTTAGCGCAGTGAATAACACTTTTCACAAGGTGAATATGCTTTTTTATTCAAAATCCCATTTATATAGAGAAACCTACTAAAATAATACCAATATGGAATAAAATATTTTATCTTATAGAAAGAAACCAAAAGATGCTATGAAACCATAATACAGAATGTTGTTACATATTTTGAAGTTTCACATGCATAAAGAGCAAGTTAGACAGATGGATAAACAAATAATATCTAATTAAACATTATACATATATATAGCTTGCCGGGCCCGAAGGGCCTAGTGAGCTTTTCTGATCACTTGGCGTCCGTCGTCTGTCGTCCAGCGTTAACTTTTACAAAAATCTTCTCCTCTGAAACTACTGGGCCAAATTAAACCAAACTTGGCCACAATCATCATTGATGTATCTTGTTTAAAATTTGTGTTTTTTGACCCAGCCAACCAACCAAGATGGCTGCCATGGCTAAAAATAGAACATAGGGGTAAAATGCAGTTTTTGGCTTATAACTAAAAAACCAAAGCATTTAGAGCAAATCTGACAGGTTAAATTGTTTATCAGGTCAAGATCTATCTGCCCTGAAATTTTCAGAAGAATCAGACAACTCATTGTTGGGTTGCTGCCCCTAAATTGGTAATTTTTAGGAAAATTTTACTGTTTTTGGTTATTATCTTGAATATTATTATAGATGGAGATAAACTGTAAACAGCAATAATGTACAGCAATTTAAGACCCAAAAATAAGTCAAATGACCAAAATGGTCAATTGACTCCCTAAGAAGTTATTGTCCTATATAATCAATTTTTAACAATTTTCATAAAATTTGTAAATTTTTACTACCATTTTCCACTGAAACTACACGGACAAGTTCATTATAGATAGAGATAATTGTAAGCAGCAAGAATGTTCAGTAAAGTAAGATGTACAAACGCATCACAATCACCTAAACACAATTTTGTCATGAACTGTCTGCTTCCTTTGTTTAATTCACATATACCAAGGTGAGCGACACAGGCTCTTTAGAGCCTCTAGTTATATTCCTTTTTATTAAGGGATTATGTCATAAAAAAACCTAAAGAATGTTTGGTATCCATCCATGACAAAAAAAATAGTACATGCACTGCAAAAAAAAAACTCACAAAAAGCAAAGAAACAGATGCACTTGACTCCACACTTAATTAACTAGGATTGTCTGATTTCCAATCAAAGGTTATTGGTTCTCTCTTGCCACTTTGACTTCATACACCATTAAAAAATTACTGCCATGAAATAGCACAATAGTGTTGAAAGTGGTGTTATAATGTATGCAGTTTAATTTTTGTTTATTTTAGGATATGTCAAACTATGAATGGTATTTTTTCTACAACTTATTTTGGATAATTATTCCATGGTATATTGCCTACATATCATTGGACTTGATAGCAGCACATCATCTTTCTGTGGTGAGTTAAAATATATACTGTGGATTCATTTATTTTTGTGGGTATCAATTTTCCTGGATTAAAGAAAACTTGCAAGTTCGTGAATATTAAATTTTGTGGTTTTGCAGAAATCTGTAAACAAGCCTATAGAAAATTTGTTATTTATTGAACATTTGATTTTGTGGTTCACCAGTACCCACGAAATCCACGATAATTGGTATCCAACGAATAATAATGCATCCACATTGTATACTGGAATATGAATGTGGAAAAATATTGATTCAATGCTTCAAGTAACTGTATGGTGAAGTAAGTTATATAGGAGGCGTATAATAAAAAAATGTAAAAAATTACAAAAAAAAAACCTTAATGTCTGATTTAATTTTAACATTAGAATAAAAACAGACAGCAACCAGTAACAACCACTTGACTACAGGCTCCTGACTTGTGACAGATACACAATAAATGTGACAGAGTTAACATGTATGTGTTTGAAAGTTATCGCCCCTGTAAATTGTGTAGGGAGGGTGTCATGATAATCGGGGTTTTTTTTCGATCACTTTCATTTGTATTTAATACCTTTATGGGTTTTTTTTCAATCCTCAGATGGTAGCAGAAAAAACCTTGTGAAAATTCTGCAAACTCCTCATCAGAAGATTCTAACATGTTGAAACTTTCATCTAGTCTACAATTATTTTAATCTACGTTTCTCTCTATATTTTGAGCAGATTCAGAGAAGACAAGCATGTTTGATATATTCCCTGATAGTATTGACAAACCTGCTAGGCTGGAAGTCATTATTACTGCTTTGTTTTCATTCTATTGTCATGTATCTGATCAGCTTATTCAAGTCAAAAGTTTTAGTGTGGATACTTTCCATTGCTTTGATATCAACATTGAATTTTGAACCATTTGTATCATGGATGGTAAGTTTGTATTTATGATTAGAAATAAGAAGATGCGGTATGAGTGCCAATGAGACAGCTTTCCATCCAAATCACAATTGGTAAAAATAAACCATTGTGGGTCATAGCAATCTATAAAGGTCCCCAAAATGACTAGTGTAAAACAATGCATACAGGAAAACAAATGGTCTAATATAAATTAAAAAAAGAGAGAAAAACACAAGAAACAAGAAAAACATATGAACCACAGCAACAAAAAACAAACACTGAACAACAGGTTTTCAAGACTGTTTTCAAGAAAATAAAAGTCATATTAAATATAATACATATTACATATATATATTATATATATATGTATTCATGCACAATTTAAAAAAAAAATGATCCAGATCTATATGAAATATTATAAAATACCAGTATGGTCTCCATAATATAAAACTATGCCATTTTTTTAAATTATGGGAGAAATCATAACCACTACAGTTTTAGCCTCATATATACTTATGCTTAACAATTTATAATTTTCAGAGGTTATTGAATCCTGAAGACTCTGATGGGAAATCCTACTACATTTTAATGTTTACATTAGCACTGACACATCTTCGCTATACCAGTTTTTGTCTGGAACATGTAGAGCATGTCACTGGTACCAGTTCTCCCCAACAAGACACTGACACAGATAAACTGTATATGGAAATTAATAAAGAGTTAAAGGACACACAGGCAGATAAAATGAAGTTTTCTCTAGTGGATGCCTTTGTTTACATCTTTTATTTCCCATTGTTTTTCTGTGGACCAATTATTACTTATGATGAATTTTCTAAGCAGGTATATAATTGTAATTTGAATCGCATTATGTAAATTTACAAAAAATACAAAATATAATTTAAGGATTTACATGTACATAAAAAATATGTTATATACTTAGGTTCCAGGACCCAGGTGCAATTATACATACAGATACATATTATTTTTTTCTTGTCTCTCTCTTGTATCTACCCTGACACATTTTATGGAAATATTTTGAACTGTTTAAATGCAGAACTTCCCTTTTAGTCCATGTAAAATATTTTTCAAAATAATAACATTATTTTTTTCTGGTAGAAGGTATGAAACTAGTTTATGTTTAATTTTGTAACTGAACAGTATTTTGTAAACCCATAATATATACAAGACTGAAAGTCACTAAACATTGAGTTTTCAAGCACTTCCATGTATGTTTTTTTTCCAACATACTGGTATAAAGAAGTTTTTTTTAGTATAACTCCTACAGTTTACACTTGGAATTTAAAAAGAAACTTGTATAAACATTTCTTTATAACTTGCACTGTTGTACAAGTCAAAGTATTATTCAAATCTTAAAGTCTTCTCCGTCAGACATGAAGTTGGAATTGGGAAACTGTCTTATTTTAAAACAAGCATAATTAGATTTTTTGAATGCAAAATTTACAAAAATCATAATTTATTTTTTAGATGAATGAATCTGCACAGAAACCATTACAAGAAAAGCAGATGATATCTATAGCATTCTTTGCTCTGAGAATGATATTCTGGGCATTCTTCAATGAGTTTTTTCTACATTTCTTCTACTTCAATGCCTTGCAGCACAATCTATCTGTTATTGAAGACATGGATCTATGGACATTATCTGGTATTGGTTACTGTCAAGGTCAATTCTTTATGATTAAATATACAGTTATGTTTGGTATACCATCAGTAGTGGCAAGGACCTGTGGCATTGAGCCACCAGCTGGACCTAAATGTATAGGTCATATATATACATACTCAGATATGTGGAAGTAAGTTTATACATTATAATAGGATTTTTTTACCCAACCTACGATAGTTGAGGGGTATTATGTTTTTTGGTCTGTGCGTCCATCTGTTCATTAGTCTGTTTGTGCATCCGTTCGTCCGTCTGTCCCACTTCAGGTAAAAGATTTTGGTCAAGGTAGATTTTGATGAAGCTGAAGTCCAATCAACTTGAAACTAATAGTACACTTGTTGCTTATGATATGATCTTTTTAATTTTAAAGCCAAAATTAGACTTTCGACACCAATTTCACAGTCCACTGAACATAGAAAATGAAAGTGCAAGTTTCAGGTTAAAGTTTTTGGTCAAGGTAGTTTTTGATGAAGTTGAAGTCCAATCAACTTGAAACTTAGTACACATGTCCCTTTATGGTATGATCTTTCTAATTCAAATGCCAAATTAGATTTCTTTTTTAACTTATTTCATGGTCCATTGAACATGGAAAATGATAGTGCGAGTGGGGCATCTGTGTACTTTGGACACATTTCGAATTTTATCATACTTCAAATGAAGCAAAAATATGCACTTCTGTTATTTTTTTGGTAAAGTTTGCATGAAATGCAATCAAACCCTATATATGGACATAATATCTATATCTTACAAGGTTTATCACTACCTATGATAGTTGAAACAAAAAATATTACACTTCAGTACTCACAAGCACTTTGACTTCAAAATATTATGCATTTGCAACAGGGGAGGTGGACAGGTGAGACACCAACCCAACAATACACAATTCAAGAGATATAGCACAGTCAAAAAAAGGCATTTTAAACCATTGATTAGAAATTGTTTACAATTTGTCAAAATCAAACTTGTTAAATAATGACAAGTTAAAAAAAAAATTGCTAGTAGTATCAAAGATATGAATTTTGCCTTTTGCTCATGGAATATCACATTATTTACCCTGTCTGAAACCTGAATAACATATAAATTGTCTTATAAATAATTTCCAAGTACTCATTTTTTTTTCTTCAGAATTTTGCCTCCATATTAATCCAATTTATGAATATTTCAGGTACTTTGATAGAGGAATGTATAGTTTTATAAAAAGGTTAGTAATGCAAATATATCTAAGCATCAAATTGTTGTTCTCTATTTCTTTTGCTAATTCCCTTGCCATCAGTGTAAAAATAAGAAGATGTGGTATGATTGATAATGAGACAATATCCATGCACCAAAGTTCAAGTGACAGGGATGTAAGCAATTATAGGTCACTGTACAGCCTTCAATTATAAGCAAAACCCATACTGTAAAGTAAGCCATAAAAGACCCTAACATGTCTTTTGAGAGCAGAAAATTTCTCAATTATACATTTGGATCATCACAGTTACTGTAAATTTAGAAATTAATGAGATGTTTTTATTATTGTGAAAAATGCGACAGAGATGTAAACGCTATAATTTAAACTTGCATTTTGAAATATTTTGTATGAAGTAAATAGAATATTTCTCAAAATCGTAAAAATTAAAACAGCATTTAAGTCTAAAATAACAAAATCGCAATAATAAAAGCACACATTAATTTCTGAATTTACAGTAATACAAACTATTAAAAAGTTTGCATGCATTTTCAGGATACTAACATGTAAATTTTGTATGAACATATTTTACTCTGTACTGGACATGCTAAGCACTTTCTGAAGTGCTGGGATACAAGTTGACCATATGTAAAAGAATACGTCAACTTATATGCATTCATTGTTCTGACTGCAAGTCTACCAGTCTTTGCACTTACTATGAAAAGGTTGGTGCGAAGGGGAAAAAGCAAAGTCAAATAGCAATTGTTAAGAATTTGTTTCTATTAAAGGTCTGATCATAAACTCAACCTCCAGCAACCAGTGTGAGCATGCTACCATGAAATCACTTAGTCAAGATAAGTTCAAAGAAATGCATAAATCAAAATATAAGACAATATTTGACATTCATACAGCTTTCTAGAATTTTACAGTATTATGGTCCTTTCTTGAATTTGTCATTATGGTCAAGATGAGATCTGAAGCAAGTAGGACCTTGTGATATTTTTTGCTTCACATTGTCAAAAAATATAATTAGAACCTAAGAGCTACCGTTTGACAGCTAGTTCAAGAAATGAAACATTAGATATTTTTTTAAGTGAACATATTTTAAATAGAAACCAAGAAAATTTGAAAATAAATTGTAAAGAAATAATTTTAATAGCTTCACAAGCACCATAACAAGGTGACAAATTCTTTTGAAACTTATAAATTGCAATCCTGTTTTTTTTTATTTTTTAGATATATTTATTTACCATTAGGAGGTTCAGGGGCAAATATTATACAGAAGTTACTGTGTTCTTTAGGCTGTTTTATATTTGTGTATATTTGGCATGGTATAGAATACTATATATTTCTATGGACATTATTTAACTTTATTGGTATCTCACTGGAATCATTGGGATATTGGATAGACAGACAGCCACCTGTATGTAAATTTGTAAGTATATATTACTTGATTTATTTCACTTGACTGGGCGGACTTAAAACTGTTCGCTCATCATTGACCAATCCATCTACTGATAGGTAGGTGTCTTGGGATAAACTCATCAATGAAGTGTCCAGTTATGGTCATTGTTAATTCGTTTGGTGACACTGATAGGTGATTAGAAATCAGTAATAATAATAACGGCAATCATCCTTATCACATATATCTTCAAATAGACTATCCTTATGCAAATTAAAACTTAAGCTCTGCCCTATCAGTTGAAATAATATTGGTAATACAGATAATTTAAAATTACTTTTCTACTATTCTTTCTTGCATCAGCATTTATTAAGTGTGAGGAGAGGTTGTGGAATGTATTAAGGGATTTTCCAAGGGATTGAAACAGTTGAAAACAAGAATGTGTCCCTAGTACACAGATGCCCCACACACACCATCATTTTCTATGTTCAGTGGACCTTCAAATTGGGGTCTAAACTCTTACTTGGCATTAAAATTAGAAAGATCATATCATAGGGACATGTGTACATGTACTATGTTTCAAGTTAGACTTCAACTTTATCAAAAACTACCTTGATCAAAAACTTCAACCTGAAGTGGGACATACAGCCCAAAGAACGAACAAATGAATGGAGGCATAATCCCTAGTTGTGGCATTAAACAAACAATCTTTCTTTGAATTATAAATATTCAAATACAGGTAGAGTGAATATTGTGTTCTAATTTCAATCAGATTGAAAACATTCAACATTTCTGAGGTAAAATTCACCAGTGTATTAACATGTGATAGTATCTGTTATCTTTTAATTTCAGAAAGATTCCATGCCTGGAATATACAGAAGAATGCAAGGTTTAGCAGTAGTACCATTGTTTGTTATGTCAGTATTTACTGCATTTTGTTTTTTTGGAGGAAGTATTATTGGATATATGTATTTCCAGAAATTTATTGTAAAAGGTAAGCTTAATGATAATTAATTAACCAGTATAAATATCCAATCCCCCTCTGACCCCTCACCCAATGAAGGTACACATTTGAAAAACTTGTTCATTCATTTAAAACCATTACCTTCCAGGGAGACAAAAACATGTCCTCTTCACTAAATGGTGATATAAGAAGAATTGAGTTTACACAATGAGATCCTACATTTTGTCGGTGGCCACAAATATTCACCCTGTGGTTAAAGTTTTTGAAATTTTGATAACTTTCCTAAACTATTCTGGATTTCTACCAAACTTAGTTTGAAGCTAATTTATGATCATAAGATAGAATCCAGAAATAAATTTTGTAAAAAAATAATTTTATTTTTTCCGTATCAGGGGCAGATCCAGCCATTTCAAAAAGGGGGGGATGGGGGTTCCTAACCCAGGATAAAAGAGGGAGTTCCATATATGTACACCCCCTAGGCCTGGATCTGCGCCTGTGTATTTTACTTATAAATGGGCTTAGTTATTGTTCCAGGAAACATTACATTCACTCTGAGGTTAAAGTTTTTTTTTAATTTTAATAACTTTCTTATACTATCCTAGATTTGTACCAAACTTGGACAGAAGCTTGTTCATGACCAAAAGCTAGTATCTAGATGGAAATTTTGTTAAAATTTTGTACGTGTTTATCTGTATTTTACTTATAAATGGACTTAGTTTTTCTTCCAGTTTACATAACATACAGTCTGTAGTTAAAGTTTTTAAAACATTTATTATTCATAAACTATCCTGGATTTTTACAAAAGTTGGACAGAAGCTTCTTACGGTACAATCAAAAGATAGCATCAAGAAAAATATTTTTATTGACTTTTCCCTCATTTTTGTTGAGTCTGCAAGTAACAGCAAAAGTAGGCGATACACTGGGTTCAACAGAACCCTTATGAATTTTTCATTCTCTTTGTTACAATGTAGCCTTTTGCTCTACTGCAGCATTCAGTAAGCTGTAATCAATAATTCTATTTGTATTGTATTTTTTGTTAATTATTATATGCCATAAACCTGTCAAGGTATTTTTTTAATATTTGCACGGTTAAGGTTGGAAAGAATTGACGTGATAATATGGCTTCAGATTTAGACAGAGTAATTGTGTAGTGTTGCATACCATAGAAACTAGGTTTATTATTAAACTGCAAATAAGTTCAGTTTTTTTATGCACAACCTACGATATTAGAGGGGCATTATTTTTTCTGGTCTGTGTGTCCGTCTGTTTGTTCATCTGTGCGTTCGTCCGTCCGTCTGTCTGTCCCACTTCAGGTTAAAGTTTTTGGTCAAGGTAGTTTTTAATGAAGCTTAATCAACTTAAAACTTAGTAAGCAAGTTCCCTATGGTATGATCTTTCTAATTCTAATGCCAATTAGATATTTTATACCATTTTCATGATTGACATGAACATAGAAAATGATAGTGCAAAGTTCAGGTTAAAGTTTTTAGTCAAGGTAGTTTTTGATGAACTTGAAGTCCAATCAAATTGAAACTTATTAAACATGTTCCCTATGATATGATCTTTCCAATTTTAATGCCAAATTAGAGATTTTCCCCCATTTTCACAGTCCATTGAACATAGAAAATGATAGTGTGGATGGGGCATCTGTGTACTTACTACACATTCTTGTTTAGATATAACATTCATCTGTAAAGGAACTTTTCTATCTGCTAAGCTTTTGTCAATAGTATGTTCATCTGGAAATGAACTTTTCTATCAACTTTTCATTTACTGTTTTGTATAATCTGTGATGTATCTATGTTTCAGGATGGTTGAAATCATGGTCAATTGTCATAGTTGTAGTATATTGCTGTATGCAGTCAAGCATGGACATACACGATAGGCAAAAGATGAAGAAGAAGAGAGAGTGATTTGTAATAATAACTACACAAGTCTCACTACACAAAGACTTGATGGAAAGGAAAATAATGAATTATCCAACAAAGAATTACAATTTGAGATTCTTATGACTTTTTCATACTTAATGTAGTTTTTTTAAGATGTAAGGCAATCATTGGCTTTTTGTAAATATCTCCTTTGTGTTCTATCACTAGATAAGAATGAACCTTGCATGTGTTTGACAGGACTAACACCTGACTGTTGTAAAAATATGTTCAAGTTAGACAGCTTATCAATTTGTACTAGGGATGAATCTGAAATCTGACTGTTTTGACTTGAATCTTCAGTTATACATGTAGATGTAGTTTGGCTGAGGGCAGTGAGGGTTGGTAGACTTTCAACATGCTCCATGTCTTTTAAGTTCACTTTTAACTTATCCATTTCATCTGAATCCCATTTCAGCTGTTCCTGAATGAAAGTATATAAGCTGACATGTAGATGAATGTAATGGAATGTTATGTGTTTTCAGCACAAAAAAATCTAAGTGAATCTCTTAGTCAATACAATGTATATAGCAAATGTGATTAAGTAGAAAATTGCTGTTATCATATATACACATATATATTCTTGAAATATAAATACATATAGGTTCTGCATACATATTCCTGTAAACACTAGTAAGTTATAAGGCATGAACAGAGATATTATAGATTGCTATGCTAGATACTGCAGAAAGGTGTCAATAAAACAAAAAAAGTGGAACTAAACTTGTGTTATTAATCAGTGAAACCATATAAATGGTACTCAGAAATCTGTGTAATTGAGGTGCTATTTAAAGCATTTTAGCAACTTGACTTAAAGATGCCAATTGCTGTTTGTTATCTCTAAACTAAAACTACTTAATAATACAAAAAGATGTGGGGTATAATTGCCTATAAGTCAATGGTCCACTAGAGACGTTGTGGTTGTTGTCAGCAGCAGCGTCAACAAGGGGTTTTCTGGTTAAAGAACTATTTAGACAATTTAAAAGCAGTGTAAGGGAGGTAAGCCAATTCCATTTAAAGAATACTGTTATATATATATTGATTACCTCCCTCACACTGCTTGAAAATTATGTATTTAAAAGAAATGATGATTGTCTTGAGATGATTAGCTGTAAATTTATATTCAGACATGTTTTAATAGAAGTTTCTATAAATAAATATTAATTTTAACCATGACTGTATGTCATTTTATATTTTGATATTTTAGGATGTATTAAAACGAGGAGGCATTTTTGCAAACTACTTTTAAGGGATCAATATTCAACAGCATAGTGTATTGCTCAAAATCACACAAAAATTTAGGATCCTTTGACTTCATTCATTCTGTGTCAGAAACTTATGCTGTGTCAACTATTAAATCACAATCCAAATTCAGAGCTGTATCAAGCAGTTAAGGTTGAATTTTGTGTCCATACTTTCCCCAACTGTTCAGGGTTCGACCTCTGCAGTCGTATAAAGCTGTGCCTTGCGGAGCATCTGGTTGGCTTATATCTCTGAAACCAAAGCTTCAAGAGCAAATCTGATGGGGATAAAATTGTTCATTAGGTTAATCTGCCCTGAAATTTTCAGACCAATCAGGCAACTTGTTGTTGGGTTGATGCCCCTGAATTTGTAATTTTAAGAAAAATTTCCAGCTTTTGGTTATTTTCTTGAATATTATTATAGATAGAGATAAACTGCATCTCTGTAAACAGCAATAATGCATACCAAAGTAAGAACAACAAATAAGTCAACATGACCAAAATGGTCAATCTGTGACACAGAATGTCCTTATTATCATCCTACTAAAATATTACTAGTAGTTCAATTTTAAAATCCTTCAGAACCCTTTGTTCAGTCATATTTTTTCTCTATTAGTAGTACCACTGTTGCTATAGATGCAAATAGATATGAAATATCTGTGGTCTTCCCTATAAGAAGTACCACCCTTGCTATCGATGCAACTAGATATAAAATATAAAGAATGGGATGTTCTGTCAATCTTTTTGGGTGTATCTATACATGTAGAAGTCCATTGCCAAGGTTCAACTAGTAATGGACCTATGATACATGTACTAGTAATCAATATTGAAGTGCTGTGGGGTGTAAATGAATATTCAAGAAAAGTTGAAGTCCACATATTTGTCATAAAAAGCTTATCTGCTTTAAGGTGTTCACATGTGTTTTATAGCTTATTATATATATAGTTGCATAGATACATGTATACGAAGGCTAAACTGATAAAACTAGCAAAAGGATATTTATCTTCAATTGCAACCGTAAAAAAAACATGATTTGATATACACGGATATGTATGAACTTATGTCGTATACTGAACGACTTTAGATAAGCAACACTCATATTGTTGATTTTTTTTCTTTTTTGATTCTCTTACAAGTACTTTTCATGCTTATCATGCTTCTTTCTCCTTACAAAAAATATTAATCTGACTTACCTGTGATTTTTAAAAATACCGAATTTTTGAAGTCACACAAATTTCTTAAAGCAAAATATTGGTCCCATGAAAGATTGTTTCATTTTTTTTGCTTTGTGAAACAGTTCTTTCAATCCTTTGCCTTACTTAATTATTTTTTAAATGTTGCATCTCCATTTTGCCAAGTCTGAGAAATAAAAAAAACAAAGACCTGAATTAGCCCTTCAGAATACTGCAAACATGAAAACATAAATGTGCTGCAACCATACCGTATGACTTCAGAAACTCGTCCTACTGTCCTTCCGACAACGATACAAGTAGACAAGATTTGTTGCTGGCCATCAATAAACAGTTCAACGTGTATCAATGAAACATCAACAGAATTTGATTATGCAACGTCATTTGCCAATCATGTTGATGGCCGCAACGTCAACTACTAACCAAATTGCCGAGTGCCATTGAGTACAGATTCATGCTATAAATGTTTCCCATGAACTGCATTGCCAAAGAATTAACTGAAGGAAAACCTGTAAAGCCCTCAAGTTCCAATCGCATAATTGCCAAATCCATTTAATGGGTTGAAAAAATTCAAAATCAGAAGGTATAAAAACAGAACCCAAAAATTGTCAGACAGAATTTGTTGACCTTTCTGACAATCATTTTGACGTTTGTAACAGGCAGTCATCGCTTTTGACGTTGACCTGAGACTACTATAACACACGTGTTATAGTAGTCTCAGCGTTGACACATACATTCAAAAATAACACTAAAATAATCTAGTGTTGCGTTTCTAAAGTCGGGTAGTATATATGGAGGGAAAATTTGACGTGTTGTATGACATTTATTTCCATCTTATAGTTTTACTTTTATCCTTTTTTTTTAAAGCTGAAAAAGTCTTCTCTGTGTTTTGAAGTTTCACCATGATAACATTATATATAATACATAATTATTGTCGAACGAATAAAATATCGTGTGTATCCCATTTATTAAACTCCCATTCATTCAGTTTATTCGTGTCATTAGGTGTGAGATGATGTGATTTCATAAAGTCGAGAACATGTTCACCGAACTTGCTTTCTAAAGGTGACTCCAGAAACTCCATCAAAATTGCTTCAACTCGAACTTGTTGAAAAAAGTTAAATGCTCCTGTGAGGGCCTTATATTCTGATAGTTCAATGTCCATTTTTATCACAGCTTGTTTAAAGTCGTAGATTTCTAATAAATCGTCAAGGGAAACGGTGTCGACAGTTGGTTTACCAAGTTGAGTTTTGACCAACCATGTCATTCCAATGTTCTGTTTGCCAGTCCTCAATGATACTTTCTGGTGTACGTTGGAAACAGCATTGTGAATAATTGTTAATTTATCTGTTAACCCTCCTGCTTTCATGGACGCGCATATTCTTGCTGCATTGCCTATCTGACAATCAAATGCTATAACCCTGTATCCTAATGTGGCAAGTGTGATGGCAAACACGCCCACATTGGCTCCGATATCGAGAAATACAGCATTAGGGAAACGTTTCATATAGTCAACAATTATAGCAACATTTGTAGTCTCTTGTCCTCCTCTATTAATAACTGATTTTGAAACATATTGGTCAACTTCTTCAGTGTAAACATATATTGGTGTATTCGGTGGATATTTTAAATGAGCCAAAACGAAACCCTCCCCATGTTGACATATATCATCAGCAATTCTCCAATGGGTCATATTTCGCGTTATGACTTTACCAATGGTACTAGCATCTGTTAATTTGGATTTTTCCGTCAGACATTTTCTTTTATTTGTCAATTCCAGATATTTCCGGATTCTCATTATGTTATAAAAACCTAAGCTTATCATGTAAGATACAATTAAAAATGCCAGCAAAGCCAAAAAACCTTTCTTCCTGAACATTTTATCTGCAAAAAAATAGGTAGCATGTTATTTTGCGATTTACAAGTAATGTACTATATTAAATATTTTTAAAGATCTATGTAGTTTTCTGTTCTGAGTGTTGTTGTATTTATTTAAATGTATTGTGTTTCTGTCACGTAGTGTTATTCATTGTAATGGCATTTTTACATTGCCTTATGAGCGAGAGGTTTAGCTAGCTTTTAAACCAGGTTCAACCCACAATTTTTATGTCGGGCTTGCGACTTTCGCAGAAAGCTAGACCTAGGAATATAGTGACCTTAATATTTAAGCAGGTAGATGACCTTGATGCTTCATACAATAGACGTCTTATTTTATGAAATTTTCGTCTGTCATATAACCTTTGTCCTTGGCCTCATTTTCATTCTTCGGTGACCATGAAGGATAGATTTTTTTTTTGTAATGTAAATTTGTCTCTTTTGCTAAAAGGGTAAGGGTTAGGGCTTACTATGAAAAAGAGGATAACTATACTAGTAAGTGCATACTTTGCAAGATCTTCATGTCTGTCAAACAATTTTAATCTGAACTCCGCCTCATTTCATGAATCAGTGAACAAGGTTAAGGTTTCACTAGTATCAGATACTTTAAGCAATGAATGGGTCTAATATATTTGGTGTAAAACAGTATTGTAAGGTGTAAGTGTCCAACGGGTAGGTGTCATCTGACCTTGACCTCATTGTCATGGTTCAGTGGTTAAATTTAAGATTTTTTTTAATTTTTGGTCTATTTTTCTCATACCGGTAATATGTGCAATAGG
This sequence comes from Mytilus trossulus, assembly GCF_036588685.1. NCBI lineage: Eukaryota > Metazoa > Mollusca > Bivalvia > Mytilida > Mytilidae > Mytilus > Mytilus trossulus. The sequence continues at coordinate 43,367,083 of NC_086375.1, read as the reverse complement.
TCAACGTTATTGTTCAGTGTTCAGTTTTTGTGTGTTGGTCTGTTTTTCTTAAACCAGAAGCAATATTACCTTGATGTCATTTTCATAAATCAATGGTCAAAATATTAAGTCGGAATAACTTCTTAGACACTATTAGATGATTAGCAATATGTTAACTATATTTAATGCAGATTGTTGGGTGTACATATCTGTCTTGCATGATTCATTGGCCAATGTTTCCTGGTTAAATTTATTTCTTAGAAACAATATGCAAAATGATTGTAAGGTGAACATGTATTTCCGGTTTTCTTGGATCATTTATAATTTAAGTCATATTTGTAGTAAAGCTTTATATTTAGGATTATCATCATAAAATAAATGGTACTAAGTAAAGCAGGCGAGACATTTCAGCGTTTACGCTTTTGTTCTTAGAATTTCCAGTACCAAGTTTCGAATATGTTTCAAAGTTGTTAGTTACCGACCGTTTATCAATTAATTCTATGATGGCGTTTGCTTTTGTCATAACCCAGTCTTTCTGTTTATTCGTTGTTTTATTTATTATTGAGTTTCCTTCGGTTTTAGTTTATTATCAGGATTTGTTTTAGCTTATGAGTTATGACTTTTTAACAGCGGTATTCGTCTGTTGCCTTTATTTACAGCGATTGCCGGGCTAATCGGTATATATATTACATGTAATAAGACAGTAACCCAGGCCAATGACATCGAATATTAAAAGAAATATATTCTTACTACGTTCTCTCAGGCTTCAAGTTTGACATAAATTTAGGATAAATATATAATTACTGGTATTACAAAAGAATGCAAGGGTTTATGTCATATATAAAGCTTTAAACCGCCCCTTATTAAACATATTCACACACAAAATACCGATTATTTCATAGAGTGAGAGCATCCATCATCCACATTACATTTTAACCAGAGGAGTTATGTACCAAGTTGACCAATATGTTTCCAAATATGTAATTTTGGCTAATCATTGTCATTATTGACAAACAATAACTATGTTTTGTACATACCCATTAAAAGTTTAAATTAAGTTTAATATTTTTTCATTTTAAAATTTTACTAAAATGCATTATTAAGTAACAAATTGCATTGCAAAAAATAATAAACTGTGATTTAAGATGAACAAAATTAAAACGCAAATTGTCGTATTTAAAGGGGATATTTGTCATTAATTTGGCACCGGAAAAAAAGACCAATGAAACCGGGCATAATGATTTTAACAAAAATAAGTAGGACATATCAAAGATGAAACTGAAGTTTCCATACCTGTAAAGATTTTCCCTTCACCCTCGCTTGTGTATGTCTTCAGCAAACGTTAAAAATTGTTAATTTTCAATTAGGAAAATCTGTTTCGCATATTAATATTTTCATGATAACTCCAATTATTTGTATCTTACTATACAAATCTTGATCATTTAAATAACGGTTACTAAGCCATTTCTATTTCACAACGGATAAACAGCTTGTATCGATGTGTTTATCAATACGTGTATATCTATAGCTTTGAAAAAGGCATTTCCTTGTAAGTTGTATTTTTCGTTGTAATTTCGTTGTTGTACAAAATAAAACTTAGAATGGAAATGGGGAATGTGTTAGGGACGACATCAAGAGATCAACGCAAGATAAAAAAACTTAAAAAGACGCATCCTTAATTTGGATTGGAACCCATGACCTCCTATACTTTAGATAAACACTCATTGACAAGCAGGAGACCACCAAATCAGTTCTTTGTAAATTGCATGCATGATTATTTAGAACCGACAAAGCCGCAGACATTATCATAGAAGTCTTTCACTATTTCGTAATAGGAGATGCACAAATTGTCAATTTCAACAAATGTGCAGTCTGTCAGTGGAGTTTTTGGGATCCGTGTTGAAACTTCACTTTTTCCTGCCTGCTTATCCACCACAACCATACTTTAAGTCAGTTGTGGACTTTTTATCACAGAAGCAGGCATCCCCCAAAATATCCTCACCCTAATCCATGAAAATTAGTACAAATGACAACATATAAATTAACAGTATTACAGAGATGAAAATATAACATATGAGGAATATTTCAGTCTCTTTTTTTTTAACATAGACTGACATGACAGTTTCTTACAAACTGTTGAACATATATTACCAACCAATAGGTCTTGGTATGTAATTTTCAAGATTTTCAAAAAATTACAATTTTTACTTAAAGTGATTGCTTAATAAACATGCTCACAATTGTTAACAAGGACAAATTCATATAACGTAAAAATTCAATTTAAAAGGAACAAAACTTAACACCACAGAACATTAAAATATTTCCATGTTAATACAAAGCACCATTACTTATTAATCAATTACTAAAAATATCACACTAGCTACTTTCCAAAGTGGATTGTTAAATATAAAATTAATGAAAGGAACCATATACTAGATAAAATTAATTAATGCGATTTATTTTTTTATGTTTTATTACATTCAACCAAAGAAAAGAAAAGATGAAAATGTTGATGAAACTAATTTCTGATGACAAATTAAATGCAAGTCAGGATGGAAGCATGGTCAATAAGAATATGAACCTTGCCTGTTTCTACTACACAAACAATTTAAATGTACTAGTTTACCAAGTAACCCTACCATTACACATTATTCTGACAGGGTTCTTTCTCTTATATGCTGCATTCTAAGCAGAGAAGCATCAAACACCAATTTAGATGTTTCTTGTTTGAACTTCAGATTTTTATTGAACCCCTCCCCCTCCCCCTCCTTTTTTTTGGCATTCCTAGTCAATCAAGATATGAGTCAAATGCACATGCAAAAAATTGTCAACCTAGAGATAGATCACTTTGACAAAGGATGAAAGTCTTTGCCAAACTATTCAAGGTTCTACATAATTGAACATCTTTGTATAAGGGTGTTGATTTTTAAAACATCACAAGAAAAAGGATCAAAGAAGCTTATCTGGTGAATGCAGAATGGCACATTGATTGAACACCATTTTATTAATGCAACATAACCTGACTAGTAAAAAGACCTGATTGAATGTCAAATAAGATATTATTCAGGCAAGAACTTCACACACTGAATGTTAAGTAAAAAATAAACACAAACTGGCTTATGGCACTTCAAATATGATTTGAAACAATTAATAATTATGCTTATTTATGCGTAGATTGATGCGAATTTGCAATAACTGCCTCAGCACAAAAAGACAAGGGTTATTGGAAATTGTTAATATAGCTAAAGGTACTGTTTTATATTAAAATATATTACAAATTTAAGTTCGAAGTGAAATTACTTATTCAATCAATAAAATTCAACACTTACATGACTTGAGACTATGTGATGAATATCAAAATAATTTGAGACTTATCACACAGATTTATAGGTTTAAATATTTTTCAATTTATTTTGAAAAAGAAAAAAACTTTTTAAAATTGGATACATGTACTATCAAATAAATCATACACATTATTAAAGCTAATATACATCCTTGTAATTTAATGAATATCAACAAAGTCAAAGCATTCAAATAAAACATGTATATGTTGATGTAAAATTTAATTGCACAAAGCTAGGATCTTCTATAATGCTAGAACCAAGATGATTGGCTCCTGATTGAATACATACAATGTAGAACACAAAATATTTTCTATCAAATTATTATCTACACCTTTAATAGTGTACATGTTTTTACTAAAAAAAATCAGCAATTAATTTTTGTTAAAATCAGAGACCTGAATTTAAACACAAATGTACATCTCTGATAAAATATAGATCACAATTTGGTATCTATATATAATTCTTATTATTATTATTGTATAGCAATATAATATTCCCTACAGAAAGTAACCAAAAGTTAGCGTGCAATAACTTCCAATATTGCACTAGTGCAATAAATCTTCAAAAAAATTGATGACGTCATCAACGTCAACATCTAGTTTAAACCAATTTTTACTTTTAAATATTATATTGCTATACAATAAAAGGGTAATTGCATGAATATTCTGGAATATTGTCTCTCGTAGAACATATATTGCACTCGCAAGCTCGTTCAATATAAGATTCTACTCGGAACAATATTCCCCAATATTCATGCAATAACCCTATAATATAAATAAATGTCTATTGACTCCCATACACAATTTCTATTACTTTCCAAGAGGCTAAAAAAATAGTATATTGCTAATTTTTTTTTTTTATTATTTTCTAAATTGTTAACATATTTATTTGATATATTTTAACCAAGATTATAAAATTAAATAGAGAATAATACATGGCAAAATCCGTATCATATGTCGTATCATCCCGAGACATCAATATCAGCCCGAGGGCCTTTAGGCCCGAGGGATGATATTGGTCGAGGGTGATACGGCATGTGATACGGATTTTGCCATGTATTATACGCTTTATCATATATTTCAACAGAAGAGTATTATATTATATGAACTGTTTTCTGATCCATAGCACTGGGTTACCTTCAGTTCTGCTTTTTTCTTGTTTCAAAGCCTTAAAAAAACTGCTCAATTATTTATACGAAGCACCTGGGTTACCTTACAATCTGTTGTTTTAAATATTTTGTTTATTATTGTATTTATTTAAGTGTTTTGTATGTTTATAGTTGCATTTAGTGTGCCAAAAAAATATGTTGTAAAAACGTAATGTTCGTGACGTCACATAGATTATGAAAACTTAACGTTCGTGACGTTACATACCAAACAATGACGTCATTCAAAAAATTGACCTATTTTTTGGAAATTTTTTCTTAGCAAAAAAAAACTAAAAAACTGACTTGATGTATAAAGAAAAAAAAAAAAAAAAAAAAATGGTATGCGATACGGATTTTACCATGCGATACGGGGTATGCGATACGGGTTTAGCCATGCGATACAGGGTAGGTGATACAGACTGGAAAAAAGAACCTTTATTAGATATACAAAATAGCTGTATTTTGTACTAAATATATGATAAAAATGCTAAATGCCATTTAGATCTTCATAAATAAAAAAATATATAAGAGAATTACAAAAAATATATTAATAAGGAATCATACAAATTACACTAGATTATCCCCCTCTAATTATGAATTTATGATCAAACTGTAATTTAGAGTGTCACTTAGGCATCAGCTGCATTTACAAAGCATATATTTTTTTGTGAATTTTATATTGGGTTAGTGATATATGGACACATTTGGCAATGTTTGGAAAGAACTAAAATTGGACTTACCATTTTAATACAACAGATTAACATGATAAAATGGATTTCATTCAGAAATAAAAAGAAAATTTATTACAAAACTGTTTATATCAATAATAATTATAAAAAGAAGGAGATGAAGTATGATTGCCAAGGGACAACTATCTATCAAAATTAAAATGAAAAGTGAATATAAGCAATTATACGCAAAGGTATTAAAAGCATTCAATGTTGAGAAAAACCTGCTTGGTGAACATATAATAAGCTACATGATATTTGTAAAATTTCATACATTTCGACTGCATAACAGACTACAATTCTGTAAAATTTACAAAAACCACAAAAATAACATTAATACTGATTATTTATTCACACCTCAAGTGTAATGTCCAGTAAAAAAGTGTTGAAAGATGAAAGAATTGTGAGGTTACATAATTAATGCTGTTAGTAAACTAAGCTCTTAAACCACAAACAAGAAGATTGACTTTGTAAATATTGCTTTTACCAAAAGCTAGTAAATGCTGTACAGTAATTATCTTTGAAAACTCTCAAGAATGTTTTGCACAATTCCATACCAAATCAAGTATTTTAACAAAATGACTTGTCCTTCAAAATAAATATTCTACTCGTCTTGATTACGATTGGGTAAAAATAATAACCCTTTTCTCTTGCATAACTATTGTGTTTGTGTTACCATATCCCTTCTGCTACTTTGCCACATATGCATTAACAATCTCTTAGGATTGCATCCACTTTAGGAAAAATATTCAATATCTACATGTATGACAAGCTGAAGGATTCAAATTATATCAGGATTAAAACAAGTCATGTACAAACATATTGATGAAAACACTAGATCACCATATATCACAGTGTTAAACATATTGTTACTTACATTTTTGCATCTATAGCCAACACCAAGATTACAAATCTTTTTCTATATACTCTCTGTATAAAAGACTAGACTACTTTTAATGCACATTGAGTATAAAATACTGTAAAAATTAATTTTGGTTTTCCTTTTAACTGTTTTTTCTTCTGAACATGACCTCACCCTTTTTCCATGTTTTAGTATCGTATCTATCCATTCCAGGGCCCAGTACAGGGAAAAGTTTATGCTTTTCTAGAAACTGTATTATATCTGTACCTGATTTATTTCCTCTGTGAGATACGAATTCTAACACTATAGCTTCAACTTCAACAGTACTAAAGAATTTATCAGCTCCCTCTAATATTTTCAACTCAAATGTTTCAACATCCATTTTTATAATGACCTTATTATCAAATTTAAATATTTCTAATATATCATCCAATAGAATGGAATCGACTGTATTATCTATGTTTTCAGTGTTGGATGTTATCTTTTTAACAAAAGTCCCACCTACATTACCACTATATGTACCTAATGTTACTTTTTCTCTTTGGTTTGATAATGCATTATAAACTATTGTCATTCGGTTTTCAAAACCAGCATTGGCTTTCATTGACGCACACAATCTTTCCACATTGCCTTTTAAACAATCAAATGCAATCACTCTTTTACCATGTTTGGCTAATGACAGCGAAAACATTCCTACATTTGCCCCAATATCAAGAAATGTTGCATCAGGAAATTCATTGAAAATGACTGCAATATTCTGAACAAGGTCACCTTCCCAATTGCCATTCCTAATAATACTACCAGAAACCCATTTATCCTCTTCTTGAGTGTAGACATATATTGGTGTGTTTCGATCACGGTTCAAATTTGCTCGCACAAAATTAGATTTTGCTTGGCAAGAAAAGTTAGCTTCAGTCCATTCTTGCACAAATGATGATCGTGATATTACTTTCCCTAATGTTTCTTGGTCAGATGTAATTTTTTTGGAATGTGAAAATTTATTTTGAGTTTCTGGAATGTTTCGTTTTTCTGTGTCTCTGACTGTTAATTTTTCCTCATTCTTTGTATTACCTCCTTTTTTCCTCCTCCATGCCACTTCATTTGGCCATGTGGATGTGTCTGCTAACTGTGACGTGGATGGTAGTATTGGTTCCATTCCATAGGAGTCAAAAAAATTACTGATAAAACTCCCACTAGGTTTTCCTTTATGAGAAACGAATTCTAATAAGAAATAATGAACTTTTACAGAGTCAAAAAACTTTTTAGCACCATGTAGAACATTAGCTTCATGTGTTTCAACGTCCATCTTCACTACTACTTCTTTTAATTCAAAAAGTGGTACTAGGTCATCAAGTAAAATGCTGCTAATAAGGCTGTCTCCACTGGCTGGTTCCTTTATATATGTTCCTCCGACATTGCCTTCGTAAGTTCCTAGAGAAAAATTCTTCCTTTCATTTGAAAGAGCATTATAAACAATAGTCATACGCTTATCAAAACCTGCAGATTTAATTGAATTACAAAGCCTTTCAACATTTCCTTTTAAACAATCTATGCTGATAACAGTTCTCCTTTTACTTGCTACAGCCAATGAAAATACTCCTATGTTGGATCCTATATCTATGAAGACAGCATTGGGAAAGTTATCCATTTGTGCTATAACTTTATTGACAAGATCCTCTTCCCAAATTCCACCTTGAATTATTCTCCCAGAAACCCACTGATCTTCCTTCATAGTATAAACAAACATGGGTACATTATATGGGTGTCCTAATTTGGTGGAAACAAATTTACTTGTATCAGTAGGACAGAAATTTTCATCTGACGTCCATTTATTTCCTGAGTATGAAATGATTTTTCCTAAAGCTTCATTTTTTAAAGTGATTGTAATCTTATTTTTATTTTCAACAACAACTGTTGGTAGAGTTGTTGTTACAGTAGCAGCAACTTTACTTTTACGTAAAAATAAAACTTCATTGCCCCATTTTGTATAATCGTTTTTAACGTTATCTGCAACATTTGGTTCCAAGCCATGAGATATCAAGAAATCAGCAATGAATTTACCACTCTCTTTTTCTCTATGTGCAACAAATTCCATTAATAATGCTTCCACTTTTACTTGTTCAAAAAATTTGTAGCCTCCCTTCAAAACATTAGCTTCAAAAGTTTCTACATCCATTTTTATGACAACTTGATCAAAACTATAAATTTCTAAGAGATCATCAAGAAAAATTGAATTAACTGATTCCGTTCCTTTCTGATGATTATGTGTCCCCTGCTTAACATACGTTCCTCCTACGTTGCCATGGTACTTGCCCAATGAAACTTTTTCATGTGTATGAGATAAGGCATTATACACTACAGTCATTTTGTCTGTCAATTTAGCGGCCTTCATTGAAGCACAAAGGCGCATGACATTTCCCTTGAGGCAATCAATTGAAATAACTCTATATCCATGAGCAGCAATAGAGATTGAAAACATTCCAATATTAGCACCAATATCAAGGAACACTGCGTGTGGAAACTTTTTCATGTAATTATGAATTGTACCAACATGGCCACCTTCCCAAGCACCATGGGCTATTATACTTCCAGACACCCATTTATCTTCCTCAGTAGTATATACGAAAATAGGTGTGTGAGGAGGGTCCTTTAAATGTGCAAGTACAAAATCGTAGTTTTGATGACATATTTTTTGGTCAATTGTCCATCCTTTTTCGTTTCGTGTGATTACTTTTCCAACAGTGTTTTCAGCAGTTAACGATCCAGTTTCAGATGAAATTTGTGATTGTCTGTTAGAACTATCTGACTTTAGAAATGTTGGTTTATCAAAGTAAAATGTGTAGAAAACAACAACCAACACCACAATGAAGAAAATACTTGATATCGTTTGCTTTGCTCTTGCCCTCATTTTCGCATCAATCTGTTACCTGCAAAACAAAACATAATCTTCAATACTTAGATAATGGTAAAACATAAGAGATGATACAATTAAATGTCTTGCAAGTGAAGCTGTAATGTTTGAATTATGTGAACTCACAGTTCTTAAATTGAGGTCAAGGTCAAGTGAAACCTGAGACAAAAACTTAACAAAATTAGGCATCTGTATACAAGGTACAATGTATGAAGCATGAAAAAAAGTTCACCATTTAATACCACTCCATTAATGCAATCCCTATGTCTCTCATTATTTCCAATAAGGGATTAAATCTAAATTTTTGTTTTAAGTTGAGTCTTGAAGTTATTTATATATATGTTACTTCCTGGTCGTTTTTACTGTTAGCTTAGTGTTAACATATTTATTTTAAGTGGATGGGAAACAATTTATTGCAACTTATATTAATCCCTTTCCACTTTACGGGTGCGAGTTCTGCCTTATATTGGCATTAGCCTGCTCTTTTATTAAATCTACAAGGAAATATATCTCTTGCACAGAAAAGACACCCTTGTAGATTTTTAACCAGATTTTTGTGACAAAAATGTCGGTATTGATTTTGGGATGTATGGTGGTCGGGTGGCCGGGCGGGCGACAACCAAATGTTTTCCGTGCATTTACTCATGAACCGTTCAACCAAAACTTTTAAAATTTTAATATGTTGTTACACACAACAAAATGAAGGTCAAGTTCAATAATGACGATTTTGACTATTACCGTTCAGGAGTTATGGTTCTTGAAAGATTGAACAAGAGGCTCTCAAGAGCCTGAATCGCTCACCTTAATTCTTTTGGTTAAATCTCTCATCAATGATTATTTTGGCATTTCAATTTATTTAAATGTTTTTTGAATCGTCCTATTTTCTTCAAAAGCAAAAAAAAAAAATTTTCTCCTATGTTCTATTTTAGTCATAGGAGCTATGTTTCTTGACATACAAGGAAATAAAATATAAAATTTATACTAGATACTCTGAAACTCATTTAGCCTAAGTTTGGCTAAAATTGATACAGCAGTTTCAAAGGAGAAGATTTTTTTAAAGTAAGTCAACATGATGAACAAATTGTGAAAAAAGTCTTTAAAGGGCAATAACTCCTTAAGGGGTCAATTGACAATTTTGGTCAAATAGACTTATTTGTAGATCTTACTTTGCTGAACATTATTGCTGTTTACAGTTTATCTCTATCTATAATAATATTCAAGATAATAACCAAAAACAGCAAAATTTCCTTAAAATTATCAATTCAGGGGCAGCAACCCAACAACAGGTTGTCTGATTCATCTGAAAATTTCAGGGCAGATAGATCTTGACCTGATAAACATTATTACCTCGTGTCAGATTTGCTCTAAATGCTTTGGTTTATGAGTTATAAGCCAAAAACTGCATTTGACCCCTATGTTCTATTTTTAGCAATGGTGACCATGTTTGTTGATAGATCAAAACTTAGGATACAATTTATAAACTAGATACCCTAAGGAACATTCAGTTAAAGTTTGGAAGTATTTGGCCCCGTAGTTTCAGAGGAGAAGATTTTTGTAAAAGATTACTAAGATTTACGAAAAATGGTTAAAAATTTACTATAAAGGGCAATAACTCCTAAAGGGGTCAACTGACCATTTCGGTCATGTTGACTTATTTGTAAATCTTACTTTGCTGAACATTATTGCTGTTTACAGTTTATCTCTATCTAGAATAATATTCAAGATAATAACCAAAAACAGCAAAATTTCCTTAAAATTACCAATTCAGGGGCAGCAACCCAACAACGGGTTGTCTGATTCATCTGAAAATTTCAGGGCAGATAGATCTTGACCTGATAAACAATATTACCCCTGTCAGATTTGCTCTAAATGCTTTGGTTTTTGAGTTATAAGCCAAAAACTGCATTTGACCCCTATGTTCTATTTTTAGCAATGGCGACCATGTTTGTTGATAGATCAAAAGTTCGGATACAATTTATAAACTAGATACCCTAAGGAACATTCAGTTAAAGTTTGGAAGTATTTGGCCCAGTAGTTTCAGAGGAGAAGATTCTTGAAATAGTTTACGACGACAGACGACGGACGCCAAGTGATGGCATAAGCTCACTTGGCCCTTCGGGCCAGGTGAGCTAAAAATGGCATTTCCAGTCGTGTCCATGCATTTACTCATGAACCATTAAACCTAAGCTTTTCAAATTTTAATATGTTGATACTGATGACAAAATGGAGGTCAAATTTGATATTGACGATTTTCACTTTCACAGTTCATCAGGTATGGTTCTTGAGATATTTGCAGGATACAAATAAATGTTAATAAATCCGGTTTGCTGTCGTTGTGACAGCCTCTTGTTACTGTTTACAATCTATCTCTCATATTTTCATGATAAAAGCAATAAATTGGAAAAAATCATATTTAAGGTGGTATCCAACACTTTGACTACAATAGACATATAGATCTGGATTGTTTAAAAAAATATATAAAAATACTTTTGTCCTATAAAAAAGAGGAAAACAATTATTCACGTTTGAAAGCAGTATTCTATGATTAATCCTATTCCTTGGCATCATTCTATTATTCTGGCAATAGTTTTTTTTATTAGGAACCCAATGTATACAGAAATTACCTTTTATTCTAACTTTTAAATAAATAGTTACTTTCAGATGATGCCATTTTCTACTTTTTTTTTACTATGTTGTTTGTTCAATATTTTATTTTATTTTTATTTTTATGTATATGTCCTCAATTTATATTGTTGTTACATGCAATTGTAACTTTTATTATGCCTTTGATCCTCTTTATGGTGTAATTTATGCTTTAAATAATACAGTACAGTACTATATCCAATATCTAGGTTGATTTATTTCATTGCTTTTAATTTTGAGTTCCATTTTTTATTGGGGTGGTTTTGTTGATAACAACAAATATTATGTTTAACCTTCTGTCATCATTTCTAAATGAATTTTAAAGAAATATGACAATATAGAACCACAAAACTGTTACAGAGAGAGGAAAAACTAGATGTGTCATTACAACATGAATGGCTCTGCTTGCTAAAAAACTTACAATTTTTATGAGTGGAAAATTACAGCTAAAATTTTGTACCCAAAGGTGATATTAAATTGTATAACTAACCAAAGATTATTTAGAATTTTAGTTTATTTCAGAGTTAAGTATGACGTCTATTATCTCTAAACAAGTACACATTTTTGTTAAGGGGCCGGGACGGCTGAAGCACGTCTCCAGGTGCATGATTTTAGTCAATGTATTGAATAACCATTGGTGATCTTCTGATGTTTTCTGTTTTTTGGTCGGGTTGTTGTCTCTATGACACATTCCTCATTTCTATTCTCCATTTAACCATATGATCACAACTATCAGAGTTGGTTCCAAGATGAAAAAATAACATATTTATATTATTATTTTATCCAAGACTAGAGCATAATTGATTCTTTACGTTCAAATACTTTAGTAGTACATTTTAGATGTATATATCATAGTCTACAATTTCCTTTGTTCTACATTTAAATGTCTAATAACTATAATTTGAATGTACTTTTTGAAACAACCGGTAACAGATGTTTGAAATTTAATAATTATATTAAAATCATTAACTTGTTGAATGCCTAAATATAGATGTGAATAGTGCGGATAAGCCGATACAATCATTCCAACTATTGGGGAATAAACTACACAAAATAGGAAATTAGCTTATCACTTGATTTATTGTGAAAACATAAAATAGACATTCGATTATTAAAAATTAATTAAGCTAGAAATTTATAAGAAGTTGTAAACAATAGTACTAAGACTACGTCTTATAAACTCTTTAATTCAAAAATATTTTTTTTAAATTCACAATCATGTTTTCCATCATATCAAGACAGTGATCTTCCTTATTGAAATTTGTACAAGTTTCTACTGATTGATTGATTGATTGATTGATAGCTGTATAACACCACTTTCAACACTATTGTGCTATTTGTAGCAGGAAGTTTTTATTGGCGGAAGAAGTAAGGGTGCCCGTAGAGATCCATAATCTTCTGAAAATGTCTGACTGTGCGAGGGATGTATATCCAGTCAAGGTTGTTAAACACTTCCATCATCACCTTCTAAAAGAAAACTTACAATCCCATTCAATTAAGATAGTAGTCCAGTGTATACAGGTTTCTAAAAGGCAATTAAGCAGTTTGAAAAATACATGCTCTGGATTCACTTAGTAAGTATAGCAACCTGAGGAAATTTATCTGAATTCTAAATCAATATCAGGTTATTTAAGGTTCACTAAAAGGGATTAACAAATATGGCAGTGTTTTCTTCTCTTGAGTACAGACAAAACCAGTGAGTGTATCCAAGAAGAAAAGATGTATTTTGTGTTTCAGAATATTAAAAACTTACCTGGATTTTGATGCCAATTATTTTTTAAGTCATACTGTCCTTAAATCACCTATTGTTTGCAGATGACTTCTGGCCATATGTCTGTCGATACATCAATAATATCAACAAGTTTTTTTATCAATAAGGGCAGATCCAAAATACAAGTTTTTAATAGGGTAGATCCAAAATAAATATTGATCTCAATTTCTAGTCTGCATTCAAAACAACTTTCAGTGTAAACACCATTTTTATTTATATGACTGATCTTCAAATAAGGCATTTCTAACAAAGAAAGAATTGATTTCAATAATTTTTTTGTATTGTAGGTTTTCTTTTTAAGGTTGGCCATTCTAAATTAGAATTTATTGTGCAAAAATACTTGAGTGTGAACAGACAAACAAAGAAAATAAAAATGAAAACATGGGGTACAATACCAGTATACAACATGTATTTAAAAGCTTTTTCATGTAAATAGTTGACACACACAATATTGGATACTTGTATTAGTTTTAAAATTATTTTAGTTTAGAAGCTTACAAGAACAAAATAAAACATTTACCCTTGAAAAGCCCATGATATGCTAAAGGATATCCAAAATCATAATTTGGACAGAAAACAAAACAAAACTAGAAGGTGGTGTGGTGTCATTGCAGACAATTGCACCCCCTCAGATAAAACAATTATTGATTGTTTGGTGATTGCTTTACACCAAGTTAACACAAAAGCTTATATTGTGGCAAGAAATGATGAAGATCCATGATATGTCAACAAAACAAGTCACTAAAAAAAATCTGATCAAATCTTTTTCATGAAACCTTGTTCTGCAGTGGCAGATCCAGGGGAGGGTTCCAGGGGTTGGCCCCCCTTTTGTTGGATGATCAATGCATTTGAATGGGGACATATGGTTGGAACCCCCTTTGTCCTGGGTTGGGAACCCCCCTTTTTAAAATGGCAGGATCCACTTATGTTCTGAATATGGATGAAATGTTTGCCACTGAATTCAAAGCTAACAACAATCAATCATCTCTTTGCATTTTAGAATTTCAATAGGGATTAATCTTAAAACATGCAAAGAGGGATATGTAAACAAAAGGAAGCTGACATTTTCATGAATCTTTATTTATTATTTATAATAGTTCCTACAAGTGTTTTTGCTTCAAGACTTTCTTTAAGTATAAATTCAGCATTCCCTCGAGCTCAATCTCTCTATTTACAAACCATACCTACACAAATATATCATAATGATCAGTATCATTCCTATGTTACATGTTTATATTATCTACAAATTCAAAAGGGTTCAAATATGAAGGCCATTAGTCTTTTAATAGTATACACTGATAACATTTACACCACTAAATTTGTATTACTTTTAGGCTTTGGTTATGTACAGCTTGTCACTAAAATAACATTATGTAAAACTTCTGGCTTTTTCATGAAAGTGAGAAGAAAAAAACATTTCCCCACAAACCTAAAATATCCAATTTTATTTTTAAAACATGCATTTCAAATGCAACTTTTGCAGTCTTGAACAGTCTTTTCATCTCAAATTCTAGTTTTAATCAACCTTTTTTTAGTTGAACACTCATTTCTCCACATTGTATAATGTTGTTTTGTGTGAAAAAGACAGTCAAGAAAAAACTGTGGTAAAAATCTAATTATTCATTGAAGAATCTCAAACACAAGAGAAAAAAAACTATTTTATTAAACATTTCCATAACTTTCATGTGACTTTGATATATAGAGAATAATACATGGCAAAATCCGTATCATATGTCGTATCATGCCGAGACATCAATATCAGCCCAAGGGCCTTTAGGCCCGAGGGATATCATGATATTGGTTGAGGGTGATACGGCATGTGATACGGATTTTGCCATGTATTATAGGCTTTATCATATATTTCAACAGAAGAGTTTTATATTATATGAACTGTTTTCTGATCCATAGCAATGGGTTACCTTCAGTTCTGCTTTTGTCTTGTTTCAAAGCTTTAAAATAACTGCTCAATTATTTATACGAAGCACCTAGGTTACCTTACAATCTGTTGTTTTGAAAATATTTTGTTTATTTTTGTATATATTTGAGTGTTTTGTATTTTTTATAGTTGCATTTAGTGTGCCAAATTTTTTTTTATAGTTGCATTTAGTGTGCCAAATTTTTTTTTGTAAAAACTTGATGTTCTTGACGTTCATACAATATGAAAACTTGATGTTCGTGACGTTACATACCAAATATGACGTCATTCAAAAAATTGACCTATTGTTAGAAAAAAAATTCTTAAGCAAAAAAAAACAAAATAAACTGACTTTAGTTGAAAAAAAAACAAAAGGTATGCGATACGGATTTTACCATGTGATACGGGTTTAGCCATGCGATACGGGGTATGCGATACAGGGTAGGTGATACAGACTGGAAAAAAGAACCTTTATTAGATATACAAAATAGCTGTATTTTGTACTAAATATATGATAAATATATATTGTCCACTAAAAATGTATCTATGGTAAAAGACAGAAGCAGCAAACACTAATTTTTCAAGTGTTTGGTTTGACCAAGCTTGGGATAGAAACAGCAGAGGTAAGCAAACTACCAAAAGACAATGAAGATGTTTGATTACCATATGGATCAACTGTAATAAATATGCTAAGAGCTTTAAAAAAAAACTTTAAAAATATATTTATAAATTCCAAAAGTGAATTAAGCACAGTGGCGGATCCAGAAATTTTTACATTTATAAGTTGGGACCCACAGACTGCCTAAGAGGGAAGCCCACACTAGTCATGCTTCAGTCATTACCTAAATAATCAACCAAATTCATATCCCCTTAACCAGCTTCTAATCCAGCTACAAGAAAATTGGCAACAATGCACACAGGGTTTATAATGTAACTTTAAGATACCTTGGTGAATGTTTGTAGTATATTTCAATCCTTATATCTATGTCATGGTAAAAAGGTCCCAACTGTAACATCAATGATCATGCTATCTATTGTTGTCCCAACATCTTCAGGTCAACAAATTCATCCAGATGTAGTAACATTGTTTATAAAACCTGAAAAATATAATATCTGTTAAATGCAACCATACACATTCAAATGAAGTATCATTGGAACATTTTATTACTACAACAGTTTAATTCAACAATGACTTGAAATCATTATATAATGGTGTAATGACCTTGAAAATGTTGTTACATTTCAAGATTTAAAATTAAGATACTTCTATAACAATTTAATCCAACCCTGACTTCAAATCAATATACATTCGACTTAATTTTTTTTTATGTATATAATTCTCGATTTGAATAATAGACATGGCTTGAAGAAACTTGACACAAAAAACCACGAGATGTGTAAGACATATCTATACAGGTCTTTTTCATGTATACTTCTCTTTAACAATAACTTGTTCAGTTCTTTGTACAATTGTTATAGTACTGTTATTATGTTACATACATTGTACATGACATATGAAATAATAAAATCGCTATTTTCCAGTGAATAATTTATGTTAGTCACTCTTGGAAACCTCACAATTAACTAAGTAAATAAGACCTTTTGCCATTTTCTTCATTGTATATTTTAAAATAAGTCAACAATTTGGCCACTAAGGAAGAATGGATTTATGATTTAGGGTTGAAATCACATAAGTACATCTAACAGGCTATTATTTGAACTTGGAATTATTTTTAATTATGGAATTTGCTTGATTTCTTGTGTTTAAAATTTATAATAAATTTCATGTTTATTTGGTATTATCATCTTTTGAGTGGTTAAATAACACTTTTTCTCTAACTCTATGGGAATTTATCCCTTTCCAAACCCATTGTATAAAAAAATTTAATCAACGTGTGGTTGCTGGTGATCTCAAAAGATCATTGGATGATTTTAAGGGTCATGACCTTTTTAGCTAACTGAATGAATCAAAATATGATAACAGGTGTTAATGAAATTGACAACTTCGTGCAATGTGAAAGGCACTCGAAGGGGATTTTCGGTTAACAAAAAAAGAAAATGTCTTTTTAATCATTAGAGAAACAGATTCTTACATAGTTACTCATGGATTATCTGATTTATCCAATCTCGATAGTTAAATTATATAAATTTTAAAGTCCTCGCCGAGGCGGCTCGGACTTTAAAATTGATAATTTAACTATCTCGATTGGATAAATCCGATAATCCACTGGTATCAATGTAAGAATCTATATTTATACAATGTATTTTGGTTAGATAGTGTTGTGCGCGGCACAGTACATTCTATTGAAAATATACTATTTTCTTTTAATAGAAAGTGTTGTGCCCAGCACAAAACATTTCAGTACAGAATAAACATGGAATTTATTAAAAAATTCAATACGGTAATAAGAAATCAAGCAAATTCCATAATTAAAAATAATTCCAAGTTCAAATAATTTTATTAATAGCCTCAGTTATCTGTTTCTGTGGCTAATAGTGAAATTAATATAAATGTACATGTACAAAGTTTCCAAATTTTTTTTGGACCAGTCAGACATTTTATGTCTTATCCCGATTTTAATCTCTTTAGTCTAAGTACCAAAAGACAATTATGGTAATCGGTTGGCCATCATAAAACCAATGGTTGACAATAAAAAAAAAACGATATTAAACTTTACGTTGAAAAATATTAGATTTTCTGAGGTAAACTGTTAAATTGACAGTTCATCATTTGAAAATTGTTGAAGTGTGCAACATCAGTGTACTCATATCTGCCTGAAACTCTTTATTTGTACAAAATAACATTGTCAAACAAAAATATCAGTGAGGGTCTGTACAGGATTTACAAAATAAAGATTTATGGGTAAAAAGGTGCAGAATCATAGCCTTCAAAATACTGATTAGACAAAAAAATAAAGAATAGAGGAATGGTGTGGAAAAATATATACATGTACACAAAATGTACATGTATATTATAAAGTAATACTATAGAATGGAAAAAATGGTATAAACAAAAAAAACAAAAAAGAAATGATGGACCCAATCCAGACCCTTTAAATGATGAAAGGCATTAAATTACATCTTCTTTTATGGATAGATTTCTAACAATTGTTTGGTTATGTTATTTATCTGAATCAACATCATACTAGTCTATTATTGACTTTTCATGAGGTTAATACAAAATACAAAGATTTATCAACCCAAGCCATATGATATTCACTGAGGTCAATGGTAGATGGTTAATGTCATATCTCTAGGGTTGATAAATTCTTTGAATCAATTGAAACCAAAAGTCTGCAATTATTTTATCCTTCTATTTTCTAGTATTTGCTCACGATACTTTTAAAACTGTTCAATATTGTCATACTTGAAAATATATCATCTTCTTCTTTTGCAGTTGCTTATTTTCATAAGTTAAAATATTCAATAGTTTACCAAAAAAAAAAAAAATACACTGAAAATAAGACGAAAAAGAGGGGGGGGGGGACCATGAAATAACATGAAATCTACAATTCGGTACACAGTCACAGTTCCTAAATCTAAGATTAACCTCTCTCTATTTTTGCGACGGTTATCATAATGTTTTTAAAAGAGGATTTCCTATGCTTTTAGATAGTGAGAACACAGAAAATTTAAAGTCTTGAGGAAAAGGGTTTTTTTCAGGGGTCAGATACCCGCTTTTTCAGACCATCAATGCATTTTAAATGGGGACATATAGTTTGAACAGCCTCCACCCTTATTTCCTTGATTGTGAAACCCTCCTTTTGGATATAACGGTAGATGGATCTACCCATGTTGTCATTTGGAATAAAAAAAAATATATTATATAATTAATAGGGATAGTAACCAAAATGTTCTATTTTATAATTCAAGTGATACTGCCACCTTTTTGAACTAAAACTGGAAGATCCATGTACATGCAAAAGCCTATATCAGTGTATATTCAGTATAAGACCTATATATTATGACCAGATCCCAGCGAGATACATGTACATGGAATTACATTAAACATGTTAAAGAGACAATTTTTAATAAGTATTAATCAGACTTAAATTACATTATAAAATTGTCCATTGAATATGAAAACATCCATCTAATAACATTATATTATTAAATGACAAAATTACCATGATTAATATGGAAACACGACTTATAAAACTACATGTATTAAAATGTTTATCAATGATAAAATCCTTTCAATTATAATTCATAAATGCATTTGAAAATTCCACATTTCAAAACCTGATTGTTTCCAACTTTAAGAATAAGTTAAGTGTGAACTTTAACTGAGTCATTAGGTGTATTGTCTTCTACTGTTATCATTGGAAATTTCTTCCTTCATTTTATATTTGTACATTTGACAACACAAAAATCATCAGTATTACATGTATTAAAACAATATCGAAAGTTTGACATTTGATCATGGAATTTTTTTACAAATAAATAAAATGAGTGAAAAAAAATTAATTTGGTTGCATATATAACCACTTGCAGTTTAAGAGGGGGACCTTTATCGGGACTCCAGAATGGGGTGTTTATAAGCACGGAATTTTAGGATGGACCCTTTCGAGAATCCGGGTCGTCCATTCAAGCCCATTTACCTTCGCTCCCAATTATGTTCACAGTCTGAAGCTGTCAAACTAAACTAAAAATATTCTCTCTGGCAGAAGAGGTAGAGGGGTGATACCTTAATTTTAAGAATGAATGAAACGTTTATTCTTAACAAAAGAATTTGAGTTGCACAATGTTGCACAATTGTTACGAGAGAATATTTGATAAACTTTCTTTTTGATAACAACATGAACCTATAACACATGTATGTATTTATACGTTATAAGTTGGAAATTACACCCAACAGTGTTAGAATTAGATTTTTCTGCTGACAAATGTATTTTTTCATAATATATATATATATATATCTATTTATGCTAATGACATGCATAAGCTGATTTTGAATGGAATTTGCATGTAAAATTTTCACATTTGACTGGGATTAATATACTTACAATAGTCTCAGCATTTAGAATAAAACAGCCAGATTTACATTAAACTTATTTCATCAAACATGACATTATTGAATAGAAATCATAAATAAGATAAACAACCTTGATATACCGGTATATATTGTAGATATATACATGATATATATTTTATGAAATTTATGAAATTTTACTATACCATGTAAATAAAGCATTTACAATGCAGATGAAAACTGTATATATAGCAAATGAAAATGCACTTATGTTTTCAATGAATATTTACATTTGTGGATTAAACTCTAAATTCCAATAAAAATATTCTCCTTTTCTCTTACCATTTTTCTTCAAAGTAGAGAAATATATACTAGTATCAAAACAAAACAGACTTTACCTGGGATTTGACTGCATTAGCCTTGATTGATTTTTACGACCTGTTCATATATAATCTCATTGGTAATATATGTGTAAATTATTCTTTAGTACACAAATTAAATTTCAGGAGAATTCCAGGCATTAGACATCACAGTTTGGATTATTGATTACAGGTTATATCTGTGACAATTGCCTCCTGGACAGACAACCGCTCAAAAACATCAGAGTTTAGAAATGCCACTTTTTAACACTGATCAAAGGTTATAGTCACAGAAAGGTTTTCACAGTATATACCTTTCCAGTAGGTAACCCATTAAGCACATATTCACAGCCCTAATATTCTTATTTTGGTTTGTTTTTTTAATTGTTAATTAACTTATAAATATCTGCTATAGATGATAAGACCACTTTTTCCCCAAAGTTGAAAAAAGTTTTCTAGGTGCAAAGAAGATTTCATTTCTACAAGTATACATATACATGTACATGTAACCAGATTCATTAGAAGTTATAAAATACAACACAGAGCCTGAACATGCTTCATTGTACACCTGACATTTTGACTTTAATTTTCACCATGGCCAGCATCCTTTGAATTGTAATTTGATACACCTGCTTATTTTAAGATCTTATCTAGCAGATCATTATTGCTGTTTGCCATTTCTATGCATCTACATGTGACAGCAACTATCGTGTCCATTACCGTTTGAGATATTTTTAGTTTTTGTTTACATTTTATTATAGAATTAAACACCTTTTTATAGGAATTTATTGGTGTATAAACCAGACCAATTCACTCACAAACAAATAAAAGTCTGAAGGAATTTTTTATGATATGTTTGTGAGTGACTTGGTCCAGTTTATACACCAATAAATTCCTTTAAAAAGGCGTTTAATCCTTATAATTCTTAAAAATGGGAGATAGGGAATATATTTTTTCACACTCTTTACCTCTATCACACGTAAACTGTATATATATTTATGTCATTAAATAAGCCTGGCGCATGAATATTTATTTTGGTTAACGCAAAAATATACACTCAATGAAATTTGCTATCTGATAAAAAATAAACTCCAAAAACTATAACTATCATTCAAAAAAAAAAAAAATGTTTTTGTGTTAACTATTTTATTTAATGATTAACCTGTAGTGAAAATAAATTTGGTTAACGTCAATGTTATTATTGCCGCCAGCTTGATTACATTGGTTAAGAAAATAAGTTCAGTCAATGTCCTCTATCGAAAAATAACCAACGTCAAGATCAACTATCGGAAGTCCTCTTGACCTATCATATCAACGTATTCCCTAATATGCAAATAGTATAAGATAGATATATATAAAGACTAAGTTAACAATGGTCATTAAAGAGCAATTGAATATCTTCTTTAAGACTCTTAAAGATGATTTCTGATGTATTAATATTTTTGTATCCATTCAATATGTCAATTGATGCCATGTAAAAAGAAAGTGGCGTTATCCAATCAAAATGAACGTTACAAAGGTTGTTGCATTAAAATTAGGTGTAGTATGGTTAAATTTTATTTTAAAATCAATTACTTTGTCAAATCTTTGTGAAATCTTATGAAATTGGATAGAAGCTTCCTTTTCTCAAAAGAGTATCCAGAGCGAAGGGATGAATTTATATATTTAATTTCCCCATACTTTAGTGTTACTGATAAAAGAAATTTCATTTTGCAATTTTAATACAAGTAGATACTGTCATTTTTAAGTAACTGATTTGGATATTTTCTCCAACATCAATGACCATTAGATTCTTAATCAACACAATTCATTAATTTAAACATAAAAGATTAAAAAGATAGTCTCTAAAGTATGTTCAACTTGCTATTGAGTAGTTTTGAATGTCAGAAAAGGGCTTTCGTTGTTGAAGGCCACACTGTGACCTATAGTTGTTTTAAAATGTTCATGTCATTTTGGTCTGTTGTGGATAGTTGTCTCCTTCTTTTTTATATTAAGGAAGTGAAGGTAATTTTGACTGATCAATGCATGTACATCTCAATCTAATTAAAAACCGATCTTTCATGGCTCCCGTTTTCGGGCTAGAACCACACTCCCCCCCCCCCCCCCCCAATTTTTTTTTTATTGGATAAAAAATCACCAGGCCACTTTTGAATGATGTTACAAAACATATACACCACACCTTACTCATTAACATATTTAAACGAACTCATCCTACAGATTTGTCGTTTAAATATGTTAACTCATAAATAGTGTGGTACATGTATAGAACGTGACGGTACCCAAATTGCATCTATTTTGACAGTTTTTTCAACTACGTTTTATTATGATTGAGACAAACATTTCCATTTTGTGTTTATTTTGAAGCCGTATCCTTCTTTATTATATAGGTTCACCAATTTGATTTTCAACTTATATGGAATCATTGAAAAATTGGTCTGATCTAACCTCCAAACCATCAATGATTCTGTAAAGAGGAGTACCCAAATTGCATCCATACTTAAATTTGCATTGTCAAAAGTCGAATAACAATCTTTTGTAGATTTTTTTCAAATATTTTATATCTAAATTTATTTACCTATGTTGAAAGACATGCATACTATCGGATCATAAAATTACAACATGTTTAGTCTCTAGGAAATCTTGTAAGATTTCCACTCCTATTTTTGCTATAAAATAAGTGCAACTTGGGTACTCGTTGCAATTTGGGTACTGCTACGTTATAATACTTGTCTCATTTCAAAAAGTGAATATTTGCCTGTTGAAAAAATTGAATGAGATGCTACATTGTACATTGTTTCGTTGCTTCTGGAACAGACTTGGACGTACAGCCTTGGATCCATATATATCGACCTATATTTGTTCAGTTTTCGTACAGATTTAATCTTAGATTGGTAGTAAGACTTAAAGAGTAATCCCACGGTCCCAGCTTGTCTGGCAAAACAGCCATTGGACGCACAGGCACTTGTGTCTATCCATGCGATGGTTGACTATCCATTATCATATAAAGAGTATATATATAGTCAACCTTAGCATGGATAGAAGGATAGAAACAAGTGCCTGTGTCCAAAGCGGATCGAGACTGGTGACCTAAACAAAAAATTATTAGCCACTTTCTTTTAAGAAAAGAATCTGGGTCCGTTGGCGCCCATTCATGTTCGCACCAATTCCTGTTCGCCCCCTTTCACTTTCGCACCTTACATGTTTGCGCCCAATTTAATTGGTTTTGAGTTTAATAACTTTGTAATCAAGTTTTGGCAAGTGTATTCTTATAAGTATATTTGTTGTCATTGTCTCAAAATGAAGTGAGACAGCATTTCAAGTTTTTGTGTGTTGAATAAATCTTAATCATGTTTTCGATAGTGTATTGTTAAAATAAATAAAAATCTTTTCTTAATAAAGTGGGATTCTGTCAACGTTTTATTTTGTGTTGAACAAGTCTTACATGTAATCATGTTTTGATTAGGTGTATTGCTATAATTCTGTTTCATTGACTTGTTTCAAAATAAAGTGAGATTCTGACAACGTTTCTTTTAGGGTGTTGAATAAATTTTATCATTTTTTGGTTATAACAAGGATTTGTAACTATACAAATCCTTGGTTATAATAGTGCATTCAAGTTACTCATGTTACTATATTTTCTTGTTTCATTGTTTCAGATCAAAATAAAGGGACCAAGCTTTTATAAAAAAAATATCTTTTGTGTTTTTCGATTAAAATCTTCAATGTTTACTCATCATTTGCTCATACCATGGAAGTATTATATTGACAGGAACTCCAACAAGCAGACTTCAAACGTTTAAAGTGCGATGCCGCAAAATCTTTAAGTATCTGTTAATTAATAAAATTGAGAATGGAAATGGGGAATGTGTCAAAGAGACAACAACCCGACCAAAATAAAAAAACACAACAGCAGAAGGTCACCAACAGGTCTTCAATGTAGCGAGAAATTCCCGCACCCGGAGGCGTCCTTCAGTGATAATGAACTCCATACTAATTTCCAAATTGTACACAAGAAACTAAAATTTAAATAATACAAGACTAACAAAGGCCAGAGGCTCCTGACTTGGGACAGGCGCAAAAATGCGGCGGGGTTAAACATGTTTGTGAGATCTCAACCCTCCCCTTATACCTCTAACCAGTGTAGAAAAGTAAAAGCATAACAATACGCACATTAAAATTCAGTTCAAGAGAAGTCCGAGTCTGATGTCAGAAGATGTAACCAAAGAAAATAAACAAAATGACAATAATACATAAATAACAACAGACTACTAGCAGTTAACTGACATGCCAGCTCCAGACTTCAATTAAACTGACTGAAAGATTATGATTTCATCATATGAACATCAGGCACAATCCTTCCCGTAAGGGGTTTAGTATCATACCATCATAACATATATGAGAAG
This sequence comes from Mytilus trossulus, assembly GCF_036588685.1. Classification (NCBI taxonomy): domain Eukaryota; kingdom Metazoa; phylum Mollusca; class Bivalvia; order Mytilida; family Mytilidae; genus Mytilus; species Mytilus trossulus. The sequence continues at coordinate 43,342,049 of NC_086375.1, read as the reverse complement.
AACATAACACATGTCATGCCAACAACTGTTTTTAGAATAAATGTGTTTAGTTCCGACGCAAAGACCTTATCAGTGACTCAATATTAACGCCAAAATATGCAATCTTTAATGACTTGACAACAGTATCGTAATTATATCCCTTCTTAATAAGTCTATTCAAAGGTTTTGTAAGTTTATGAGGTGAATACTGACACCTTTGTGCTTTATAAAGAATATTTCCATAAAAAATTGGATGTGAAATACCTGAACGTATAAAAAGTCTCCATGTTGAGCTATATTTACGAATGATGTCTTTATACCGATGATAAAATTTAGTAAATGTTTTGACTAGTTTGTGATATCGAAAACCCTGGTGTAATAATTTTTCAGTAATACATAAATTTCTCTCGTTAAAATCTAAAACATTGTTACATACACGCGTTCAGGTATTTCACATCCAATTTTTTATGGAAATATTCTTTATAAAGCTCTCTCGTTAAAATCTAAAACATTGTTACATACACGAGCGAATCGTACAAGTTGAGATATATAAACACCGTGAGTTGGTGACAAGGGAACGTCACCATCTAAAAACGGATAATTAACGATAGGAAATGAAAAATCATCCCTTTTATCATAAATTTTAGTATTCAGCTTTCCGTTAGTGATATAGATATCAAGATTGAGGAAAGGGCAGTGGTCATTGTTAGTATTAGCTTTATTTAAAGTAAGTTCACCAGGATAAATTTCATTAATATACATACTGAAGTCGTCATTATTGAGCCAAAATATCATCCAAATATCTAAAAGTATTATTAAATTTGTTTATCAGATGTTGTTTTGATGGGTCTTTGCTTATTTTTGTCATAAATTGTAACTCGTAACAATACAAAAAGAGGTCCGCAATAAGTGGTGCACAGTTAGTCCCCATTGGAATTCCGATAATCTGACGATATACGGAATCCCCAAAGCGAACAAAAATGTTATCTAGTAAAAATTCAAGGGCATATATAGTATCAAAGCATGTCCAATTAACATAGTTTTTTTGTTTATTGCTACTAAAAAATGACCTAAAAGAGTTTGAACATATATATTCACATTCTGATTTTTTGAATGCCCATTTAATTAGGTGTGTGAATTTTTTCTTAATGAGAATGTGAGGCAATGTGGTATACAGGGTAGAAAAATCAAAACTTTGAACAGATTCAAAATCACCAATATAAGCATGCAATTTATCAAGTACTTCCCAGGGGCGGATGCAGGAATTTTCGAAAGGAAGGTGCTAACCCAGGGCAAAGGGGGGGTGCAAAACATATGTCCCGATACAAATGCATTGATCGGCAAAAAAAAAGGGGGGGGGTGCGCACCCCTGGAACCCCCCCTCTGGATCCGCCACTGCTTCCAACGAGTTCTTGACACTCCAAAAGTAATTTATTCCACTATTTTCGAAGGCCTTATTTGAACAATTTATTATAAAGTTTTTAATTGTACCAAGTGTGATGGTAAGAATAATAGACAATTTAGTAGTTGAACAATGGCTTGAAGACGAAATAAATCTATATTTGTAAGGGGTTTTGTGTAGCTTCCGAAGCCAATACATAGTTGGGACTTTCATTGTATTTGGCTCTGCTTGTAAAGTGGTGGCTAAAAGTTTATGTTTGTTACAGATTTCGTTTTCTGAAAATGGAGTCAGTTGGAATGTTGGTGAATTGGTGATTTCCTTTTTCTTTAACTCGACATGTCTTATGGATGCATGGGATCCTTTCAAATTTTTGAACCTCGTGAAAAATCGCAATTACGGAACATACCGAAATAAATGGATGTGTACTTAATTGTCAAGGAATTGACATTTACTGACAGTGTGAATGGCAAATATGTCAATATTTACGGGTTTTGCTGCTTAAAAACAAATAAAAAAGAAATGAAACAAAATTCTCGCAACTGTTTTCAACACATAGAAAAAAACCTGAGGAAGCAATACACATTCAAGTATAGGTACAAATGTAACAATCAATCTTAAAATAGTAGGATTTTTTATTCATAAGAGCACGTGTAACTGTATATTTTAAGCTTGAAAATCATAATGTTTTCATGTAAAATAAACGGAAAAATTATCAATGATAATTATTGATATTTCGGAACTGTTTAGCTTTTTTAAAAACACACCAATAAATTCAAATGTGATTTCCATGATAAAAAAAAATAACTGCTCAGACTCAATTAACAATGATTAAAGTGATCATTCTTTAAATGCATTCAGAAATATTTAAAACCATCCGTAAAAATAAATCTGTCAACGAAACATCAGAATATTCTTGGACTAGGTTAAATGTTAAGATTTGTTTACAACGAATTATCATAAAAGGTGTAAAAATTAATCTGATTGACTCGTAACCTGATATTGCTATATAGAGGACATCACATGTGTGTAATTATTTACATCTTTTAGTCTTTAAAATATATTTAATAAGTAAGTAATATCATTTTACGATAGAGAAAACCATATATCTTTGCGTTACTCTCGATACGAGTTTACGATCTTTGACTTGAAATTTAAGTTATTGGGCGCCATCTGGCACACTTCACGCGCATCAGATTATTTTCTGCTAACACTCTTCTACAGACTCATTTAATTTTTATAACACGATATTTTCCGATTTTGCAGTTATATTGATAAAACTATACCTAACAAAACCAAAAATAATCTTTACTTCTTTCTAAATATAGTTAATTTTCTTTTGTCATTCTGTGAAATATGGACCGATTTTTTAGATTGTTTCAGCTGTAGTTTTTATTTTTTGAACAGAAACAAGTGTCATTGTCCATGTAGCGATTCGCAAAAAGCCACAGGAGTTTCTGTGTTTATTTACTATGGTAGGTAGACAAGCCCTTTGATGACAGACAGGGTTGGCAAAAACCCAGGTTTTATGAGTATTGCCCAGCCCAGTGGGAAATACTGGGAAAACCCGGGTTTTACTGGGTTTTAGTGGGTAATACTGGGCAATACTGGGTAATATAAAATACTTGTCTGAATTTTAAAGAGGATTCAGTGATAAACACAAATGTTATACATATAATAAGATATTTAAACCCTATTTTGTTTGTCTAGCATTGGTCTAGATTGGCAAACTGTAAATATAGAGCAAAAACATTTTTTTTCTTCAAATAAATAAAAATCCTAATTTAACATGGTTTAAGAATTAATAATTACTTGTAAGTAAAATTACATATAAATAATGTCACTAATTAATTAGTAATTATGCAGATTAGAACACATTTGTTTATGTTACAATAATCAGCCCTTATAATTGTATAAGTTTTATTGGCATTTTTCCCTTAGGGTGTTTATTTAGCAATATGAATGTATTACAAATAAAATTAACAAGTCACTTAAACACTGCAATAAAATGCATGTTCAAAGTTTGGATTATTAAAACAATGCTTGGTAATTAAAAAGGTATCTTTAAATGTACAAATCCTCTGTTCTGCCTACATATATAGAATTAATAGAGAAAAGAATGAAATTGATATTTCAATCTTCTAGAAATGACTGTCAATGGTTATCTGTATAAGAAGTATATAATTAAGAAATAATTCATGGGGGCTTGAATATATCGTGATTTTACCACGGGTTGGCCCTTTATGACAAATATTTTACCCTGAGCGATACCATGAATTATTTCGATTCTAATAGGTAAAATACGGCAATTCTTTTGGATCGAAGCGCTCTAGATGGAGGCAAATATTTGCCATTCCCATAAATCAAATTGGCGTAAAAGAACGGAGAAAACTGAATTAGTAACATGCTTAAAATATTCAAAATAACGTATATAGATAGTTTTGAATTAATTTAAATGATAATTTACTAATATGTCTTAAATGTTTAAACAAATATGGCTTATAACACATTTTAGCATCGTTTTACGTTTCCATGTTGTGATGATTTTCGGTTTTTCAAGCGTGTATTTTCCCGTAAAATGCTCATATTCTAACGTCACCCTTTTATGCATCGCGAAACTCATTCATAAAAAAGCATTTGACGTGGGAGTACGATGAGAACAGCCTATGTAATATATTCAAATTTTACCACGGGTGTGTACTCAAAGCTTTTGAAGGACGTCATGTTAGAATTAGCTGTTATACTATGAAACTGTACCAAGTCTTTACTATTTAGTGTTAAAATAAGCATAGAAAATCATATTGCCCAGTATTGCCCACTATTGCCAATTTCTGGGAGTATTGCCCAGCCCGGGAAAACCCGGGTTTTCCCACCCGGGAATTTCGGGCGGGTAATACTTTGCCAACCCTGATGACAGATCACGTGATAAGATCAGTTTCTGCAAACTTTACAGGCGACAGCGGCATCACAGATACCCTACAAAGGAGTTATCACGTACTTGACAAACTGAGTCGGAAGCTCATATTTTCTTAAAGAAATCAGTGGGATCCGAATGTGCTAATTTTTCGTTGGAGTTCCTGTCAATATAATACTTCCATGCTCATACCAAGCTAAATACATTCAGTATTTACACCAAAGTAATTTAAAACAACAATCATCATTTTCCAATCATTCAACTGGAATTTGTATTAAAATTGGGCGCGAACGTGTAGAGTGCGAACAGACCTTGGGTGCAAATGTGCGAGGTGCCAACGTGTAGGGTGCCAAAGTGTATAATTTTTGGCGCGAACGGACCTGATTCCTTTAGAAACAAGTGCCTGTGGTTTGATTTCAGAGTTATCTCAGACTCGGTTCGGGCTAGCTGCCGAACCGTTGCTCATAGGTACGTATTTGCGGACCATATAGTATGGTCCGCAAATAGTAAAAAAATAACAGAAGGACCTAAAACAGATCTACGGTCCGCACCTACATGTAGGGTCGAGCCGAATCCTCCCAAATTTTTACAACGTAAATACTGCTTTTCACCCATTATTACTCAAAGAGGACACTATGATTTTATATATATTTAAAGCATTATCATTTGAATTCATATATTTTTGTATCGGCAAACTTTTTAACAATAGAATAATAAAATTTACCATACACATACTGTCGAACAATCTGCTTGGTTGTTTTTTAACCGCAGTTGTCTTTCTTGTTTTGTAGGGTTTCTCTAGTTCAGGTCAACTACTCCGGACTCGACCCGAAATATACTATTACTACTTCTACTCGCTGATGGATAACTCGGACTTAAACAGCCACTAGGGTCTGACATATCAGTGTCTCGCACAGTTCGTCCCGAAATATGCGCACTCCCCGTATATTTGTAAAAAAATATAAGACTTTTAATTTGCAAACGATAATTTAAAAGGTTCATCATAACAAATAGACAAATATGGCCGAATTTTTAACTCAAAAATTACTCTGTATATAGGGATAGTAGATCTTCCCATGGATAGAAAACAAATGCCTGTGATTTGTCTAGTTGCGGAGCGACATTTACAAGAACACTGCGGTCCAGGCCATCGTTTCACAAAGAATCGTACGACAATCTTAGATCGTACGTCGGTCGTAAGTCAAATCGTAAGTTTTTGACCGTTTCATAAACAATCGTAAGTAGAATTTTATCGCAAGTTTGATCGTAAACTTACGAGTATTAACAGGCAGTCGTAAGTCAAATCGTAGTGATTTAACCTGTCGACAATTTGTAAAAATCAACAACATTACATTATCTTAAAGAAAAATTGTCATTGGATCATTAGAATATATGTATGTTATATTGTCCCAATCATAAGTAACTGAAAATTTAAATTCCTGAAATAATCGTATTTTCCAGTACATTTGACTTTTTTTCCTTTAACTTAACTTTCAATAGTCCAAATATTTGACCATAAAAACATAGAAGTGAGTACGCTAGCACAGCACTATATATTTACGGAGCCCGGATAGGGAGAGAGAGGGATCGGTACGTCGTGTCACGGTGCTTGTACTAACTGTGTACTAAATATTCAGCAAAAAAAGAAAATTATAAAAGCTTATATTGCTAGTTCTACAACATTTATCACTCATGTTTTACACGGACTTTATGAAGATAACAATAAATACATAGATATATCAAGTCACTTAGATATTAAATTACAATCCTAGTTATGACCCCTTCCCCCACCCCCTTTTCCCCATCTATCAATGCATGTACTGCGGTTATACACTACAGCGGAGGACGATGTTCTTTATTGATAGACATTTTTGAATATATATTACGATTATTTTAAAACAAATAACAGTCCAAAAATTGAGAAAACAATCATTTATAAGTACATGAATGTATTGGTATCAATCCATAGTTTCAATGTAATTTACTAATTACACAGTTGTCATGCCCTCTATCAGGTTCGCGTTTTTTTAGGTATAAAATGTATGCTTCAACCCCGTACTCGTAACCTGCTTGGATTTTTCTAATATATGTAGGTTTGAAAACTATCTTAATTCACTTTGCCATCATGGGATTGTTTATGTCTATAAATTTACTTATCAAATTTCATTTTCAAATTAAGAAAATTGTAAGAATCCTAAATTTTCCAATCCTAAATATGTTTAATTAATTCATTTTTAATTTTTTTTTTTTTAGGTGACGAGATTTTTATTTTTAAGTATTCAAGTGGATGGAAGGAAACATTAGAATTTCTTTGATTTTTCAAGTTCCCACCTTGATGAAAGAAAATAAATTCAACTATCTTTCAAATACAAACAAAAAATCCTTCACTCCATTTCAGCTTCAGATAAATATACTCTTCTCGAAGTCAAGATCTTGTTGAGAGTTAGAATTTGGGATCTTAAAGTCATAATAAACGAGTGAAAAATAATGTTATTCCAACTCTTGAACTAATGCATACAAACGTCATAAACTTACTAGTCTTCTTATCATTGTTAACTACATAAGTGAAATGTATAATGAGAGAAACAATTATAATGTCAATATATGAACTGTGTAATGTATATTATAACATATTTTTTGATACATAAGCATAATATTTTAAAACATAACTTTAAAGAGGAGGCATGCTGTCAAAAATAGTATTATAATTAATACTATTGATCTATGTTTTTGTTTTTCTTTCAATGCTACATGTTTGTAGTGTAACTGTTTATTGACTATCGTTTTGTAATTTTAATATGCCTGTTTGTTTGTTTTTTTGTTGTGTATTTTAGTAACAATCCTATTGTTTGGATTTCAAACTAATAAAATTCTTATTCTTATTCTTATTCTGTGCACGATTTTATCATTTTTTTCGCATAAATTTCGTATAATCGTCATTTTTTTTTTCAATCGGTCAGTGTTGTTGTGAAAATATGGCAGGTAATTAAAGTTCGTAGTTTAAATATAAACGATTGTCACCTGTTTGTCAACAATCAACAAAAAGCATGAATATTGAGCATGTATTTAACATGTACTTAAGAATTGAATGCTTCTTTTTGTAACTTTATTGGGGTGTAAAAGCGTTGACCGAAGTACATTTTGTATGAAGCGCGGAAGCGCTTCATTCTAAAAATGTACGCACGGTCAACGCTTTTACAACCCTATAAAGTTACAAAAAGAAGCATTCAATACTTATAATTACATTTTTTAGCTATGATCATGAAAACGCGAATTTCATATATTTTATTATTTAATTCACCTGTGCACTTTATTGTTGGAACACGTGCTATCATGAATGAAAAGTTGTATTGAGCATTGCAACTGCTTACGGAATAACACGTGATGTGCAGTTAGCCAATCAGAATAAAATATTATAATGAAACATACATCTAATGTAATTATAATCAGATAATAGTTTATTTTAAGGACATTCATGCGTATTGCGATCACCGGATTTTTACGAGATGGGTCACACTGAGGTCACTTTGCATACGGAAAATATGTCGGGGAATTGCTTCCTGGAAGGAAGCAATGGAAGGAAGCAATGAAAAAATAAAGTAAACTTCTTTTAAATATGAACAAATTAAAGAATTTTCTTAAGAAAAAAGTATATGCACATAATGAAAACTATCCATTCAGTTATAAAAAAAAAAGCATATGCATTATTTTTTTTAATTTGAGGTTTCTTAAGACTTTTTAAGAAATGAGCTCGAGCGAAATTATTTTCTCTGTGTCAAAATATTACAATTTTTTATTGTATAGACAGCGCACGGTAGGTTGTCTCTTGAGTATGCATCTCCACGTAAAAAATAGTGTGTTCATTGTATACAGAATTGCTGAAATATTTTGAAAACATTTCATTGCCCCCCTCCCGATTACAAGTGCAAACTTTTGGGCAATCGTTTTTATATTATAATTTGAGCATTTTCGAATTATACGGATGCTAGCAGATACATGTGGTAAATATACTAAACTAGAAGAAAAATGTCAAAGATAGAGAAACGTGGCGTTAAACATCAGCAATAAATCAAAATCAATACTATATCATAAAGAATATCGACAATCTTTTGTGGAATACGAGATATATCCTTTGTTGTATTGAGAACTATTTCCTCATTATATTTGTCTCAAAATCTCATACATCTTCGCCATATATTAATTCTTTTAAAAAATGATAATTACGCATTTTGTCTCGGTCAAGGATTTTTATAGTAAGTAAATCTTTATATACAGGTGGAGACCGTCAAAAGTTTTGTTCATACATGAAGAGTGTACTTTTTTTTTTACGGAGATTGAGATATAACTTAAAAACAGATGTACAAATTAATGTTTAATATGCCTACCAAAATAATCCCCCCTCCCAAAAAAAGAAAGAAAACACAAAAATTTTTAAAAAAAAAATACAATTGCACACAGGCTGAGACATGACTCGTAAATGTTTGTTTTGTTATTTAGTTCATCCACACAAATGAGGGAAAAAGGGGGGGGGGGGTCGGGATCGGAACTCCGGGATCGGGTATTTTTAAATACGGGATTTCGGAATTAATCTTTTCGGGATCTGGGAATTCTTTTTTTCGAATTTCGGGATGGCGGGATTTATTTTAAATTAGTTTAAATTCGGGACCTCTGGATTTCATTTTTTAAAGTCCGGGATTTCGAAATCAGGACCCCTCCTATTTTTTTAGTAGGTATATAGTAGTAGTATGATATAGAGATGATCGATATAATCTCGTTCTCGACCTTCAAGTTTTATGGGTGAAATAGAATTGAGAACAGTTCTTTTCTATATTTGAGATGCTACTTTCAGGGTACATTTTTTTTTTATTCGGTTAATTTTTACCCATATATTATATATAATTTTTATATAGAACAATTTCCTTTGAGGAGACAACCATACGAATCAATACTAGTAAGACAATTCTTTTAAGGATCCACTGAATGTTCTTTAATTAGGATAATATTCCATGTATAACTCTTTAAACCATAAACTATTTATACATGTATCTATTAAAAAGATTTGTGTTCTATTTTTAACATCGAAACTTTCAACAAAATTGCGGACGTAAAAGAAAACACCATTAGAAAAAAACAAACACGTCAGAATACAAAATGTAGCGATGGATTAATGATCGTGAAACATCATTTTTGTTTATTTTTCATTTGTTATAGTCTAAAAACTGTTGTATGAATATTAAATCGGGCAGAATCAATTTGCGCCAATTGCAGTTTCGAAAAGGTATTAATTGCGCCACTCTCTTTTATTTTGATGGTATTAATTGCGCCAATAAATGAAATGAAATTGCGCCACATTTACCTGTTAATATTTTTTTACCTATATCGTAACTGTACAAGTTTTTCCTATATCAAGACAAGACAAGACAAGACAAGACAAGACAAATACTTTATTAAAGTCTCGCCACTTGTTACATATAAAATATACAGCTTTTTAAAACATAAGTTAACAACAAGAGCAACTCTATAAAGAGTTTTGATAGACTATAAAACATTTTTTTCTTAAAATTCTAATGCAAATACAAGTCATCTATCACGATTATAAAATACATTTTCGCTTTATTAAAATTTCATAGCAGATTTTGGCAGTATAAAATACCATATTTTTATTTGTAAAGAGAAATATATTTTTTTCATTATCAGTGTCCAGAAATTAGAACGTTAAATTTTGAGAACTGCGTGTAAAAGAAAAGCAACCAATGTGTTGTCAGAGCGACCTTCAAAAATAATAAATTCAGAGATCTTCAAAATTGAAGAAGAAAATTTAGAAAAGAAAGATTTAAATTATGTGTGTCAGCCTATGTATAGAGAGAAAAGAAAAAGAAAACTGCGTCCGGCTTAATCTAAAAATGGAGAAGAAATTCACAGAATATTGGATGATATTGGTGTTGTTACAAACAAAGATGGTGACTTTGTATTGTGTAACGATCCAGAAAGCGGTATAATTTTATTAGGATGCGAGGCTACAAAAAATATATAAATTGGCGCAATTAGATGATTATTTTATTGGCGCAAATGATACCTATAGTTTTGAAAATTAGGTGGCGCAAAAGAGGTATTGGCGCAATTAAGTTGTGGCGCAAATGAGTTACTTTTTGGCGCAAAAAGATATCGCCCATTAAATCATTGTTCCGACCGTAAAGAAGGTTAAAAATTTAAATGTATTATAGTTTAGTGTCATCTATATGACTGACTGACAGCAGCGGATAATTTATGACCAGTATTAATTTATGTGGTTCCTTTCCTTTTTGATACTTTGAAAATATTTTTAATTGTTCCGAATGGTGTGATAATTTTTAAAATAGGGGATATCTAGTCTTACCGTACAAGACTAAGTTTAGTATTAATGTCCCAAACTTGCCCCCCATTCTGCTTATTTCCTGCTACACGATGTCTTTTCCCAGTGAATATAGGGTCTTTGTATGGACAGTTTTGACATACTACATCTAGAATACAGGGGCGGATCCAGGATTTTGCAAAGTGGGGCGAAGTTTTTTTAATTCGGCGAGCGGAGCGAGGCGAACAAATTTTGGGACCTTTTTTTGGCTAAAAAACATAAAATAAGTGTAAAATGCACTTTTTAAACGGTTCTTGACGTGGGGCATGTATATTTAATAGTTGATGTTAAGTGTAAGAGTTGGACATTTTTGATGTTGTATTCTCCCCATACATAAATTGTCTATCATAAAATTATAGTAAGGGTCAAAAGCTATGAACTGATATATTTGATGTGGGACTTGTCAGTAAAAAATTGACATGGACAATTCTCGCTTGTTGTATGTTAAGTTAGCATAAACTCACAGATTTCTTGTTGTAAACAAGATACACGCCGCGCTATTCGATGAATTTTACAATACGAGCGACACGAGTTAAAAAAGACAAACAAGCAATTTTTATACAAATGTTTGGTTGATATGTTTTACCCAACACAATTGAAAATTAACCAAAGGCTATTAATGAGTCTGAAACGACAACGAATTTGTGAATGACGGTCGACAAATGGAGACATAAAGGCCACACCAGCAGGCAGGTTGCAGTCTGATCTTGATAAAAGTATTCGATATATCAGTTCATGCAAACCCCCGTCCCGAAAAAAAGTACGCCCGTTTTTTATTTATTATGTTCATTTAATGCTATATTATTCTGTTGGAAATTTTCGTTTCTATTAGCCAAAAAGTGCACAAGATTATTGTTTTCAATCTAAATACGGCCAGACTCTCAGATCTCAGACTGCCTCCTCAAACAACGGCTCGAACCTTGCACTTTAAATCTATCCAGAGCTTATACTGACTGGGGATAATTATTCAGCTATGTTATTTTAAGATAGGCGCGGGCGTTTGGGGTTAAACATAATTTCGTAGGTAAATAATATTAATGTGGAACTTTTTTCATGAGATTATAATAGATTATAACTTTTTTTGGTTGAATTGTGAAATATAAGTCAATACGTTCTTGCTCACTCCTTTGTCGCTTTGAAGGTGTCATGATTTTTCATGCTCAGAATTGCAAATGTGTTCCTGTAATTTGAATTTCAAAATGACTGAGTGACGTTTTTTCGACGAACTGGTCAACTCAACCATACCGAATCACTCTACTGTGATGCGACTGCCATATAAGTTAGAGGTTTAGCACTATAAAACCAGGTTCAATCCATCATTTTCTACATTTGAAAATGCCTGTACCAAGTCAGGAATATGACAGTTGTTGTCCATTCGTTTGATGTGTTTTATCATTTGAATTTGCCATTTGATTAGGGACTTTCCGTTTTGAACTTTCCTCGGAGTTCAGTATTTTGTAGTTTTACTTTTGAAATAATCAGTAAATACTGGCGAAAAAAAATCTGTATATGAAAAGAAATGTCTCATAAAAATTAAATACACGGGAAATGGCAAAGTTTACGAAGTATAGTCTAAGTCCAAGCAAAAAGGGGGCGTACGCCCTCATGCCCCCCTCTTTATCCGCCACTACACGCAGTTACTGACAGCTTGTTCAAAGCCAATAACAAATAATAAAAAAATCAAGCATCTAAGACTAAATTCTTACCAAGATTTCTGTAAATCAGTGTTGATTGAGACCCACTGGAAAGAAATGCACCACTATTATTCTGTGTAACAGATTGTCATTGTTGCGTCAACCAGATTGATTTCTTGTTTTACTTCATTTGAATTTTAAAAGTGTAAGAAAAATTGATTTCTTGTCCAAAAATACCGTGTGTTGCACTTATAAACCTTTCTTCTTGTTTTTAAAACATGCTAAATGTTTATAATTACATGATTGTGTAAATTTACATTCAAACATTAGACGAATTGCATTTATTTCAAACGTTCCAGAAAACATGCTCATATTCGAATAAGCTGACAATAATTCAAGTGAAACAGGGATGGGGATATACAAAGTACTGTAAAAGAAAAGTTAGAGTATCTATACTAATAAACGAGAAGACCTAATTTTGTGTGTCGCTTCTCTTCCTTCTACAATGAATTAATCATCATGCCCCTGTGTTCTATATAGGTATAGTCGCATTTGTCATCTTTTCTTATGATTATTCAGTTTGTGTTATTTTGGGAGGAAAACGAAAATAAAGGTGTCAAACCACCAATTAAAAATCCCTATCTGTTCAACCGAATCTTGCAATTTTCACAGCTATCTAAATATTTTACCTTAAGTTTAACTTCAAGGAAACCAGGTATATCCTGAATTGTACATGTATCACCTTTCTACATGCCAATTTTCAACCAATGTTTAAAGTCTTATATGAAATTTCTGATCTTGAAAACACAGGTACTACCAAAATAACTCCCTGTTTTCTGGAAATCTTAAATTAGTGTACTATGAAGCGCATTAATCCTGAATTTTTAACGCAAACTCATAGACAAGTGAATTTTGACTCAAAATGGTCTAAATATATTTCCCTTTCACCAGAAGTTTCATTTCTGCATATTTGTTGGTTAGTTTAAGTAAACAATGACATAAAAAGTACTATTTTGTGTCAGAGTTCAATATACTGTCGAGACCGCACTGTTTTTCCTCATCACAATTATGTAGAAATAGTGGTGAGCAACAGTGAGCAACAGTTTTCACACTTGTTTTAACTGGTCGGCAGATATCCAAACTCAGACACCTGATTTTCGTTTTGAAGGTCGTCTTCATGACTGTTTTCATATTCATTTTCAAAATCCTGTAGCATTTCTTCAATTTTAGCAAACAAGTTCATTCTCCTAGAAGATACATACTTTCTGTCAGATTTACCGTTGTCCCATTAAAAAGTCGCCGGTTGAAATTTTAACATTGCAAAATCTGGTCAAAGGGACGTAATTCGTACAAAACGTCGCAATATTTCGCGGAATCCGCTAGACGGCGTTCATTTACTGTTACTTGACCTTAATAAAGGAATCCAAAGAGCAAAAAATATATATATAGGTCATCGTGCTTGTTTTCGAGATATGAGCCATTGAAATTTTAGCGGGAAAATATTTTCTCTTGACTTTTCATAGCTTTATCATTGACAAGTTAAAGTTCTCAAAAACTGTTAAAAAGTAATTAAAATTTTATAAGACTTTAATTTACAGATTATCGGTTTATCATTATACATGTTAAAGAATTTCAAAAAGAAAAATGGGGGTCACCGGGCAAATTTTTTCAAGGCATTCAAATGGATAAAACCAGAGGATTCTGAAAATCTGACAAAAATCCAAAACCTGACAAGCCAGCTTCCTTAACAGCTGTATCATGATACGTGATATATCTGTAATTTTCCGAATTTTTGATCGATAGTGAACCGTGTCAGTATTTTTCTTTAATTTTTTTTCGTGTAGCCGTCCGTCTCAGTGTTATTCAGTTTTTGTACGAGAACACATATAACAATATTCAAATTTAGGGGCTCAATTAAGCAGAGGAAGTTCCCTTTTTTTGGGGAATCTTTTATGATATCGGAAATTCGTTACCGGCTGAATCAGCTGTTGGATCATTTTTGTTATTGTCTCCCGATCTTACGAGAATATTATGTTCAATACGTTAGTAGATAAACACTCCCATTCGTTGTAGCAAGAACTTTCTATACTAAGTATATACTATTATAGAAAGTCCCTGGTTGTAGTTATATACAAAATGTACATGTCTGTTCAGCTTTCAATAATATTGAAATTCAAGGTCCTCGATAAAAAAAAATCTTGCGTTCTATGATCTTGCTTTACGATATGTATTTTTTAACTTACCAGTTTGATTTCTAACAAATTTTTTTTAAATACAGATAATAATTGTTTGCATAAAAATTGCTTCCAGGATCCAGCAATACTGATATTTCTTTAAGTAAGGAAATCGAAGGAAAACGGGTAATTTTTAGCCACTTATTTTATTGAGAAAAAAATCAGCGGTCACTTTATTAAATGTATTTAATGTTAATAATTATAGGTCAAAGTACGGCCTTCAAGACGGAGCCTTGGCTCACCCCTAACAGCAATCTCAGCTTAAGTTGTTCTTGCTTAAAAATTGCTTCCAGGCTCAAATAATACTTATAAATATAATAATAGTACCCGTCCACGTCCACTTGTATTTTAGTCCATCTGATGAATTTTAGTCCATCTGATGAGTTAAGCCTTTTTCAACTGATTTTTATAGTTCGTTCATATGTTGTTATGTTTGACACTGTCCCAGGTTAAAAAGGGGGGATCCCGCTATCATGCTTAAACCCGCCAAATATATGTATGTGCCTGTCCCATGTCGGCCTGTAATTCAGGGGTTGTCGTTGCATATTTGTTTTTTGTTCAATTTTTACATAAATCAGGTCGTTAGTTTTCTCGTTTGAAATGTTTTACATTGTCATTTTGGGGCCTTTTATAGATGACTATGCGGTATGGGCTTTGCTTATTGCTGAAGGACGTACGGTGACCTATAACTGTTAATTTCTTTGTTATTTTTGGTCTCTTATGGAGAGTTGTCTCATTGGCAATCACACCACATCTTTTATCTATTTTATGCTTTCCTAATGTCCTGATGACTATTTTTTGGATGATACAATAACAAATGCACCGCATAGCGTTATAAAATATGAAATAAAAATATGCATATACTTTTTACATTTCCATAATTGATTGTTGTTTTGCCAGTGGGTTTCTCCTTGACAAAAAAACAACCTAGACACGCACAAGAAACTTTCACAATGCTTAACACATTTTATACCTGTTCATAAATAACATTCAAAGATACTTATAATTTCTAGTAAAAAAGTCCCAATGAATGTAACTGGGTTTTTTTTTTGTATGACTTCATCATTCTTCAACAATAGCAAAAACAGACCGTGCATGAAAAAAACAACCTCCGCCAGTCAATTTTCTAATAAAATCAAAGCAAAAAATTTCACAAAACTAGATTGGACACTTATCATGCTTACCTCACTAAACCTCATTACTATACTAACAAAAAACTGATAATTATTTCAAAATACGATGGTATGAATGTTCTTCCTGGTTTTGAAAGAACGATTCTTTTTATAGACATGAACGCGGCTGTCAAAGAGAGCACCCCTTTTCCATTATTATCGTAAGTCTACGTTACGTTTACGTTACGTTTGCGATCACCTTTGTGAAACACTCGCAGGTAAAATCTTACTATGCATGTAACAGCTGGTGTCAATATTGCATTGATGTTGAAATATAAATGAGTACACTGAAAATTCTAATGAACACATATTCCATACTGAAACAAGGATGTGTTACAATCCTTCTATGTGGTTCCAACGACTAAACAGGAAGACGGGTATGAAGATCTATAAAAAGATTTCATGACGATAACTAGAAAAGCATGCAGGTGAAAAGGTGTGTTTGATTTGCTCAATATCCTACAGGGCAGACATTATTCCATATGAATATCAGTCGTCAAGATTGTTTATTAACGTTTTGATTTTCTTAACATATGATGATGTTTAAAGTTTATATTTTGAAGAAGATCTAATAACTTAATCGATCATTTTTCAGACAAGCTGATCAAGCATTGACCTATACAGATAAGATTTTATTTGGGGGGGGGGGGGGGGGGGGGTGGATAAAAAAATGCTTGTGCGCATTTTTCTTGTTTTAATTCATGTCTTGCATTAGTTTCTGACTCTTTTTTACATAACTTGTCATCCTTATTTTTTTTTGTGCCTTTTTTTGTATTGTACGTGTACTGGTTATTTAAAGAAAAAGAATGTCAACAATGAAAGTGACCTACGGTAAATCATTTAATTACTAATTATATGTACATAAAATCGTTCTTATACGGTTAAAAACAATGAGAAACATCTTTTTTTTAATCTATAAAATAAAATCAAACAGACCTATAAAAATCCAATTGCACGTGTTTGTTTAATCTATTCATATCTTTATTTGTGTTTACATCGCTTATATGGTAACTCTGAGGTCAAATCGACAGTCAATTGGATGGTGTCTGGACTAAAATACACACGAAACGAACCTATATATTATCTACCCCATGCTCAATAAGCCATTTTGTGTTAAATTGTTTTACAAAACATTCAGTGTGTGATGTTCTTGTCTAAATAAGGGGACTACCATTTGATTTTTTGGGGGTGGGAGCTAGGATGAAATTTTAAAAAATGCAGGACATGGGTTTTGAGTTAAAAAAAAGAAAAGAAGGCAGGATGACAGTTCATGTAAAAAAGTCAAAATACACTAATAAAAGGCAGGAACGCATTGAGGGAAAAATAAAACGGCAGGACATGGATGCCCCTTTTTGATAAAAAAAAAAAAGAAAAAGCAACAGAGTGGACGTGTAGGAGTACTTATACATTACTATACTTTAAAAAAGACGTTAAGAAAAGATCCTAATATTCTTTCACACACTAACAGGCCTTTTAAGCCATACCAAATATATAAAGAAATTCAAGCACCCAAGACTAAAGAATTGAATCGGACCGCAGAAAAATGTGATGTTAACATAAGACAGTAAGCCAACAACAAAGTAAAATTCATAGATTTAGAAATTGATATTAAGAAAGACTATAAACTTGGTACAAATGACTCATGTTTCCTTTTAAGAAAAAACTTATAGATACACTTGATGTCGGAATTTGGAAACGCAATTGCATGTTCCATTGAAATACATTCACAAAAACATTAATTACGAAATGTCCTTTTATTGAAACAATTCCAACATAATATTATATTCTGATTAAAATTTCAGGTATAAACGAAAGGAGTGCTTAATGAAAACCCTTCAACAACAACATGTATCATAAGAATTTTAGACAAACTACACAAGTTTGTTCCATTGGAACTAGAAATGGAACCAATTATCAGCTTTGAAGATGCCGCATCTTGTGAGCGCCACGATGACGCCAACAAATCCGATGTAACAGATGAAATCACACTTCCAGACTAGAGGGACACGAGCCTGGCGTACAAGAATCCCACAAACGAATGTTAATGTTGCAGGTCTCACTTGCTTTTTCTCCCTAATGAAGAGTTTCAATTATATTTCATCTCATCAAAATACAAGGGTTTAATTGGAAATTATAATTTTTACTGTGTTGACGCCAGTTTCGAAGATGCTGTGATTATAAGATAAGATAAGATAAGATAAATTTTATTTTCCAAATTAGGTCCCCAGGGGGGCATATACACATAACATATATGATTGATACAACATACAGTATTTTACATAACATTGTAAAATAAACTATTGAAATAGTCATACAGGTATTATTTGTTAAATAAAAAAGTATTTGAGAGTTGCTACTCCAGAGATGTGGCAAACCCCACTTTTTTTTTTGTTTTTTTGTTTTTTTCTCACTTGATTTTAGAATATTTTGCTGAAAATGTATAAATATAAAATATAAAATAAATGATTTAAATATGCGCGTGTATTTGAGTTCATGGTCGATGGAACCGGGAGACAATATGGACAATGCACCTATCCCTACTTTTGTTAACACATAATATTAAAATTAGAAAATGAAAATAAAAAGAACCGATCATTGGAAAATATAAAAGTTTTTTGCTTGTTAATTTCAGAAAGTTTTAACATTTTTTCGCTATACCACTGAGGTATAGTTCAAAATTTGTCTGTAAAAATTCATTTAAAAAAAATCAAAAATATTAATATTACATATATTACATATAAAATATTGCTACACTTTTAAATTATAAACATTACTTGATACAATAAGTCTATCGTTATAAAGTTAGTGCTTGGGCTGTGAATGCCACAACAGTATATATCAACATGGCATTTCAGATGATTCACTTCGTTGTCAGCATTTTCACAAATTCTGAAAAAGACAAAATTTTGATTTTTTTACTTTCAGTTTTAGTTATTTAATGAAATGAATGCAGAAAATTGCTCTATTAATATTCGTTTTTTGTTGTTCAAGAAAAAAATATCAAGCAAGAAATAAATTTGCTCGAACAAATATTCAGTTGCTCATTTTACACCCTCTCTATGCACATGCACATGCTTGCGCCAATTGAATCCCTCGATGTATTTGTTTTAATAGATATACATGTACATACATTTAAGTCTTAGTATAAAAAAAGCCTCTATAGTCACATAAAACATATAATGATTAAATCTGCACTGGGCTGCAATCTTGTTTATTGTCGAATTATTAACTTAAAAAATACGTTCTGAATTTGTTTTTTATATATAGACGTTACATTACTCAATTTTGAAAATAAATATTAGTTTGCTCCTCAACAAAAGTGTATACTAGCTCAGTAATAATAAACTACATAACCATCACAATAAATTCGTCCATCTCCGTCCATGTCGACCTCCTGTATCATCTCGTCTACCTCTTCCTCCGTCATTTTTTCTCCCATATTTCCCATGATTTCCCGGAATTCTTCTACAATAATAAATCCATCTCCATCCTTATCGAAGACTTTAAAGGCTTCCCGAATTTCACCAGCTGTGTCTCGTGACGCCAGTTGTTTTGACATCATAGTTAGAAATTCATGGAAATCCACAGTACCATCACCTAAAGTAGTAAAACAGTACAAGTTAAGCCCCAGTCACGCTGTCACGTTTCAAGAGCTACGTTTAACTACGTTTTGAAAGCGTATAGCTAGCGAAACGGGAATATACGTAACGAAGCTTATCGAAACGTAGTGATCCTTTGTTCAAAACTAGACATGCCCCGTAAGTTTTGAAAACTCAACAACAAACATAGCGAAAATTGAAACGAAGTAGAAACCTAGTAAATACGTATCAAAGCTTAGCGGATCGCAACAAAACGTGCTTACTACGTATCGAAACGTATCAATGCGTGGTGAAAACGTAGGTCTACAGGTGCTAATATACGTAGCAAAACGTGATAGAAACGTAGCACAAACCTAGAAAAAAAAGTAGTTTTCAAAATAACGGGACACTTTTGTTCAAAACGTAGTTGAAACGTAGAATTTAAATACTCCGGTGTGTTGTTGTCTCATTGGCAATCAAACCCAATCTCATACTTTCGTCCTGAATATGCATGAAATATTTGCTACTGGACGTCCAGCAACCATCAATAAATCATCGTCGACGTTATCGTGATCATTGTTATCGTTAACACCATCGTGTTTATTTTGTTACGTAATATTTTTTTTCTTCGTTTGTTTAGGGTTTTAAAGCACAGGCACTTGTCTCAGTGACTGTGTTTTAAAGTGCTTTTATTTCTATGTATAGTTTTTCATACCGTCTGTGTCGACCTCATCTATGATGTTTTTTAACTGTATGTCTGTAGGATTTTGGCCTAGAGATCTCATTATTATTGCAAGTTCTTCCGTAGTTATTGTACCATCTCCATCCTTGTCAAACAGACGAAAGGCTGCTCGGCATTCTTAGGAAAAACGAAGAAAAGCATATGAACAAATCATGTGATATCTACAGATTTAAAATCCCAAACCAATAAAAACAAAAATGTTCTGAGTATTTACCATCGAATGATAGCTAGGTCTTCAGTATACTTGATAGAGCTGACTCACTCTGTCGTAGGAAATGAAACAAGCAATGTACGTGTATTCTCCATCTTGAATTAATACCTTGTTGGCTCAGATCTACATCAATGGGTGACAACTACCGTCAATTGAAAGTAAACCATATTATAAAAGACGTTAAGTTAATTAAATTAAGGCGTTTCAATATCCTTTGCTGTAAATGTGGTTATATTATATATGTATCATAGCTTAGCCACGAGTTAAAAATGACTTATTTTGTCATTGACGTATCTGAAGTTATAGCCACTTATCAGGAGCTTCCGTTATATCTTACATATTTGAGTATGTGAACGATACAATGAAGTTATACATCACTCGTCTAAACTCCACCGATTCCGTTAACTCATTTTTAAATGACAGAGGGAGAGAGTAGCGGATTCACAGGATTGACGATTGATGTGAGTAAATCGTCCAAATTATCTCCCCGTTACGCGCCAACTTTTGTTTCAAATGCAAAAACGAAAGCTATTACAAGGATGACGCAATGGCAATGTAGCTCTTGAAACTGATAAATTAATCCACATACTAGCATCATTATGATATCCTACTTTAAAAATGAAAAATGTATCTACAAGCTATTCTTTTGTTTTTAACTGATTCTGAATTTGAATAAATTTTCGAAATTCCCCGGCCTTTCTTGCACAAATCAATGGATCATACATCATGAGAAGAGTACACTTTAGATTGATCGATTGATAGATTGCATTGTAGTTGTTTTATTATCGAAGGGAGTGCTCCAACCGAGAAAAAAAATCCGTGTTTGTGAACAATCCGTAGATTTCTTTAATTATACGATCTTACAGAGAATTTTAATTTTTAATAGTTTGTTTTTAAAATATGTACAGCTTACCCGAAATTTGCTCTTGGGTCAATTTGTCGACCTACAAAAGACACACGCGTTAAAAGTATATTTCTCCTTTTTCGAGATGGATGAAATCCAGAATTCCTTATAGAATACATTAAATATGGTACACTAAAAAAACACTTTGTATTACAATAAGACTTTACTTCCAGGAGAGAATTCAAGTAGTGATCATATGATTCTAACGAGTATACTAAAGATAATCAATCATCCAATTAGATAGTGAAGAGCTTCGGTTCTGTCCGAACTTAAAAACTCTTGCTAAAGTTGGGCGTCTCTTTAGCTGCGCAGTTTGTAAATAAAAGTACGCACTTACATATACGTGCGGTCGGAATGGGGACGAAATATCCGATGCTTCGTATAGGATGAGGGCCACATTTCATGTCCGCAAAAGAACCCTTTCACCAACTCTGAGGGTTCCGAATGTGACCCGTTTCATTGAAAAATATTTGACCATATTCTCTTATCGCAACTTTAAAGTTGTTGTCAAAAAGTCCCGTCCGTCATCCCGACCGACCAACCTTGAAACCTTACCTTTTGTATTTATTTTTTTCTCTTCCAGTATATTCCTTAAGTATTTGCCATTGGACAAAGTCACATCAAGCAAGCAAAAATTAATTCGTCAAGTTAATTACTGTCTATTAGCTTCATTATTTTGTTTTTCTCAGATTAGTTCTTAAATGTAAAATATGGCTAAATATTGTTACACATACATACCATTACTGAATCACTAAAACTTAGTTTTCATCACTGAGTATAGGTAATTTGTGAATGTTTTATGACATAAGTTGTCTACAACAACCCAGATTTAAATTCAAGTATGTGAACATCTTATTCGTCAGTGTTATCGTTAGTTTGTTTTATTCGAATGATATTTATAGATTATTTATGTTTTGTTAAACTCGATGCATTTTCTCATTCTCATCTCATCTCAGGGCGGAGCCCTGAGATGAGATGAGAATGAGAAAATGCATCGAGTTTAACAAAACATAAATAATCTATTTATCGCTATTATTTGTATTTTCGAATATCATTTAATTTAAATTTCAGTTAAAAAAAAGTATCTTATATGATGATAATGCATTTTCTTTTGTGGTACTATTTTTTAGACGTAGGCTTATTTGATATAAATATGTAGTCGCTCAGATAGTTCATTCATTTGAAAAAAAATGTCTCATCTGACCATCCGGCGTGTTCAAATATGGCGAGGACCATTTTCACTGTGGATAAGCTGTAATTTGGTGTTTTAAAATGAAGTGAGCGGTTGAATATATAATGTATTTTCAAAGCAGACAAAGAAATAATCATGCATGAAGAAATGTACATGCAGACAGACCTACGATGATTTGTTTGAAGTAGACTTATGTTTAAAAAAAAGGACATTTTCTATCTTTTAAAAACATGATTTGATTACATTTATTAACTTCCAATAAATTATTTAACGGCGAAATTCACGGTAAAATATTAAAACGAGAAATCATCTTTGACATTTCAGCGAAGTCATCCGATAACATGTTTTTGTATAGTTCCGGCTAATCTTTTCTGATTGGCCGACACTCTAGCGAATGAATTAGATTAATACGCTGTTGCTAAGGACCTTAGAAACTAGCGATAATTTTCATTCTCACTCTACACGAGTGATATGAAAATTATCACAAAAAAACATCAAAGGAAAAATACAGATAATAGCGATAATGTTTATTACATATATTGTTTATAACATATATTGATTCAATGTAACAAAATTTAATTTCTGATATGTTTGAGAATTAGTTAAAAATTATTAACAAAAAAAAATTTAATCTTTTTCTGCTTTATGATTGAAAAATATTTTTTAATATCAAATTTGAAAAAAACAAAGTCACATCAACAAATATATGAAAAATCGTTCAGAATAGTGTTTTATACAGGGGCGGTGTTTGTTGTTTGCTAGGATGCTAGGAGTAGGATGGTCTTGCTTTCCATTTGTGTTCTGTTTGATTTTGTTATGTTATATATGTTGTTTTGCTGAAACATTGGTATTACTAGTGACAGATTATTAAAATAACGAATTCTTCTTTGTTTTGGTCTTATTGTGGATGATTGTATATTTTTGTTTCTGGTTTATAATTCTACTTCTCTTTTATGTGTCCATTTCTATACGGATTGTGATTACTCCCTAGCAGGTCTCTAAAAACTCAACGTTAAAGAGACGTTTCAGACAAGAGATTGGGGGTTAGTACTTTTCACATGCTTAGAAATATATCTTCCTTTGCTTCAAATACGCCGGTGTTGTATGAATGCATATGAGACACATATCCATGCACCTAACTCAAAATGGAGTTGTTAAGCAGTTCTAAACCACTATACGAACTTTAACAATAACCAAAAAGTCATAACCTTTTAGCCGGCAATGAAATGCAACGACGTGAAAAATGTGGTATAATTCATATTAGAAAACAGACAATGGATGGAAAGTTGTCTCATTAGCCTGCATACAACAACTTCATCAGATCTGATACAAAAAGTATAAGACAGCAGGCCAGACCTCACCAACCAACAAAATTGTCTTCCCATCGAAAACAGACTTCTAAAGAGAACCGACACCGAGAAACACATGGTCCGTTCTGAATTGGACCAATCACGAAATGTTGTTGGTTTCAAAACAAGTTGTACATCAGCAGAAACCTATCATTTGGCCTGTATATATTATCTGTTCGTGAACTTAATAATGCACCAAATTAAAAAAAAAACAAACCTGCACTGTCGAGTTACTATCACGATGACCACTTATTTGCAAAGCTTGAACCCTGTTGTTAACATTAAACACATTTTCATGTTCACTCTGCAAACAGACTGTGAAAAGTTTAAGGAAATTGAGAACATGTTTTTAAAGATAGACTATGAAAGGCACTTTGAAAGTATAGCACTGTTATGTTTAAAAACTTTCTTGCACAGATTTCAAGTCGGGTGTTTCTTTTTAGATATCTTCAAATACATGAACATGGTATAATATTTTATAAATAACAGAATTGGGAATATTTATCCGACTTTTTCCACTCATTGAAACAAAATGAATGTTCTGTCATATTTAATGTTTATCTATTTCAGATGAATACAAAAATGCCAAATTCCCACATTTTTAGCTTCAAATCTAAGATAATTAAGCGTATCAACATTTTTAGCTTCAGATCTAAGCTAATAAAGCTGATCAACATTTTGAGCTCTAGATTTAAGCTGAGATTATGTTATAGTAATCTCAGATTTAAGCTATTTTGAGAAATGTATGTTTCATGCACATATTACAAAATACACAATAATGTTGTAAAAAGCATATGTATTCCGTTTTGTTGTGAAAAATAAAGAGATGTAGTATGGGTGTCAATAATATATCGTGAAGAATACAACAAATATACGAGAGAAGAAAGATGTAAACAATTGCAGTCACTGTACTCCCTTCAAATATGAGCAAAATCCAAACAGTAGATAAAAATTATATACATGGTACCGGGATGACAAAAGTTGAAAAATTCATAAGAGAAAACCAATATTATGCGAAAACAATTAATGAAAAACAAATATGAGCTAGTAACGAACGACAATCACAGTATTACAGGCTCTTGGTTTGAAAAATGAAAATAAAATTAACAACTCGACGGGTTAAACATCTATATGAGCGCTCGCCCTAAAAATAAATGTTGAGACAGTGGTCTTTGTAGTTCAGCAATAGAACAATCTTTTAATAGCGTTTAAAAAGGGGTTATACTTATTCCGGCCCGGTATGAACGGAAGATAAATAATCTTACCAAAAAATAAAATCACAAAACTACTTTACCCGGAGGATTATTCAAACGGAAAGTCCCTAATCACATGGCAAAATCAAATGACAAAACAGACCACACAACTGTCATATTCCTGACTTTGTACAGGCATTTTCAAATGAGGAAAATGGTGGATTGAACCTGGTTTTGTAGCGCTAAACATCTCACTTGTACGACAGTCTCACCAAAGACCAGATGAAAATGAATATTTTGTAACAACCAATGCAGCTGTTTTCAGGACATAGTTGTGGATGGAATTAAAAGACTGCCAAGCATCGGGTATAAATGAAATTCTGTCTGCGAAAATAATATACTCTTCCCCTTTTCCCCCAATAAAGAATTGTCGCACATTACAATCTCTATTCGAGTCATCGAGACCCTACAATCTTGTGACCGAATTTTGTTTCTTGCCAAATGGAATTTGGTTATTGATAAAGAACAAAATATTTTGGACAGAGAAATTTCACCCCAAAACACAAGATTTAATTAGCTTCTTTCATTTATTTTGTACACAAATGATATATCAAACAATTTGTTTTATCTTCTTTATTGTGAAAAATTATTTATTAGTTTTGAATGTTAGGAATATATCCATAAATCAAAACAATGACATTTTAAATTGAACATTTGAAGTTCAAATAAAACGAACGGTATTACATTTGTACTTGAAATTTTAACTTACAATTTTACCAAGAACGTTTGTTGTTTGAAGACTGCAAAAGTGAATTTAACTTTCTTTACTACAGAAGATTAGTGATAGTTATGAATTTTAGTTTGTCTAGGTCGGTGTTCACTGTTCAAATTCATCAAATAAATGTGATAATTGTAAAATTTTCTCCTCTAATTTCCTCATTTAAAATAAGCATTCAACCTTAAATTTCCAAGACAAATTTACTCTCCGCGTACTCCAACTCTTGGAAAGTCGTGTTTGTGAGAGGTTAGAAAGTAAAATCACAAAAATACTGAACTCCGAGGAAAATTCAAAACGGAAAGTACCTAATCAAATGGCAAAATCAAAAGCTAAAACACATAAAACAAATGGATAACAACTGTCATTTTCCTGACTTGCTACAGGCATTTCCTTATGTAGAAAATGGTGGATTAAACATAGTTTTATAGCTAGCTAAACCTCTCACTTGTATGACAGTCGCATAAAATTCCATTATATTGATAACGATGCAAAGCAAACATAACAAACAGAAATATTAGGTAAAATGCAAAAATAGGGGTAGAAAAATATAAATGCATATTGTTTTGCAAATAGATTTAATTTAATTCAATTTAAGTTTTAATTTTTATCTATGGAAGCCGGACCTGGGTATGGTCAGAAAGTGCCACGATAAAGTTTAATCATTTATTTTTAATACTATTTGAATATAACTATAATTACGTGACTCAACATATCCTTTAGTTATAATAATGTTGTGTCGAACAATTTTGTTGTAAAAAGATTTAATTTAAAACTTTTCAATTGTACACAAATTAAATAGTGCAAAGCAAACAAATTAAAATTCATATTTCTCCAATGAAATTTAATCAAGCATTTGATAAAAGAGCAAAATGAAATGATTATTATGTAGATACAAGTGTTCCTATGAAATCAGGAGAATAATAATGACAACTGATAGAAAGTGAATACATCAATAGAAATGTTAATCTTAAATGTACCTAAGGTACAGATAGTTAACACAAAAGGTCGGAGAGAAATATCATAGTGGGGGATGACATATTTTATTCAGATTTGATCACTTTTATTTAGCTATTTTTAGATACCTTTTATAGTATTATCCTACTACATTAAATTATAAAGTAGGTTTTTTTTTCAAATGTGTGATTTAATTTCAGATAAAGTGAAAAATTAAATGTCTGGGAAAAGCACCTTGAAACAGGTGTTTAACGGGATTATATTTTTGTCAAGCTAGAAAGATATATCACAGTAAAATATTGCATATAAATTCATGGTGATATGCTAAAGAAATTCTGAGTAAAAAAAACAGTATTCTAATTATCTCAAAATACTACTAATATTCATTACAACATCTACCATAGTAAATATTTTGATTCAAATGAAGACCAATATATGCGTTTTAAAAATCATATAAAAAGTAAACACTGTAAGAAATACTCCATTGCATTGGTTTCTATATGTTATCATTTAATTAAATATATCCTTTATCACCGTTTTTCCATAAAGCACTGTATATAAAAACATATTCCATTACTGAAAATAGTCACAAAAAATGCATTGCCCTTTCCCGTTATTCTTCCATTGTCGGCAGTTGTTGAAATGATCGTCTATTTTTTGTTTCATCTGACATCGATGTCATTGTTCTCATTCTTAGAAACGAGGCGATTGTTGGATTGGCTTTTGAGAATTTACATGTTCTTGCAATATTAGCTTGGACAAACAATGGAACTTTATACTTTAAGTCCGGATCATATCCATGTAAATAAATAAATCCATGTAATCGGCCCTCACATTCACTTTCATCCTTTAAGTTTATCGTTCCGTCTAAATTCTTTCTCGTCTTCGCCTCGTAATTCATTAAAGTATCGTCCACTAGGGATGTCGTGTCAGACATTTTAGAATAACATGCAATTGTCGTACGTGTACCACTTTTATCATTCACTAAGAACCAGTGAGTGATATAAATCGTAGGAAAGTCTACTTCACACAAACGTATCCCAATTTCAACAAGTACTAGATACTTTAAAATATCCCTATAAATCACTCCATCTGGCTTCGAGTAGACATAGCGATACAGAAATGTAAATTCTAAAACCCTTCTCTCTTATAATCCTTTATACTGTGTCCTAATTCCACGAATTTTCAGTGCATAAATTAATAAAATGTCATAGCATTGCTGGTATCTGAGAGGAAATTAAAACTTGTATGGACATTAACCAAATAAAATAAATCTTTTTAAATTAAATGATATTTGCCTTTTCGAGTCTAACCGAGAAAACTTAGGTAGATAGGTAAAAGTGACAGGTAGATTAAAGTGTTGTGGTATTTAATTTCAGAAGATCCGGCTATCACAAGTTTGAAGTATCGAATTATTAACATTAAATGTACTAGAGAAGATATTCAGAATTGTGCATCTTAAATAAACATGCACGGTTGGACACTTGTGCGAAATGTATAACTTTAAAATTCATATGTTACAACTCAAGTAATCTATTCCACTCCTCCAACGTAATTGGCAAAAACAGAAATAGTAATATTGCATAAGATTCATGCATTGATATAAGAGGCGGTGCATGGATAGGATTTACAAAATAGAGAATAATGGACCAACACGGCAGAAAAATGCGCTTAAAAATAAAGAATAATTACATAAGATGTATGTTTCATTATAATACTTTATTTTGATTGGTTTACTGCACATCCTGTGTTATTCCGTTAGCAATTGCATCACTCAATAAAACTTTTCATTCATGATAGCACGTGGTCCCACAATAAAGTGCACAGATGAATAAAATACAAAATATATAAAAAAAAATTTTCATGATCATATCTAAAAAAATGTAATTATAAGTATTGAATGCTTCTTTTTGTAACTTTATAGGGTTGTAAAAGCGTTGACCGTGCGCACATTTTTAGTATGAAGCGCTTCCGCGCTTCATACAAAATGTACTTCGGTCAACGCTTTTACACCCCAATAAATTTACAAAAAGAAGCATTCAATTCTTAAATAAAGAAAATGACACAAAAAGTAATAGGCAGAGAAAAAAGGTGTGTTATAAAAAACAGAGTAAAATAGGCAAATTTTTTATTATAGAATAAAGAAAAAATACATACATAAATGATAAAGGATACAGAAATGAAGAATTCCAATCCAGACCCTCATATAAACCAATCTTATAAATAAAACTGCTTCTTAAATTAGAATAAGGTACACAATGAAATTATGGAGAATCTGTCAAGGAGACAGCAACCCAACGACCAATAAGACAGCAAACACCTAAGGGACAACATACACCTCCACCAAAAGACAGGACATATTTATAACACGTCATATCTATAACACGTCAAGTACGTGGAAAATATGGCGGACTTTAGTATTCATCAACTTAGAACATTGGTGTACAAGCATAGCATAATAACAACTGGACACATCTGTTGCAATTGTCTTGACTCAATAGACTGCTACGAAGCATACCAAAACTAACAAAAGAAAATAAAAAATAGCCTCTGTGTGAGCCATAGCTCCGTGTTGAAGACCGTATAATGGTTTACTTTTATCATTTGTTACTTGGATGGAGAGTTGTCTCATTGGCACTCATATCACATCTTCTTATATCTGTATAGAACCGATAAAAAACATTTTTGTAAACAGTTATTTGGCAAACACTTCATATCCTTATTCTGTTATAGTTTCTTTTGAATAACGATAACAAGCAAAATTCAAAATTTAGAACATGACCTTGACATTTGACCTTGACTTTAATTTTCTTTAAATGGACTAAGGACTTCATATCAAAAGACAGTAGGCCACTACGACTTATAAACTTATGAATTTATCCAACATATCGCCTATTTTAAATTTTCAAAGGGAAATAACTCCCATAAGATGTCTTCCGATCACTCCACTGCCAGTTAAAATTAACCAAATCATTCGAGTAGACGAACAATTTGGTGAAAACAGTTTGTTAAAATCTTTTACGGTTTAAAAGATATAGCGGTAACAAGAAAAGAGGGACGCAGGGAGATAACTCCTATAAGAATAAGTGTGCGGACACACAGGGTGAGTCTTGAAACCCCCATTACTGCGTACAACCTCATTGGCTAAACATCCATTCGATATGTTGTAAACAAAAAAGCATCTCAGACGGCAGAAGGAAAAAAAACAAAAAAAAAATCAGAAGAAACAAAAAAGGTTTTTCCACGAAAAGTGGAAAAACTTATAATTTATAATGCTTGAGAGTATTGATAATAAAAAATGTCAATATTTGAAACAAATATGCATAAAAACTTTATTCGTATTAAATAATGAGACTGATATGGAAAGGTTTTAATGATGTGCGAAATAGTGATAATTAATTATAAACAAGCGGATTTTTTTTGCAATGTTTTTTCAAAGTGTCAAGCCAATGACATGTATCAAGAGCCACCAACATTCTGCATATGAACTTCTTTTCTACTAATTGATACAATCTGGCTTCTGCAACATTTACCATCCTAAAAATAAAAGCAAAAAAAAAGGTGAAGCAATTAATATCAAGACAATCCAATGCTGTAGATTCAATTTAATTCGTTGTATACCAATTTTCGTTCCAATTGTAGGTAAAAGTATACCAGGAATTTAAATGTTAATCAGATCTCAAATTTTCTCATAGGTTTTTCGAAAATCTAGAAATCAGATATCCACGAAACTACGATTTTCGCCTTTCACGACAATAAATGAATGCAGAGTATATAAAAACTATATAATATATCCAGTAAAATAAAAACTTTGCTTTGTAAAGTAAAACATATAAAATTGCACGGTGTAAAATTATCATATAATAATGTATTAGATTTACTACACAATAAATTGAAAACATCAAATCGGCCCTCTTTTACTCATCTAGCCATGAAATCCTTTTCTCTGAAGTGGACGAAATATATTTTGTGTAAATGGGGTACAATCTTTGGAAACGAAATTGTAAGTGTTTTATATGTCCCTTGCCGACACCTGTCCGGCTGATCAACGCTCGGGACAAAATAATCGAGTGTTAATGTCCAACCCATGGTTAGATGAAAACGAATATATACGGCTGCCATGAATTATATCTTAGATATTTTGACGTTCAGAAAAACTAGCCTTCAGCTGAAGATTTATCTAAGTCTGCAACAACACTTAAAATATAAAACATTGAATTTATAAAACTGTATGTGTACATGGGAGATACATTTTTATACCTAATTATTGTAAATCAGTATCGTGCTATATAAACACCATTTGAGCGAGTGTAAATGATGGACTCCATTCCCGCTTTTCATTTTCTATGTACAAAAAGGTAAAAAATAAAAGTAGAGGAGCGACATATATACATTTTATCTAATAGACAGCTAAGTGAATAAGTATAGTCGGTTACATTCTCATCCGGTCTAATGTTTTGATTGTCATTGTGAACATGTGTGCCGACTTTGAATAAAATTTACTTACATGTACATACCTCAATTTCTAGATATAATTCACTATCAAGTAGTATTTTGTGTAATAAAATAAAGTTCACTTACGTTGGTCAGGTACATAAAACGGCTGTCCAAAGAAACCACCTGGTGGTGGTCCAAACTGGAAATTACTTTGTTGCTGCTCTCGCTCAATAAGGAAGACCTGTTCGGCATTTCCTCCACGGCCGTCTCCTCCTCTACCACCGCCGAAAAATCCATTCCCGCCATTTCCACCGCCTATAAAACTATCTAGGAGAGATAAACCAATTAAGGGCCGGATAAGTCCGCCTGCCGCCCCAAGTCCGGGAAGTTGACCTTCAGTCACATGTACAATTGATGCCACTGCTACCACAAACAGTATAAAAGCCTTCATTGTTGATATACCCTTAATAAAAGAAAACATTTTCATATTAAGCAATGCGCTGTAATTTATCTAATCTGTTGTATCTTTTAGGTTTAGTTTTATTTACTTTCTACTTTTGGCTAAAAGTAAATTGATTTTTCTTCCATGTCGCTTTTTAAACTTTTATATAAAAAAAAATAATATAAATATGTTCCCTGCTTTGGGATGCTGCACTGTAGTAACTTTGATTCGAATGTGTGATGGTCCAGTATGTTCGAGTGCAATTTAAAAAAAAAAAAGACAGGACAGAAGTTTTGAGTAATAAAAATAGGCAGGATAACATTTTTTTAAGAAAAAAGTCAAGATAAACTAATAAAAAAAAGGTCGGACCGAATAGAGTGAAAAATAAAAAAGAAAGGATACACTTTTTTTTGTAATTTAAGTAAGAGGTAAGCGTCGCGGGAGAAATTCATTTGCGCAATAAAAAGCACATTTTTGCGCCAAAAAAGCGTTCTTTTTTAAACATACATAGTACATACATATTAAAATAACGAATTCTTCTTTGTTTTGGTCTTATTGTGGATGATTGTATATTTTTGTTTCTGGTTTATAATTCTACTTCTCTTTTATGTGTCCATTTCTATACGGATTGTGATTACTCCCTAGCAGGTCTCTAAAAACTCAACGTTAAAGAGACGTTTCAGACAAGAGATTGGGGGTTAGTACTTTTCACATGCTTAGAAATATATCTTCCTTTGCTTCAAATACGCCGGTGTTGTATGAATGCATATGAGACACATATCCATGCACCTAACTCAAAATGGAGTTGTTAAGCAGTTCTAAACCACTATACGAACTTTAACAATAACCAAAAAGTCATAACATTTTAGCCGGCAATGAAATGCAACGACGTGAAAAAATGTGGTATAATTCATATTAGAAAACAGACAATGGATGGAAAGTTGTCTCATTAGCCTGCATACAACAACTTCATCAGATCTGATACAAAAAGTATAAGACAGCAGGCCAGACCTCACCAACCAACAAAATTGTCTTCCCATCGAAAACAGACTTCTAAAGAGAACCGACACCGAGAAACACATGGTCCGTTCTGAATTGGACCAATCACGAAATGTTGTTGGTTTCAAAACAAGTTGTACATCAGCAGAAACCTATCATTTTGCCTGTATATATTATCTGTTCGTGAACTTAATAATGCACCAAATTAAAAAAACAACCTGCACTGTCGAGTTACTATCACGATGACCACTTATTTGCAAAGCTTGAACCCTGTTGTTTACATTAAACACATTTTCATGTTCACTCTGCAAACAGACTGTGAAAAGTTTAAGGAAATTGAGAACATGTTTTTAAAGATAGACTATGAAAGGCACTTTGAAAGTATAGCACTGTTATGTTTAAAAACTTTCTTGCACAGATTTCAAGTCGTGTGTTTCTTTTTAGATATCTTCAAATACATGAACATGGTATAATATTTTATAAATAACAGAATTGGGAATATTTATCCGACTTTTTCCACTCATTGAAACAAAATGAATGTTCTGTCATATTTAATGTTTATCTCTTTCAGATGAATACAAAAATGCCAAATTCCCACATTTTTAGCTTCAGATCTAAGATAATTAAGCGTATCAACATTTTTAGCTTCAGATCTAAGCTAATAAAGCTGATCAACATTTTGAGCTCTAGATTTAAGCTGAGATTATGTTATAGTAATCTCAGATTTAAGCTATTTTGAGAAATGTATGTTTCATGCACATATTACAAAATACACAATAATGTTGTAAAAAGCATATGTATTCCGTTTTGTTGTGAAAAATAAAGAGATGTAGTATGGGTGTCAATGATATATCGTGAAGAATACAACAAATATACGAGAGAAGAAAGATGTAAACAATTGCAGTCACTGTACTCCCTTCAAATATAAGCAAAATCCAAACAGTAGAGAAAATTATATACATGGCACCGGGATGATAAAAGTTGAAAAATTCATAAGAGAAAACCAATATTATGCGAAAACAATTAATGAAAAACAAATATGAGCTAGTAACGAACGACAATCACAGTATTACAGGCTCTTGGTTTAAAAAATGAAAATAAAATTAACAACTCGACGGGTTAAACATCTGTATGAGCGCTCGCCCTAAAAATAAATGTTGAGACAGTGGTCGTTGTAGTTCAGCAATAGAACAATTTTTTAATAGCGTTTAAAAAGGGGTTATACTTATTCCGGCCCGGTATGAACGGAAGATAAATAATCTTACCAAAAAATAAAATCACAAAACTACTTTACCCGGAGGATTATTCAAACGGAAAGTCCCTAATCACATGGCAAAATCAAATGACAAAACAGACCACACGAATGAACAACAACTGTCATATTCCTGACTTTGTACAGGCATTTTCAAATGTAGAAAATGGTGGATTGAACCTGGTTTTGTAGCGCTAAACATCTCACTTGTACGACAGTCTCACCAAAGACCAGATGAAAATGAATATTTTGTAACAACCAATGCAGCTGTTTTCAGGACATAGTTGTGGATGGAATTAAAAGCCTGCCAAGCATCGGGTATAAATGAAATTCTGTCTGCGAAAATAATATACTCTTCCCCTTTTCCCCCAATAAAGAATTGTCGCACATTACAATCTCTATTCGAGTCATCGAGACCCTATAATCTTGTGACCGAATTTTGTTTCTTGCCAAATGGAATTTGGTTATTGATAAAGAACAAAATATTTTGGACAGAGAAATTTCACCCAAAAACACAGGATTTAATTAGCTTCTTTCATTTATTTTGTACACAAATGATATATCAAACAATTTGTTTTATCTTCTTTATTGTGAAAAATTATTTATTAGTTTTGAATGTTAGGAATATATCCATAAATCAAAACAATGACATTTTAAATTGAACATTTGAAGTTCAAATAAAACGAACGGTATTACATTTGTACTTGAAATTTTAACTTACAATTTTACCAAGAACGTTTGTTGTTTGAAGACTGCAAAAGTGAATTTAACTTTCTTTACTACAGAAGATTAGTGATAGTTATGCATTTTAGTTTGTCTAGGTCGGTGTTCACTGTTTAAATTCATCAAATAAATGTGATAATTGTAATATTTTCTCCTCTAATTTCCTCATTTAAAATAAGCATTCAACCTTAAATTTCCAAGACAAATTTACTCTCCGCGTACTCCAACTCTTGGAAAGTCGTGTTTGTGAAAGGTTAGAAAGTAAAATCACAAAATTACTGAACTCCGAGGAAAATTCAAAACGGAAAGTACCTAATCAAATGGCAAAATCAAAAGCTCAAACAAATAAAACAAATGTATAACAACTGTCATTTTCCTGACTTGCTACAGGCATTTCCTTATGTAGAAAATTGTGGATTAAACATCGTTTTATAGCTAGCTAAACCTCTCACTTGTATGACAGTCGCATAAAATTCTATTATATTGATAACGATGCAAAGCAAACATAACAAACAGAAATATTAGGTAAAATGCAAAAATAGGGGTAGAAAAATATAAATGCATATTGTTTTGCAAATAGATTTAATTTAATTCAATTTAAGTATTAATTTTTATCTATGGAAGCCGGACCTGGGTATGGTCAGAAAGTGCCACGATAAAGTTTAATGATTTATTTAATACTATTTGAATATAACTATAATTACGTGACTCAACATATCCTTTAGTTATAATAATGTTGTGTCGAACAATTTTGTTGTAAAAAGATTTAATTTAAAACTTTTCAATTGTACACAAATTAAACAGTGCAAAGCAAACAAATTAAAATTCATATTTCTCCAATGAAATTTAATCAAGCATTTGATAAAAGAGCAAAATGAAATGATTATTATGTAGATACAAGTGTTCCTATGAAATCAGGAGAATACTAATGACAACTGATAGAAAGTGAATACATCAATAGAAATGTTAATCTTAAATGTACCTAAGGTACAGATAGTTAACACAAAAGGTTGGAGAGAAATATCATAGTGGGGGATGACATATTTTATTCAGATTTGATCACTTTTATTTAGCTATTTTTAGATACCTTTTATAGTATTATCCTACTACATTAAATTATAAAGTAGGTTTTTTTTTTCAAATGTGTGATTTAATTTCAGATAAAGTGAAAAATTAAATGTCTGGGAAAAGCACCTTGAAACAGGTGTTTAACGGGATTATATTTTTGTCAAGCTAGAAAGATATATCACAGTAAAATATTGCATATAAATTCATGGTGATATGCTAAAGAAATTCTGAGTAAAAAAAACAGTATTCTAATTATCTCAAAATACTACTAATATTCATTACAACATCTACCATAGTAAATATTTTGATTCAAATGAAGACCAATATATGCGTTTTAAAAATCATATAAAAAGTAAACACTGTAAGAAATACTCCATTGCATTGGTTTCTATATGTTATCATTTAATTAAATATATCCTTTATCACCGTTTTTTCATAAAGCACTGTATATAAAAACATATTCCATTACTGAAAATAGTCACAAAAAATGCATTGCCCTTTCCCGTTATTCTTCCATTGTCGGCAGTTGTTGAAATGATCGTCTATTTTTTGTTTCATCTGACATCGATGTCATTGTTCTCATTCTTAGAAACGAGGCGATTGTTGGATTGGCTTTTGAGAATTTACATGTTCTTGCAATATTAGCTTGGACAAACAATGGAACTTTATACTTTAAGTCCGGATCATATCCATGTAAATAAATAAATCCATGTAATCGGCCCTCACATTCACTTTCATCCTTTAAGTTTATCGTTCCGTCTAAATTCTTTCTCGTCTTCGCCTCGTAATTCATTAAAGTATCGTCCACTAGGGATGTCGTGTCAGACATTTTAGAATTACATGTAATTGTCGTACGTGTACCACTTTTATCATTCACTAAGAACCAGTGAGTGATATAAATCGTAGGAAAGTCTACTTCACACAAACGTATCCCAATTTCAACAAGTACTAGATACTTTAAAATATCCCTATAAATCACTCCATCTGGCTTCGAGTAGACATAGCGATACAGAAATGTAAATTCTAAAACCCTTCTCTCTTATAATCCTTTATACTGTGTCCTAATTCCACGAATTTTCAGTGCATAAATTAATAAAATGTCATAGCATTGCTGGTATCTGAGAGGAAATTAAAACTTGTATGGACATTAACCAAATAAAATAAATCTTTTTAAATTAAATGATATTTGCCTTTTCGAGTCTAACCGAGAAAACTTAGGTAGATAGGTAAAAGTGACAGGTAGATTAAAGTGTTGTGGTATTTAATTTCAGAAGATCCGGCTATCACAAGTTTGAAGTATCGAATTATTAACATTAAATGTACTAGAGAAGATATTCAGAATTGTGCATCTTAAATAAACATGCACGGTTTACGGGGCGCCGAATGGGACTCTTGTGGTTTTGTATTCAAAATTCAATTTTGTACGGACAAAAGTGACTTTTGTTCAACAAAAATGAGTTCAGTTTAACAAAATTTGTATCATACTACAAATTTGAAATTTTGTCATACAAAATTATCTATCAGCGGACAAAAGTCACTTTTGTCATGACAAAATTCATTTTTGTTACACACACTTGACTTTTGTTACCTAATTTGAAAATTGAGCGACAAAAGTCAATTTTGTATTTAAATTAGTTTAGTTTGGTTTCTGTGAACTAATTTGCATACAAAATCGACTTTTGTTACACAAAATTGACTTTTGTTACACAAAATTGACTTTTGTTACACAAAATTGATTTTTGTTACACAAAATTGACTTTTGTTACACAAAATTGACTTTTGTTACACAAAATTGACTTTTGTTACACAAAAATTACTTTTGTTACACAAAATTGACTTTTGTGAGACAAAATTGACTTTTGTGAGACAAAATTGACTTTTGTGAGACAAAATTGACAAAATTGACTTTTGTCTCAACAAAATTGACAAAATTGAATTTTGTCTCAACAAAATTAACAAAATTGAATTTTGTCTCAACAAAATTGACAAAATTGAATTTTGTCTCAACAAAATTGACAAAATTGAATTTTGTCTCAACAAAATTAACAAAATTGAATTTTGTCTCAACAAAATTAACAAAATTGAATTTTGTCTCAACAAAATTGAATTTTGTCTCAACAAAATTGATTTTTGTCTCACGAAAGTCAATTTTGTCTCACGAAAGTCAATTTTGTCTCATAAAAGTCAATTTTGTTGTTACAAAATTGAATTTTGTCATCACAAAAATGAATTTTGTCGTCACAAAATTGACTTTTGTCTCAACAAAATTGACAAAATTGACTTTTGTCTCAACAAAATTAACAAAATTGACTTTTGTCTCAACAAAATTTACAAAATTGACTTTTGTCTCAACAAAATTAACAAAATTGACTTTTGTCTCAACAAAAATGACAAAATTGAATTTTGTCTCAACAAAAATGACAAAATTGAATTTTGTCTCACAAAAGTCAATTTTGTCTCACAAAAGTCAATATTGTCTCACAAAAGTCAATTTTGTCTCACAAAAGTTAATTTTGTTTCACAAAAGTCAATTTTGTCTCACAAAATTGAATCTTACCGTACACAATTGACTTTTGTGATTTAATTTCCATATCAGGTAACAAAAGTCAATTTTGTATGCAAATATGTTTATATTTGCATACCTTTAAGACAAAATTGACTTTTGTCATGACAAATATGAATTTTGTCTACAAAAATGAATTTTGTCATGACAAAAATGAATTTTGTCTACACAAATGAATTTTGTCATCACAAAATTGAAGTTCTCACAAAACAAGTCTGTAGCACATAGTTTTGTAAGACAAAAATGATTTTGTTGTGACAGAATTGAATTTTGTACAAAACCACAAGAGTCCCATTCGGCGCCCCGTACGGTTGGACACTTGTGCGAAATGTATAACTTTAAAATTCATATGTTACAACTCAAGACGTAATCTATTCCACTCCTCCAACGTATTTGGCAAAAACAGAAATAGTAATATTGCATAAGATTCATGCATTGATATAAGAGGCGGTGCATGGATAGGATTTACAAAATAGAGAATAATGGACCAACACGGCAGAAAAATGCGCTTAAAAATAAAGAATAATTACATAAGATGTATGTTTCATTATAATACTGTATTTTGATTGGTTAACTGCACATCCTGTGTTATTCCGTTAGCAATTACATCACTCAATAAAACTTTTCATTCATGATAGCACGTGGTCCCACAATAAAGTGCACAGGTGAATAAAATACAAAATATATAAAATTCGTGTTTTCATGATCATATCTAAAAAAATGTAATTATAAGTATTGAATGCTTCTTTTTGTAACTTTATAGGGTTGTAAAAGCGTTGACCGTGCGCACATTTTTAGTATGAAGCGCTTCCGCGCTTCATACAAAATGTACTTCGGTCAACGCTTTTACACCCCAATAAATTTACAAAAAGAAGCATTCAATTCTTAAATTAAGAAAATGACACAAAAAGTAATGGGCAGAGAAAAAAGGTGTGTATAAAAAACAGAGTAAAATAGGCAAATTTTTTATTATAGAATAATTACATTAGATGTAAGTTTCATTATAATACGTTATTCTGATTGGCTAACATGTTATTCCGTAAACAATTGCATCAGACAATAACATTTATCATGCATGATGACACGAGGTCCCACAAAAAAGTGCACAGGTGAATTAAATAAAACTGGATAAAAATCGTGTTTTCACGATTTTAGATAAAAAAATGTAATTATAAGTATTGAATACTTCTTTTTGAAACTTTATAGGGTTGTAAAAGCGTTGACCGTGCGTACATTTTTAGAATGAAGCGCTTCCGCGCTTCATACAAAATGTACTTCGGTCAACGCTTTTACCACCCAATAAATTTACAAAAAGAAGCATTCAATTCTTAAATAAAGAAAAAATACATACATAAATGATAAAGGATACAGAAATGAAGAATTCCAATCCAGACCCTCATATAAACCAATCTTATAAATAAAACTGCTTCTTAAATTAGAATAAGGTACACAATGAAATTATGGAGAATCTGTCAAGGAGACAGCAACCCAACGACCAATAAGACAGCAAACACCTAAGGGACAACATACACCTCCACCAAAAGACAGGACATATTTATAACACGTCATATTTATAACACGTCAAGTACGTGGAAAATATGGCGGACTTTAGTATTCATCAACTTAGAACATTGGTGTACAAGCATAGCATAATAACAACTGGACACATCTGTTTCAATTGTCTTGACTCAATAGACTGCTACG
Organism: Mytilus trossulus; assembly: GCF_036588685.1. Classification (NCBI taxonomy): domain Eukaryota; kingdom Metazoa; phylum Mollusca; class Bivalvia; order Mytilida; family Mytilidae; genus Mytilus; species Mytilus trossulus. The sequence continues at coordinate 43,302,237 of NC_086375.1, read as the reverse complement.
AAGCATAACAAAACTAACAAAAGAAAATAAAAAATAGCCTCTGTGTGAGCCAAAGCTCCGTGTTGAAGACCGTATAATGGTTTACTTTTATCATTTGTTACTTGGATGGAGAGTTGTCTCATTGGCACTCCTATCACATCTTCTTATATCTGTATAGAACCGATAAAAAACATTTTTGTAAACAGTTATTTGGCAAACACTTCATATCCTTATTCTGTTATAGTTTCTTTTGAATAACGATAACAAGCAAAATTCAAAATTTAGAACATGACCTTGACATTTGACCTTGACTTTAATTTTCTTTAAATGGACTAAGGACTTCATATCAAAAGACAGTAGGCCACTACGACTTATAAACTTGTGAATTTATCTTTTACGGTTTAAAAGATATAGCGGTACAAGAAAAGGGGGACGCAGGGAGATAACTCCTATAAGAATAAGTGTGCGGACACACAGGGTGAGTCTTGAAACCCCCATCACTGCGTACAACCTCATTGGCTAAACATCCATTCGATATGTTGTAAACAAAAAAGCATCTCAGACGGCAGAAGGAAAAAAAACCAAAAAAAATCAGAAGAAACAAAAAAGGTTTTTCCACGAAAAGTGGAAAAACTTATAATTTATAATGCTTGAAAGTATTGATAATAAAAAATGTCAATATTTGAAACAAATATGCATAAAAACTTTATTCGTATTAAATAATGAGACTGATATGGAAAGGTTTTAATGATGTGCGAAATAGTGATAATTAATTATAAACAAGCGGATTTTTTTTGCAATGTTTTTTCAAAGAGTCAAGCCAATGACATGTATCAAGAGCCACCAACATTCTGCATATGAACCTCTTTTCTACTAATTGATACAATCTGGCCTCTGCAACATTTACCATCCTTAAAAATAAAAGCAAAAAATAAGGTGAAGCAATTAATATCAAGACAATCCAATGCTGTAGATTCAATTTAATTCGTTGTATACAAATTTTCGTTCCAATTGTAGGTAAAAGTATACCAGGAATTTAAATGTTAATCAGATCTCAAATTTTCTCATAGGTTTTTCGAAAATCTAGAAATCAGATATCCACGAAACTACGATTTTCGCCTTTCACGACAATAAATAAATGCAGAGTATATAAAAACTATATAATATATCCAGTAAAATAAAGACTTTGCTTTGTAAAGTAAAACATATAAAATTGCACGGTGTAAAATTATCATATAATAATGTATTAGATTTACTACACAATAAATTGAAAACATCAAATCGGTCCTCTTTTACTCATCTAGCCATGAAATCCTTTTCTCTGAAGTGGACGAAATATATTTTGTGTAAATGGGGTACAATCTTTGGAAACGAAATTGTAAGTGTTTTATATGTCCCTTGCCGACACCTGTCCGGCTGATCAACGCTCGGGACAAAATAATCGAGTGTTAATGTCCAACCCATGGTTAGATGAAAACGAATATATACGGCTGCCATGAATTATATCTTAGATATTTTGACGTTCAGAAAAACTAGCCTTCAGCTGAAGATTTATCTAAGTCTGCAACAACACTTAAAATATAAAACATTGAATTTATAAAACTGTATGTGTACATGGGAGATACATTTTTATACCTAATTATTGTAAATCAGTATCGTGCTATATAAACACCATTTGAGCGAGTGTAAATGATGGACTCCATTCCCGCTTTTCATTTTCTATGTACAAAAAGGTAAAAAATAAAAGTAGAGGAGCGACATATATACATTTTATCTAATAGACAGCTAAGTGAATAAGTATAGTCGGTTACATTCTCATCCGGTCTAATGTTTTGATTGTCATTGTGAACATGTGTGCCGACTTTGAATAAAATTTACTTACATGTACATACCTCAATTTCTAGATATAATTCACTATCAAGTAGTATTTTGTGTAATAAAATAAAGTTCACTTACGTTGGTCAGGTACATAAAACGGCTGTCCAAAGAAACCACCTGGTGGTGGTCCAAACTGGAAATTACTTTGTTGCTGCTCTCGCTCAATAAGGAAGACCTGTTCGGCATTTCCTCCACGGCCGTCTCCTCCTCTACCACCGCCGAAAAATCCATTCCCGCCATTTCCACCGCCTATAAAACTATCTAGGAGAGATAAACCAATTAAGGGCCGGATAAGTCCGCCTGCCGCCCCAAGTCCGGGAAGTTGACCTTCAGTCACATGTACAATTGATGCCACTGCTACCACAAACAGTATAAAAGCCTTCATTGTTGATATACCCTTAATAAAAGAAAACATTTTCATATTAAGCAATGCGCTGTAATTTATCTAATCTGTTGTATCTTTTAGGTTTAGTTTTATTTACTTTCTACTTTTGGCTAAAAGTAAATTGATTTTTCTTCCATGTCGCTTTTTAAACTTTTATATAAAAAAAAATAATATAAATATGTTCCCTGCTTTGGGATGCTGCACTGTAGTAACTTTGATTCGAATGTGTGATGGTCCAGTATGTTCGAGTGCAATTTAAAAAAAAAAAAGACAGGACAGAAGTTTTGAGTAATAAAAATAGGCAGGATAACATTTTTTTAAGAAAAAAGTCAAGATAAACTAATAAAAAAAAGGTCGGACCGAATAGAGTGAAAAATAAAAAAGAAAGGATACACTTTTTTTTGTAATTTAAGTAAGAGGTAAGCGTCGCGGGAGAAATTCATTTGCGCAATAAAAAGCACATTTTTGCGCCAAAAAAGCGTTCTTTTTTAAACATACATAGTATCATTTGCGCCAAAAGTAAAATATACGATTGCGTCAATGAAAAGAAAAATAATGATAATGTCTGGGGTAAACTCTTTAAGGGGGCTCGTGGGTATAAATCTTTTTTTTTTAAATATAGGATTGCGCTATATATTTTCTATAAAATAACTCATGTAATCATATACTTTATAGAAAAATAAAATAAAAAATGTTGAACAAATAGGTGAAATAGAGGTAAAATCGAAATAAAAAAAACAACTTAATTACAGAAATCGCTTAAATTTTCCAATCATTCAATTTAAGTATAGCTTATTTGAAAAAAATGATAAAAAAATATAGGTCACCGATGAGTTAAAAAAAGTATTTAATTTTACCCAAAAATTTCTTTTTTTGCACCAAGGAATGATAATTAAGAGCATTTTCAATGATATATTTTTGTTTATTGTCTATTGCAATTGTGTGATAAAAAAATTAATAATACTTTTGGAAATAAATATATCTTATCTTATATACATTTTAAAAGGCATCTGGGGCCATAACGGTTTTTTTTTGGGGTAGATGAATGTACCATATGATAAAGAAACAACGAATAAAATAATAAATAAAATTTGTAATGAAAACATTTATATGTGCAATATTTCCACTCAACACAGCTATATATTGTTCATCAGTGTAAACTGTAATACTTCAGTTTTGAGGAGTACATCGCAATCTTGTTTCTACACTTTTCTTCTTTCTTTATTTTTAATAAAAGTCTGACGGATATCCTTGCTATCTAAAATAACAACTGACTTCCTAGGTAAACTCAAGTTGCGACAGTAAAATTTACGTTTTACGAAGACCAAGCTTAAGATACAATTACATTTATCTCCTAATTCTAAACTATAACGCGATATTTAAGAAAAAAAGAAAAATATATGATTTAGTGAAAAAAAGATAAAATTGATATTTTAAACTTAATGTATCACTAAGTTATTCTATCTCTTCACCATGTTCACGTTTTGAAAAAAAATGCATTAAATGAAAAAAAAACTAACCTTTTGTGAGATGACCAGATATGTATCGGCGTTACTTCAAAGGTGTATGGTTATATACCAATGATTTGCATATTCTATGATAATTAGAAAATTGTTGCCATCGATTATACCTTTTATTTTCTTTGTTACGCGTTTATTGCAACAAATTCCCCATAAATGAATGACATATTGAGATCTACGCCGCTGTAAATAATTCGCCTTAAAACATCTATGTCCATAATGACGGACATACGAATATATATATTTTTTAAGGTGAATGAACATTGAAGTACTTTTATGAGTACATAGAACTATTGGGTGACCACAAAGTTACATTGGTTCAATAATAAAAAAAAACCAAACATATATTTATACGAAAACTCGGTTAACTGTTGCTCGTTCGAAGACGTTTCAAAATGCATTTCTTCCCGGTTTCACGGACGCCATTACGAATACATGTATTTATATTTTTGCCGATGCCCACGGATGTTATATATTTTTTTGTTACAGTAGGTGAGACGTCTCCTCTGTCCCTATATTTTTACACCACCAAACGTCACAAGATTGGTACTTACAGGACCAACACTACTAGTAGAACTTACATGCATAACATGAATTGCTTACCCTTCAAGTGCATATGAGCTCGCTCTCTTTGCAGTCTTTGGTGGCGTTCGTGTTGCTCAGGTCTTTATTTTCTGATGTAGTGTCCCCTTTTTTGAATTTCTCAAATCCACTCCGAATTTAACAAGAGTGCACACGCTGAAATGTCTCGCCTTCTTTACTATTAAATCATTGATATGATGTTGATAGTCCTAAGTATAAAGCTTGATTAAAAACTGTCACATAAACTTAACATTAACCAAGATGACATACAACAAATATAGTAGACCTATTACTAATAGTTTAAGAAAAATAGACCAAAACACAAAAACTTAACACTAAGCAATGAATCGTTAAATTGAGGTCAAGGTCAAATTAAACCTGCGCGACTGACATATAGATCATAAAATATTTCCATACACCAAATATAGTTGAACTATGGCATATAGTATTAGATAAAAAGACCAAAACTCAAAAACTTTACTCTGACCACTCAACCATGAAAATGAGGTCAAGGTCTGATGACATCTGCCCGCTAGGCATGTACACCTTACAATCATTACATCAACAAATTTAGTAGATATATTGCATAAAGTATGAGAAAAACAAACCAAAACACAAAAACTTAAAAATAACCACTGAACCATGAAAATGAGGTCAAGGTCAGATGACACCTGCCAGTTGGAATTGTACACCTTACAGTCCATCCATACACCGAATATACTAGCCCTATTGCTTATAGTATCTGAGATATGGACTTGACCACCAAAACCTTGTTCACTGATCCATGCAATTCGGTCAAGGTCAAGTGAAAACTGTCTGAAGTGCATGAGGACCTTGCAAGGTACGCACATATCAAATATAATTATCCTATTACTTATAATAAGAGAGAATTCAACATTACAAAAAATCTGATCTTTGTTTTCAAGTGGTCACTGAACCATGAAAATGAGGTCAAGGACATTTGACATGTGACTGACAGAAACTTCGTAACATGAGGCATCTATATACAAAGTATGAAGCATCCAGGTCTTCCACCTTCTAAAATATAAAGCTTTTTAAAAAGTTAGCTAACGCCACCGCCGCCGCCGGATCACTATCCCTATGTCGAGCTTTTTGCAACAAAAGTTGCAGGCTCGACAAAAATCAAGTGTTGCAATAAGGAAACAACACAAAATCATAAAGGAGGTGACTGGGTGCGTCAACAGCCATATCGTTTTTCGCTGATCCTATAGGTGCGATATCTTATCGCTGCGTTGAAGACCCATCGGTTACCCCCGTTTCATTTCTCAATTCTATTCTGCAACAACTGATTGCTGCTCGATAAAGTGTTGATTGGTGTATTCGATATTGATTGGTGTATTCTATATTGATTGGTGTATTCTATATTGATTGGTGTATTCTACTATTGATTAGTGTATTATATTTGATTGGTGTATTCTACTATTGCTTAGTGTGTTCTTCTATTGATGGGTGTATTCCATATTATTTGGCCGTGTATTCCATATTGATTGGTGTATTCCATATTGATTGGTATATTTCATATTGATTGGTGTATTACATATTGATTGGTGTATTCTGTACTGATTGGCGTATTCTATATTTATTGGTGTATTCCATATTGATTGGTGTATTCCATATTGATTAATGTATTCTATATTGATTGGTGTATTCTATATTGATTGGTGTATTCTGTATCATTTGGTGTATTCTACTATAAGTTGCTGTATTCTACTTCTTGTTGGTGGACTATATATATCGATTGGTGTATTCTATGAGTTGGTGTATTATATTATTGGTTGGTGTATTATATATCGATTGGTGTATAATATTTTGATTGGTGTACAATTATATATTGATTGGTGTATACTTATATATTGATTTCTGTATTCTATATTGATTTGTGTTTTATAATATTGATTGACGTTATAGTTCAACTTTTAGTCATTCGCCTTTCGTGTTAGTTAAATAGAGTGAAGTTTCGAAATGATATCTTGAATAGTAAAAAACAAAACAATACAAAAAATTGTTTACACACAATCCATACTTGATAGAGAAAAGATGATAGATGTAATAAAACCACTGCATATAATAGAATACAAACCGTGGGTTAGAATTTATAACATTTTGGGGTGGCAAAAATAATGTTTGTGTCACCGCGGAGGACCATACTAGCAGGAATTTTAATGTAATGTCTAGGAAATACACAATATCTTTATTAAGGTCCCTTTTCTTCAAGATAATTTCATATGATTATACAAGAAAATAATAGCGAACAAAACATATACATAAAAAAAAACATAACATCATGATAAAATATTCAAGAGATATATCATTAATGGAAATAAAATATTATGTTATGATGCATAATGATTATATGATTATTATTTACATGTATATATGAATATAAAGTCCTGTATTATTTTAAGTATATGCATGGACAAGATGTTTATAATCAAATAAATCTGTAAATTGATGATGACCTCTTTGTAGACCTTTGTAAGTTTATATTGGGTGTTTTTCTATAAGAAAGAATATAAGATTTGTTATAAATACTCAGTTTTTTCCTAAAATTTGACACTGGTAATTCATCTATAATAGCATATTGTATCTATAATATATATATGAATTTTCATTACAATCTAAGCAATATTTTTCACAAAATTTACGATTTTTTTTTAACAAATACTATGTTATTACTGTAATGGATTATTCCCCTTTTTTATCCTTAACATTATCACTATGTATCGATTATAAGCTTTAACCATGGCAATATAGGAAATAGATCAAAAAAGAAAAAAAAGAACCTTGTGTTAAAATAAAGGAAAACAGATATTTTTGTTTACAAATTTACATCTGAGGGTTCTTTGTATGATGGATTGATTTTCAACTTAAAACAATGAAAACATGCAAATTTCAATAAATTTGTTTGACTGATACAGAGCTCATGCATCAATTAAATAGATTTTTTTAATTTGTTCGTTATGATTAATGAACTATGTCATACTATTTGGTGCCATATTAGATACTTTATGTTTCTGTTCAAATCTATATGGTGTCATTTTAAGTATCTATTACTAGTAAATTTATCTGGTGTCATATTTAGTACTTTATGCTTTTGTTCAAACCTATTAAGTGCCATACTAAGTCCTTATTTTCTAGCTAAATCTATTTTTTTGAAGAATATTATGATTATTTAGTATTTATTATAACAAATGTTAATAAAAAAACCTAATATCATTGCAAAATCTGTTCTTATGAATTCATAAATCCAAGAAGAGATTGCTTGATTGGTGTGTAGAGCCACTTACAACACTGTTCCATTCCTTGTGGCAGTGATGTGTATTGTATGAAAGGGAAGTGTCGAGAAGACAGAAGATTTGGTAAGAAGTTGGAGGTGAACGCACCACTTCATACGTACAGCATTTGAACTCATAACCTATTTAAGTGTTTTAATTGACATTATCTAAATGGTACAGTTGTTGGAATAATTAGACCACTCTGCCACCTAAACCCCTGAAAAGAACCAATTATTATAACCTCACTTTTTTACAATGGAATAAACAAGAGGCTCTCAAAAGCCTGAATCACTCACCAGTAATTTTTTGCTTAAATCTTTCATGAATGATTATTTTTGCTTTTCAATATATATTAATGTGTGGCAAAAAAATTTCATTTAAATGTTCTTTGTATCTGTCATATTTTTTTCAAAAGCAAAAAAAATGCATATTACCCCTATGTTCCACTTTAGCCACAATGGCTGTGTTTCGTGATGTACAAAGAAATAAAATATAAATTTTATACTAGATACTCTGAAACTCATCCAGTCTAAGTTTGGCTGAAATTGATTCATCAGTTTCAAAGGAGAAGAATTTTTAAAATAAGCAAATTAGATGAGCAAATTGTCTTTAAAGGGCATTAACTCCTCAGGGGGTCAATTGCAATTTAGGTCATATAAACTTATTTGCTGAACATTTTTGTTGTTACAGTTTATCTTTATCATTAATGATATTCAAGAAAACAACCAAAAACTGCATTATTTCCTTAAAATTACCAATTTAGGATCATTTAGCAGTAGCAATCCAATGGGTTGTTTTATTTATCTGAAAATTGCATTGCTGATAAAACCCACCTAATGAACACTTTCACTCCATGTCAGATTTGAACTAAATGCTTTAATGTTTGAGAAATAAGACAAAAAATGCTTTTTATCCCTATGTTCTTCTTTTAGCAAAGGTGGCCATGTTTTTGGACAAACCAGAAAATAAAACAATAACTTTTTGCTAGATACCATAAGGATCATTGTTTGATTGGAATTGGTTCTGTAGTTTCAGAAAAGAAGAAATAGTTTACGCAAGACAGATGATGACAGACACCACGATATGACTAAAGCTCTCAGATCCTTATTGTATTTTACATTTTAAAAAGTTACATTAAGTGAAATTCCCAGTAAAATAAATAATCAGCAAAATGAACATTATTGTTTTTTTTTATTCAAATGGTCTATAAAAAATCATTTATGATAATTCTAAAACCCTTATAACAATACTTCAGGGATTGTTGGAGTATTAAGCTATATTGGAATGTTTTAATTTCTATGGAAACTTCATCAGAATAAGAACTACAGAAGAGTTCAAAATGGTAAAGTGATAATTTGCACTTCACAATGTCAACAGGGGGAATAGTAATAAATAAAAAATGAAAGAAGGTATGAAAGTAAACTTTAAAAAGAATGTTAAATAAAATTTGTTAACTCGTGTTTAATCAAATTTTGCAGAGGTACATGCTTCCAATTGGCTTCCACTCAAAGTTACATGCTTCTAATTGGGACCGCTCTGTCAAGGGTACTGCTTCTAATTAACTTAAGCAGACAGAGGTATATATGTACTGCTTCCAATCAGCTTCACAACATGACAGGGAGTGTGCTCCCAAATAGCTTCACTAAGAGGTACGTGCTTCCAATTGGCTTCGCTCAGACAAACGTACTCTTTCAAGTGTTGAAATGATACTGGACTACAAGTCTGTACTAAATCCAGTGGTGTAAATGGTACATAATTGCCAAATGTCGTCCAAATTTATAAAAAAAAATATTTTATTTAACATTCTTGATCCATCTCTCACATCTACCTTCACTCTCTATTTATGATTTATCCTGATGGTGTCATTGTGAAATGCAAATTATCACTACAGGATTGTGTACTCTTCTGTAGTTTAAATCCTGATAAAGGTGCCATAGGAACCAAAATATGTCTATCTGATTTAATCACTGTACGATCCCTAAAGTCTTGTTCTTAAAAAATATTGAATTCTGTGTTTTATCGAAACCCAACCCTGCATACATGATTCAGGGATCCACTTTTCAGATTATATCGTATTGGAGTTTTGGATGGAAGACAATGATGAATAAATAGACATTTTCCTCTTTAAATTGGATTTAACATTCTTTAAAGATGTAGTGAAGTGAAATTTAAAAAGTCTGGAATTTAAAATTGATACTATAAATAAGAAGAGCATAAGTTGAGGAGCAAAATAGAATAAAAATATTGATAGACTTTCAAGATATTTAAATTTGTTAAATGACAGGAAAAGGGTGACTTAGACTTTTACCTTATATTTGGGTTTCAAATCTTCAGAAAAGAAATGTATAATCTGCTTAAATTATAGTAATGACCTTTTTATGAGCTATTGAGGAATTCTGATTAAAGACAAACAATTGTTATAAAGGGCACTTTTGTTTTATATCATAGGGATAACCCAAGGAGTAGGCATTTCTGTAAAAATTTCCTAATTATGACCTGCAGGCTACATTCTTTAATCTTACTGAACGAATTATTATTATTATACTATATATATGAAGGGCATTGTCTTACAAAAACTACTCTAAGCAGTTACACAACAACAAAAAATAAACAATAATCTTATCAATTAACAAACTGAAATATGGCACATCAGATAAAATAAAAAAGTTGAAACAATAAAAGTACATAAATGAATTACCATTACAACTGCATAAAAATACCTATAGATATACGAATTCAGAGATTAATAAAATCATGGTAAACAAGATTAGATAAGTTTTTACATTCTACTTTAAAGTTGCAAACTTCTGTTCATTCCATAAAAAACATATTTGAACTCATATATCTATGCAATTATGTCTGTCACACTGGCCTCTAGTCATATGTTCATTCAAAACACACCTAAATATCTTCAGGGTAGGAAAATTAGTTCATATTGTGACTTTGCAAATTTTATGAATAAGTTAAAAAGAATACACTTCAATTACAATCCTAATAGAGAGTAAAATCTATTTGGTGTCATATTAAGTACTTTATGCTTCTGTTCAAATCTATTTAGTGCCAAATAAAGTCCTTTGTTTCTAGTAAAATATATTTATTTCAAATATATAATGATTATTCAGCATTTATTTTTACAAATGTTAATAAACAAACTGATATCATTGCAAAATCTTTTCTTATGAATTCATCAACCCAAGAAGATTGATTGATTGGCGTGTAAAGCAACTTTCAACACTGTTACCTCCCTTGTTACAGTCATGTTTATTGGTGGATGAAAGTGGAGTGTTGAGAAGACAGAAGATTTGGCCAGAAGTTGGAGGTGAACGCACCACTTCCTACGTACAGAATTTGAACTCACAACCTATTTAAGTGTTTAATTGAAATAATCTAATGATACAGTTGTTGGAATAATTAGACCACTCTGCCACCTAAACCAATGAAAAGAACCAATGATTGTAACCTCACTTTTTACAATGGAATAAACAAGAGGCTCCCAAAGCCTGAATCGCTCACCTGTATTTTTGCTTAAATCTTTCATCAATGGTTATTTTTGCTTTTTAATGCGTGGCATAAAAATTACACTTAAATGATCTTTGTATCGGTTAATTTTCTTCAAAAGCCCCCCCAAAAAAATCCATTTTACCGTAGCGGGTGTGTTTCTTGATGTACAAATTAAGGAAATAAAATACAAATTTTATACAAGATACTCTGAAACTCATCCAGTCTAAGTTTGGCTGATATTGAATTAGCAGTTTCAAAGGAGAAGATTTAAAAAAAAAAGCAAACTAGATGTCAGAACAAATTGGGAAAAAATGTCTTTAAAGGGTGATAACTCATCAGGGGGTCAATTGACAATTTAGTTCATAAAAAACTTATTTGAAATTCTTACTTTGCTGAACATTTTTGTTGTTACAGTTTATCTTTATCATTAATAATATTCAAGAAAACAACCAAAAACTGCATAATATTCTTAACATTACCAATTTAGTGGTAGCAAGCAAGTGGGTTGTTTCATTCATCTGAAAATATCATTGTTGATATAACCTACCCAATAAACACTTTCACCCCATGTCAGACTTGAACTAAATGCTTTAGTGTTTGAGATATAAGACAAAAAAATGCTTTTTATCCCTATGTTTTTTTTTTAGCAAAGACGGCCATGTGTTTGGACAAAACATAAAATAAAACACAAACTTTATTCTAGATACCATAAGGATCATGGTTTGATTGGAATCTGTAGTTTCAGAGGAGAAGATGTTTGAAATAGTTTACATCAGACAAATAATGACAGACACCAAGATATTGGTAAAGCTCTCAGTTCCTTATTGTATTTTACATTTTAAAAAGTAACATTTAAGTGAAATTCCCAGTAAAATGGTCTATAAAAGATTCATTTATGATAATTCTAAAGCCCTTATAACAATACTTCACGGATTGTTGGAGTATTAAACTATATTTGCATGTTTTAATTTCTATGGAACCTTCATCAGAATAAGAACTACAGAAGAGTACAAAAAGGTGAAGTGACAATTTGCACTTCACAATGTCAACAGGGGGAATAGTAATAAATAAAAAATGAAAGATGGTATGAAAGTTAACTTTAAAAAGAATGTTAAATAAAATTTGTTAACTCGTGTTAAATCAAATTTTGCAGAGGTACATGCTTCCAATTGGCTTCCACTCAAAGTTACATGCTTCTAATTGGGACCGCTCTGCCAGGGGTACTGCTTCTAATTAACTTAAGCAGACAGAGGTATATATATACTGCTTCCAATCAGCTTCGCAACATGACAGAGGGTGTGCTCCCAATTAGCTTCACTAAGAGGTACGTGCTTCCAATTGGCTTCGCTCAGACAAACGTACTCTTTCAAGTGTTGAAATGGTACGGGACTGCAAGTCTGTACTACATCCAGTGGTGCAAATGATACATAATTGCAAGTCAAATGTCGTCCAAATTTACAAAAACATATTTTATTTAACATTCTTGATCCAGTTATCTTTCACATCTACCTTCACTCTCTATTCCTGATTTATCCTGACGGTGTCATTATGAAATGCAAATTAACACTACAGGATTTTGTACTCTTCTGTAGTTTTAATCCTGATGAAGGTGCCATAGGAACCAAAATATGTCTATCCGATTAAATCACTGTACGATCCCTAAAGTCTTGTTCTTATAAAACATTTAATTCTGTGTTTTCTCTAAACCCAACCCTGCATGCATGATCCAGGGATTCACTTTTTAGATTATATTGTATTGGAGTTTTGGATGGAAGACGAAGATGAATAAATACAGACATTTTCATCTTTAATATATCATTAAAAATTAAACCAAAAAAAGATTCCTTTAGCTTATATTTTTTATGGGATTTAACATTTTTTTAAGGGTGTAGTGAAGTGAAATTTTAAAATATGGAATTTAAAATTGATACTATAAATCAGAAGAACATAAATCGAGCAAAATAGAACAAAAATATTAATAGGTATTCAAGATATTTTTTTTTTTTAAATGACCGGAAAAGGATGACTTAGACTTTTACCTTATATTTGGGTCTCAAATCGTTAGAAAAGAAATGTATAATCTGCTTAGATTATAGTAATGACCTTTTTATGAGCTATTGAAGAATTCTCATTTAAGACAAAAAAAAATGTTATAAAGGACACTTTTGTTTTATATCATAGGGAAAACACAAGGAGTAGGAATTTCTGTCAAAATTTCCTAAGTATGACCTGCAGGCTTCATTCTTTACTCTTACTGAAAGAATTATTATTTTTATACAATATCTATGAAGAGAATTATCTTACAAAAACTACTCTAAGAAGTCACACAAGAACAAAAAATAACCAATAATCTTATCAATTTACAAAATTAAATATGGCACCTCAGATACAATAAAAAGTTTGAAACAATAAATCAAACAAAACTACACAAATGAAATACTATTACAACTGCATGAAAATACCTATAAACGAATTCAGAGACTTATCAAGTCATGGTAAGCAAGATTAAATAAGTTTTCAAATTCTACTTAAATGTTTAAAACTTTTGTTAATTCCATAAAAAAACCATATTTGAACTCATATATCTATGCAATTATGTCTGTCACACTGGCCTCTAGTCTTTTGTTCATTCAAAACACACCTCATTATCTTCAGGGTAGTAACATTAGTTCATATTGTGACTTTGCAAATTTCATGAATAGGTTAAAAAAACATACAGTACATTTGCAATCCTGATACAGAGTTTGTGGTACACCAAAATGTAGCTGCATATCATCATTATCAATATTTATTAGAGATAAGTTTTATGTCCTGTTGCTTTGGTAAAATCTAATCCATGAAAAGGCATTATCAGATATTCCGTAGGAGTATTCAAGATGTTCAATCAGAATCAGCTGGTCAATTACTTCAAATGCAGCATTAAGAGAATACAAAATAATCACATTTCTTTTATGCAGCCATAGTTATCATGGTAATGGTAGACTGAAAAAGAATTAAGACACTTTCAAGTTGTCTGGCATATCACATAAACAAGAGGTTTGGTTAATATATGTGTTTTTCTTAAAATGTCTGTACCAAGTCAGGAACATAGCAACTGTTATCAAATAGTCTGTTTCTATGTGTTATTTGTTGCACTTCAGTGCTTCTGTTGATCTTTTGTTGATGCGGTTTCTTTTTGTAACCCAGATTTGTTTTCTCTCAATCCATTTCATACTTTTGAACAGCGGTATCATACAAATGTCTTTATTTCAGAGATTTAATTTGGGAATTATAATAAAAGGTTTAAATTTCATCAATTTCTCTTAAAGTGATCATTGTCATACATTTTGAACTGCAGACTTTTTTATACAAAAGAACAAAATTTAGCCAAATAAACGTTGACACCTCTTGATAACAAAAGAAAGAGACATTTTCTGATGTAATCTATTTTGCTTTTCTAAATTTTGAGACACCCTTTTCAAAAAACGTTAATTGTAAGAAGATTATAAAATCCTGTGCATGTACATGATCTTTAAATACAAAAAGTTTATAAATCTTTGTAACAGCCTTTTCTTACCTAAAAAGTCAATGTCAATGGTCATTTCCAACATAAATCCTTATGGACAAGATGTTATGCTGTATCCTGGAATATAAAATGGGTTGGTCAATCAAAATTGTTAAAAATACCTCTGTCGGTTTATTCAAGTACATTATACATGTTATATAGAGCTAAAGGCTCAAGGGAGCCTCTGTTGCTCACCTGATATTTTTTACATACAACCGATACATGAAATAATGCAACCGTTATACTTTTGCTTTAATTTCAGAAGACTTTTGTAAAAGATTACAAAAATTTATGAAAAAATTGTTAAAAATTTACTTTAACCCTTTCATCAATGGATTTTTTTTGGCATCCTTGTTTCGCATAGAATTTTCCAATAAAATGCTGAAAATAAGCTTCAAAGTATTAATGCATTGCGAAAAACAATAATTTCATCAAATAAATTTAAGTCAGCTATTCTTATGAATATCCTTTTCATATTGGATAGCATAGATGTAATACCCAATACAGGTGTCAAAAGGTGTCATTATTACAAAAAATTACAAATTGACTTTTAAAAGGTCAATATCTCCATTTTGGGCCAGGTCAGGTAAAAAGGTGATTTATAACATATCAAGGTAAAAGGAGGCATCAATGTGACACCATCCCATCAAAACCAACACATAACATCTATGTAATCAATTGAAATCTTTATAACATTAACTATGAGTATAGTCACAAAATAATACTGAAATAAAATCAAGATTGCTTTGCAGTGGTGAAATGTCACCTGCGCTGTATAAGTATAAATGTATAAATCAATTGAGTCACAACCTGTAAATGTGGTACAATATATAAATATTGTTAAATTCTTGTAAAAATGGTGATCAACTACACACAATGGCAAACAATTACTAGAGCTGTCTGTCAAATGGTCCCAGGAGCTGCATTCACAGGATGATACTATTGATATACTCTTTCTTACCTTAAAAGTCAGCTCCAATGGCTATTTTAACATCAATCCATACTGACATATTATGATAAATTGGCCTGAAAAGTAAAATGATATATCTGTTAAAAAAATCAATGTTGGAACATTGTAGGTATATTACAGCAGATTCCTATATTTTTTGTGGGAAACAATATCAATGGATTGAAGTAAAATTGGATTTTTGTTGGAAATAATTTCCATGGATTGAGTAACAATTGTATTTTTGTGGGTAACAATTCAATGTATTGAGGAGCAAATGTATTTGTGTGGGTGTCAATT
Organism: Mytilus trossulus; assembly: GCF_036588685.1. Lineage (NCBI taxonomy): Eukaryota > Metazoa > Mollusca > Bivalvia > Mytilida > Mytilidae > Mytilus > Mytilus trossulus. The sequence continues at coordinate 43,286,306 of NC_086375.1, read as the reverse complement.
CCCATGGATTGAGGAACAATTGTATGTTTGTGGGAATTTGATTCAGTGTTCTGCCAAAGTCTGCAAAACATATGAAGGTAAACAGGTCCCTGACCTTTAACAACTTTGAAGTAAAGAACACTTACTTTTCTACATTGGCTAGAGGTATAGGGGCAGGGTTGAGATCTCATAAACATGTTTAACCCCACCGCATTTTTGCCTGTCCTGGCCTTTGTAAGTCTTGTATTAATTTTTAATTTTAATTTCTTGTGTACAATTTGGAGTCTAGTATAGCGTTTATTATCACTGAACTAGTATATATTTGTTTAGAGGTCGGCTGAAGGACGCCTCCGAGTGCGGGAATTTCCCCTCGCTACAATGAAGACCTATTGGTAATCTTGTGTTGTTCTTTTCTATGGTCGGGTTGTTGTCTCTCTGACACATTCCAATTTCCATTCTCAATTTTACTTCCTTTAAATTTATTTTATGATGAATTATAAACCTACCTAATTTATTAGCAGTATTAGACCACCAAGTCTTACTCCTCATCCATTACAACAAAGTTACTGAAAGAACCTAAAAAAGAATTAGAATTAACACAAATATATATTTTACAAATTTATAAAGTCAACAGCCTAAAATTTAGTTTTTTAAAGAAATACTTAAATTTTAATTTAAACCTATTTTTTCTATTATATGCTCTATCAGTTATCTTCTATTGAATTAAAACTTCCCATTTGAGGTAAAATATTATCTCAGAATTTCTTTTTCCTGATATAAATTTTTATTATGAACAATGGTTATAAAAAAAAACTCAAATTTTCAAACCAGAAAACAGTGGGATAAAAACCAGGTTAAATTGGAGGATTTACTTCTGCTATGCCAAAAGTCAACCTTCTATCTTAATTTCTTGCTAAATAAATTTTGATAGACAGACCCAATAGAATTGAAGTTCCAGGTTTTTGGTTATATCTCGCACTATCAGTCTTATTTGAAGGATCCTCAACAAAGTTTAAGCCAAGAGGACAGCTGAACCCAAATCATTTGCTTCTTCACATGGCAGACAACCAAGTGATGACGTGAAAAAAGATATGTTCAAGATACTGATGGTTTGAGGTATGTTACATCTGAAACGATCAGTATAATGCCTTCTTTATGGAGGATCCTAGGCAATCTTCTAGTCAAGAGGACCGACATGGAAGACTTATGTCCAGGATACTGAATGCGTGAGGAAGATTATATCTTAAACTATAAGCCTAATGAAATGAAGGACCCTATATAAGCTTCTTGTAATGATGGCATACATGGAAGTTTGAATCCAATATACTGATGGTGTATTGTATGTTACACCTAACTCCATCAGTTTAAATGCCTTCCATAAGAAGGATCCTAGACACACTTCTTGTCAAGAGAATAGACATGTAAGATTTATGTTAAGGATACTGATGGTGTGATGATGGTTATGTCTCACACTATCAGTCTAGGGTTTTCCTAATAGAGGTTCCTGGACAATTTTCTAGTCAAGATGACATGTAAGCTCAAATCTTCTGCTTCATCAAATGGCGGAAAACCAAAGTGATGAAGTGAAAGAGAGTAAATCACCTCAGACTTTGAAGATTGATGTCTAGGATACTGATGGTGTGATGATGGTTATGTCTCACACTATCAGTCTAGGGTCTTCCTAATAGAGGTTCCTGGACAATCTTCTAGTCAAGAGGACAGCTAAACTCAAATCTTCTGCTTCATCAAATGGCAGAAAACCAAAGTGATGAAGTGAAAGAGAGTAAAGCACCTCAAGACTTTGAAGATTGATGTCCAGGATACTGATGGTGTGATGATGTTTATGTCTCACACTATCAGTCTAGGGTCTTCCTAATAGAGGTTCCTGGACAATCTTCTAGTCAAGATGACATGTCAGCTCAAATCTTCTGCTTCATCAAATGGCGGAAAACCAAAGTGATGAAGAGAAAGAGAGTAAAGCACCTCAGACTTTGAAGATTGATGTCCAGGATACTGATGATGTGATGATGGTTATGTCTCACACTATCAGTCTAGGGTCTTCCTAATAGAGGTTCCTGGACAATTTTCTAGTCAAGAGGACAGCTAAACTCAAATCTTCTGCTTCATCAAATGGCAGAAAACCAAAGTGATGAAGTGAAAGAGAGTAAAGCACCTCAGACTTTGAAGATTGATGTCCAGGATACTGATGGTGTGATGATGTTTATGTCTCACACTATCAGTCTAGGGTCTTCCTAATAGAGGTTCCTGGACAATCTTCTAGTCAAGATGACATGTCAGCTCAAATCTTCTGCTTCATCAAATGGCGGAAAACCAAAGTGATGAAGAGAAAGAGAGTAAAGCACCTCAGACTTTGAAGATTGATGTCCAGGATACTGATGGTGTGATGATGTTTATGTCTCACACTATCAGTCTAGGGTCTTCCTAATAGAGGTTCCTGGACAATCTTCTAGTCAAGAGGACAGCTAAACTCAAATCTTCTGCTTCATCAAATGGCAGAAAACCAAAAAGATGAAGTGAAAGAGAGTAAAGCACCTCAGACTTTGAAGATTGATGTCCAGGATACTGATGGTGTGATGATGGTTATATATCTCACACGATCAGTCTAGTGCCTTCCTTATGAAGGATCATAAACAATCTTCTAGTCACGAGGACAGGCTTGGAAGATTGATGTCCAGAATAATGATGATGTGAGGGAGGTTATAGCTAACTCTATCAGTTTTGTGTCTTCCATATGGAGGATCCTAGACAATCTTCTAGTCTAATCTGCAATCAAATTTTAAGAGGTAGGTTAGCCCATATTCCTCAACAATGGTCAGAACTTCAGTTCCATTGAATCTGTCTATAAAATAAGGATCTGCCTATAGAAATCTTTTGTTTGATTGGTAAATTTAAAACTCATATGGCTATAGTAGAAGTGAACTCTCCAATTCTAACAAGTTTATATCCCCGCTGTTTTCTAGATCAGTACTATTCAATGTTCTTTACACAGCTGAATACTTACAATCATAAAGCACAGGTTCTACCTGTCTTCCCTTTAAGTGTAACAAAAAAGGTTCAGGGTGGACTTGACCCACTTTGGAATTTGTGTGTGGAAAGGTTTTCCTTTGTTAAATGTGCTTTCTAGTTCATGTGACCTTGGAATGAATATTATCTAAATCTTTTATAGTAACATACTTATTGTAACAAAAAACATATTTCCTTAGTAGCATTATCAAAATTAACTCTGACATACAAAAGAGAAAAAATATAAGAAATTCAATTCAATATCTATAATTTTGATGTACAATAAAATAAAATGCATGACCAAAATTATCTCATCCTACAAACAAGGATGATGGTCCTCATACTGATAGTCCTAATTTTTTTTTACCAGATTATAAATACAGTAGAAGGTTTTGTTAATTACTTATATGCCTAGTGGTGATTATAATTTAGTATACTATTGTATCAGCAAAAATCCAATAGTCTATTTTCATTTTACCGACTTTTGACCTTGGAGAATATATTTTTTCGACATGTTACCTTTTCAGAATCTGTGGAAGGACATCCTTAAACTCGCTTTGGGAAGAGCAACCTAAAGAAGTGAAATTAAGCTTATGATCTTATGATCGGTACAGACAGTGATGAACCATGACAAACATAATCAATCTTAAGTTTCCAAATGATTAATGGTGCATCGAATGCAATGTTTGTTTCTTTTTCCTATTCTGGTATTTCAAGGTTTAGTATTGTTTACAATCGAGCTGCTAACTATGTCATTTGCTATCAGTCTAACCAAAAGTTGTCTTTGAATTTCTCGAAATACTAGACAAACAGAAACAACAGAATTACCATTTCTTACTATGTTTACTTGTTTACTTACAAGATTGAACATGCTTAAATGTCTCGGCTGGTTTACTAACATTGATTTTATGTTGAAAGTCTTCCAGATAAAGGTTTAACTACATGCTGTCAGACAGTTTGCTGATGTGTTACACATTTGGTTTTCATTTGTTTTTCATTCATTTTTGTACCTAATAAGACCGTTAGATTTCTCGATTGAATTGTTTAGCATTTGTCATTTCGGGGCCTTTATAGCTGACTATGCTTAACATTAAATAATGCTCTTTGAAAATAAGGTCAAGGTCAGATGATAGCTGACAGACAGACATACACACCTTAACAATCATTCCATATGCCAAATTTAGTTAACCTGTTGATAGTAGTACTTGAAATCAGACAAAACAAAACTTAACCAATGAACCATGACAATGACATCAAGGTCAGATGAAACCTGCCAGGCTGACATGTACCCATTACAGTTGTTCAATACACCACATATATTTGACCTACTGCTGATAGTATTTGAGAAAGGGACCTAATCACTTATCTTTAACATTATTCACTGATCCATGAAATAAGGTTGAGGTCAGGTGAACCCTATCTGTCCGATATGTAGAAGTTGCAAGGAATCCATATATCAAAATGGAAATCCTAATACTTATAATGAGTGACAAGTTCACATGACAACTTTTATTTTTTCAAGTAATTGCTCCAAAACATATATTGATGTCAAATATGCTGTTCCCAGAGTTGCTGAACCATGAAAATGAGATCAAGGGCATTGGACATGTGACACATGGAAACTTTATTACATGAGGTATCTGCGTATAAGATATGAAGCATCCAGGTTTTCTACCTATTGAAATATAAAGCTTTAAATGCCACCGGATAGTAAAAACTATGTGTCGCATACTGCAACTTTCATTTCAGGCTAAACAATAACTGAGAAGATATAATGCTTCCTTGAATAACTTCATTGGGTGGAAAAGCTTTAACAAAAGCATATATCTTGTATGAAGTAAGAAAGCACTTGAAATTTAAAAAAAATAAGCAATCAAATCTTATAATTTTTATACATAAGCTTAAATACCCCCACATTCTAAATATGAAGAGCAAAATCTCACAGCATAGTTTTTGTTTTTGAAATATTTTTAAACCTATTTTTTTCTGCTCAAATTTTATTTGATTTTTTTGGCAATTATGACCGTAACCTTGTAGTGACCTTAGAATCAAAAGGATTATTTCTTTTTCAACAAGTGACCATATATCAAGGTTAAGTTGCAATATAATAAAGATTTAGGTAAGCATATTGAAGAGAATACGACAAACAGACGCAAAAAATGTAACTCCCAAACTGTAACTCCCAGCTATTTCAAAGCATGGAGTAGGAGAATAACACTTCCTACTAGATACTAGCTTTTGAAGATTAACAAGCTTCTTTCTAAGTTTGATACAATTACAGGGTAGGTTAAGAAATTTAGTTTAAAAACTTTAACCACAGAGTGATTGTAATATTAACTGGCAGAAAAGTCCATTTATAAGTAAAATACAGATAAACCGGATTTTTTTATGCTTGTCCATTTTTGGTGTAAGCTGTAAAAATTCAAAAACTTTAACCATAGTGAATATTAGTGGACACTGATGTTGTCAACCACTGAATGAAGGATGGCTATGTCTCGATTTTGTGACAAAAGACACAAGCTCAACAAAAATAGGTACTTCAAATTGTAATACAAAATGTTTTAAAAGTCAAATGTTATAAACTAACCTGTTTGCTTGCACTAGCCATCTGAACTGTTGATGATCCGGACTATAAGGTGCCTGCAGACCAAGACAAATCCCAACTGTAAGACACCTGCCTCTTCCTTTCCATGTACCAGTTTTAAGTTTCCGTTTTGCACGACGTATCCAACCAAGTTGTTATTTTTTTTTTAAATAAAAAAGGTAATTAAAATGGTGATGAAAAGTAAAATATCCCAATTACACTTTTGATAAAACAATAAAATATCCCAAATTAAAATTTGAAGAACGTCCCAATTTTAAAACATTTCAAAAGCAGTTAAACATCCCAATTTAAAAACTTTACAAAAACAGTTAAACATCCCCATTTAAAATTTTACAAAAACAGTTAAACTTCCCTTTTAAAAACTTTACAAAAACAGTTAAACATCCCCATTTTAGAACTTTACAAAAGCAGTTGAACATCCCCATTAAAAACTTTCCAAAAACAGTTAAACTTCCCCATTTAAAAACTTTACAAAAAACAGTTAAACATCCCCCCTTTCAAAAACTTAACAAACACAGTTAAACTTCCCCTTTTAAAAACTTTACAAAAACAGTAAAACATCCCCATTTAAAAACTTTACAAACACATTTAAACATCCCCATCTAAAAACTTTACAAAAAAAAGTAAACATCCCTTTCCAAAAACAGTAAAACATCCCCATTTTTAAAAAACATCACAAAAGCAGTTAAACAACCCCATTTTAAATCTTTATAACAAATAGTTTAACATCCCCATATCAAATCTTTCCAAAAACAATTAACCTTCCCCATCTAAAAACTTTACAAACACAGTTAAACAATCCCATTTAAAAACTTTACAAAAACAGTTCAACATCCCAATTTAAAAACTTTCCAAAAACAATTGAACATCCCCATTTTAAAACTTTACAAAAACAGTTAAACATCCCGCTTTAAAAACTTTACAAAAACAATTAAACTTCCCCATTTAAAATTTTTACAAAAACAGTAAAACATCCCCATGTAAAAACTTTCCAAAAACAATTAAACATCTCCTTTTAAAAACATTACAAAAGAAGTTCAACATCCCAATTTAAAAACTTTACAAAAACAGTTAAAACATTACCATTTAAAAACTTTACAAAAACAGTTCAACATCCCAATTTAAAAACTTTACAAAAAACAGTTAAACATTACAATTTAAAAACTTTACAAAAACAGTAAACATCCCCATTTAAAAACTTTATAAAAATAGTTAAACATCCCCCTTTAAAACTTTACAAAAACAGTTAAAATTCCCTTTTAAAAACTATACAAAACAGTTAAACAACTCAATTTTAAAAACTTTACAAAACCAGTTAAACATCCCCATTTAAAACTTTAAAAAAACAATTGTTCATCCCCATTTAAAACTTTACAAAACAGTTAAACATCCCACTTTAAAAACTTTCCTAAAACAATTAAACTTCCTCATTTAAAAATTTTACAAACAGTAAAACATCCCCATGTAAAAACTTTCCAAAAACAATTAAACATCTCCGTTAAAAAACATTAAAAACAATAACATTCCCTTTTAAAACTTTACAAAAACAGTAAAACATCCCCATTTTAAAACTTGACAAAAACAATTAAACTTCCCCATTTAAAACTTGACAAAAACAATTAAACTTCCCCATTTAAAACTTTACAAAAGCAGTTAAACTTCCCCATTTAAAAACTTTACAAAAACAGTTAAACATCCCCATTTTAAACCTTTACAAAAACAGTTAAACAAACTTTTAAAAAACAATTAAACATCCCCATTTTAAAACTTGACAAAAACAATTAAACTTCCCCATTTAAAACTTTACAAAAGCAGTTAAACTTCCCCATTTAAAAACTTTACAAAAACAGTTAAACATCCCCATTTTAAACCTTTACAAAAACAGTTAAACAAACTTTTAAAAAACAATTAAACATCCCCATTTAAAAACTTTACAAAAAAAGTTAAACATCCCCATTTAAAAACTTTACAAAAACAGTTAAACATCCCTATTTCAAAACTTTACAAAAACAATTGAACATCCCCATCTTAAAACTTTACAAAAACAGTAAAACATCCCCATGTAAAAACTTTCCAAAAACAATTAAACATCTCCTTTTAAAAACATTACAAAAGAAGTAAAACATCCCCATTTAAAAACTTAAAAAAAAAACAACAGTTAAACATCCCCATTTAAAACTTTACAAAAGCCTTAAACTTCCCCATTTAAAAACTTTACAAAAACAGTTAAATCTCCCCAATTAAAAAACTTTACAAAAACAATTAAACATTCCCCATTTAAAAACTTTAGAAAAACGATTAAACATCCCATTTAAAACCTGTACAAAAACAGTTAAACATCCCAAATTTAAAGATTTACAAAAATAGAAAATCCTTCCCATTTTAACCAGTAATATAGGGTTATTGCATGAATATTGGGAAATATTGTCCAGAGTAGAATTTTATATTGCACAAGCTTGCGAGTGCAATATATGTTCTACGAGGGACAATATTCCCCAATATTCATGCAATAACCCTTTTATTGTATAGCAATATAATATTTGAAATTAAAAATTGGTTTATACTAAGATTTATCATATGTTTAGTAGTAAATACAGTAGTTTTGCATATGTGATAAATAGCCTGCTGTTTAATCCATATCGCGCAACTTTCATGCGCACCCTTTATCGCATACCCTTTATCACACCCCTACCCTTTATCGCATCCCTACTTTTTTTTTTTTTTTTTTACAGTCAGTTGGTTTTTTTTTTTTGCTCAAGAAAAATTTTCCTCAAAATAGGTCATTTTTTTTAATGACGTCATTGTTTTGTATGTGACGTCACAAACGTCAAGTTTTCATATTTTTTGGCACACTAAATGCAACTATAAAAAATACAAAACACAAAAATAAATACAATAATAAACAAAATATTTTTTAAAAACAGCAGCACGCAAATTGTAAGGTAACTATGGTGCTTCGAATAATTGAGCAGTTCTTTTAGGCCTTTGAAACAAGTAGCACTGAAGGTAACCCAGTGCTATGGACCAGAAAACAGTTCATAAAATATTATACTCTTCTGTTGAAATATATGATAAAGCGTATAATACATGGCAAAATCCGTATCACATGCCGTATCACCCTCGACCATTATCATCCCTCGGGCCAAAAGGCCCTTGTGCTAATATTGATGTCTCGGGATGATACGACATATGATACGGATTTTGCCATGTATTATTCTCTATTTAAACGTTGATGACGTCATGAATTTTAAAGATTTATTGCACCAGTGCAATATTAGAATTTATTGCACGCTAACTTTTGGTTACGTTCTGTGGGAAATATTATATTGCTATACAATAATAGTGGTTACTTTGTACATATGGTAGATATGGAGTGACCTTAATCGGTCAAATTGAGCCACCTCTCTCAGTAAGTACCAGCAATAGGGCATACTTGGTACACATGCTGTCTGAGCACCCACTCAGTTTGCACCAGTAATATGACATACTTGGTACATATGGTAGATACAGAGTGACCTTAATCGGTCAAATTGAGCCACCTCTCTCAGTTAGTACCAGCAATAGGGCATACTTGGTACACATGCTGTCTGAGCACCCGCTCAGTTTGCACCAGTAATAGGACATACTTGGTACATACAGAGTGACCTAAATCGGTCAAATTGAGCCACCGCACTCTCAGTTAGTACCAGTAATAGGACATACTTGGTACACATTCTAACTGAGCCCCGCTCAGTTTGCACCAGTAATAGCGGTTACTTGGTACATATGGAACGCCGTGGATATGATATGTTTTTAACTGAGCCTCCTCACTCTCAATTTGTGGATATGTTGTGGAACGTATGGTAGGGGACGTTACTATACCTAAATGGGAGGTATAGTATCTGTGAACCCTAAACACAGAAGGCGACTTAACTTCCCATACGTGTACACAAGTATCCAATGCTTACTGATACATAACGTTGTCATGTTTTTCATGTCCGTCACCAAAACTAATTTTAAATGTAAAAACTGAAGGATCTACTGCAATTCAATTATATCAGTATAATAATATAAAAGTTTTTTTCTTGGTATTATATGAGTCAAGTTTTACTAACCTGTCCATTATCACAGAACTAGTACATATTTTTGTAAAGGGGCTAGCTGAAGCACACCTCTGGTTGTGGGATTTTCTCGCTCTATTGAAGACCCATTGGTGGCCCTCGACTAATTTTTGCTCTTTGGTTGGGTTTATGTCTCTTTGACATATTCCACATTTCCATTCTCAATTTTATTCTTAAAAGGTTTTTGAAAGTATGGAAAAAGTAATGACCATACTGTAAACACAATGTGACAGAAACTCAACAATACAGCTCAACCAGAAATACAGGAAGATGTCAAAACAGTAAACTATCATAACTTGTAGTATAAATGGTATTCAAATGTTATATGGTGAACTTTCTTTTGTATTGAAATCCATGATAATTTATTATTTATTCAATATATTGGATCGTGGTCTTTAGAAATAGTAATGTCTCATTGGCAATCCTATCACATCTTCTTATTGGCTGAGGGGTCAACTGTAGTATTTTGTGATGTAAACTAATGAAATCTATGAACACATATACAATTCATCTTACATACAAAAACATCTTATAGAATCTATGAAATAAAGATAAAGTAAGGATACATATATATACATTTTTCAAAGTGGTATGTCTGTAGGCACATCTATCAAGATTCAGTATACAAGAATTATAATGGTTTACTTTTTTAAAATTGTTATTTGGATGGAGAGTTGTCTCATTGGCACTCACACCACATCTTCCTATATCTATGTAATATAAAAGTGACATGAAAAAAAAACACTTTTCTAACATTTCTTTTTCTTTTATAGATTAAAGGTTACAATCATGTAACTATTAAAAGTATTAAGAACATTCTTCATTTCATACACTGAAGTTCTTTTCAAATCACAAGAAGAAAGTAAAATTAAGATATTCATGTCTTTAAAAGCACACACATTTGTTTGTAACATCTGATTCTTGGCCTTGTAAGTCTTCATATGATAAATGTAGTACAAATAAATGCTAGTCAGATACTTCCACTCTTTGTAATAACAGTCAAATATGAATTATTGTCTCATGATTCAGTGCTGTACTAAGACCATTTATTTCAAGGTGAACTCTTTGCTGCTGTGATTCCTTTTCAAACAAAAGCTTGTCCTGAACTTCTCTCTTCATACTGTAAAGTAAAAACAAGATTTATAATCCTAAATTATGCTGCTGGTTGGAGTTAAATCATCCTAAAACCAAACTTCATAAGCAAAGTTCAGTTAAGAAATTTATATTAAATTGGAAAATGAACATGATTATCTATTAACTCAAAATCAGCATTTTTAATTTCCTATGGAAATTAACATTGGAAGGGCAGATAACTCTGCAAAATTGAGTCTTTTTTTGTCAGTTTTTGGTTGATTTTCTTAAAATTTAGGTAAAGTATGATACTTTGGTGGTGTTATAAGTTCCTATTTAACTATATTATATAATCTTTTACTCATGAAAAGTACAAAACTAAAGTGTTATGGGATTTTTTTTTTTAATTTTGTGCATTTTTCATTAAAGAAATTGCAAAGTTTGTAGCTTTGTGACCATTTTGAAAAAAATAATGTGAACATTTGGTATTGTTTTTATCTTTATATTATATTTGTTCAGCATCTTCCTTGTTTAAAGAATTGTTAAACCACAAAAAGAATAAAATATGCTTAATTATTTTTATTATATTTGAGATTCTTCACCTTGACATACAACAAATGGTCAACTAATGAAAAATGAAATCTAGATTGTAGCTTGATAAAAGATATGAAAACAGCTTTCTAGTTGTTTGTTATACTCTAAAGATGGTTAAAATATCAAGAATCAATACATTCTGTTGAATAGAGGAGGTAAAGTTATAATTTTGTATAATATTTTATTGATTTTTCTGCCTTTTTTGCTGAGTTATCTCCCTTTTACAATACAAATCGCCATAGGAATTTAAATCATTTAATCTTCCTTAAGTAAGATTTTATGAGACTTTTTTCTGTGTATATTTGTGGTATAACGCTAAAGATTTAAACTTAAAAATCTTCTGTTGCAATTACTTTTAGGTTAGGGTCAAATTAATGATAGATTGACATTGGAAGTCAAAAACTAATTATTACGCTTTACAGTCCTATTTTGCATCAAGGTTTACCATCTACCTAGTATTTCTATTTCTATATAATATCGAGGCTCCTGTTTCATGTGTGTATACCAACTCTTTAAATCTGCAGATGTTTTGCTGCAAAGCCAAATGTTGGTCCATTATCAACAATAGTTTTTTATCATTATTTTCCAGCAATAGTTCCTTCCCTTTCCAATAAGTTTTTACCAAATGAGCTAATGCTACTTAAGATGTTAAGAGATCTATTATTCCTTTTTTTGTCTTGTCTTGACTATGTGTGACACATTTAGTTGCCATAGAACAGTTACACAAACAATGCTGTGCCTGCATAGCTGACCATACAGTATTGGTGGTGATTATTGTTGAAAGCAGTATGGTGACCTAGAGTTGCTTTTATCTGGACAATGGTGGATAATTGTCTCATTGGCAATCCTACCACATCTCCTTAATTCATTCGATTAAAATCTACCAATCAAGATGCCTACCTGTACACTTAAAAGTCTTCTCCAGTGTATGATCTCTCCTTTATACCAATTTCAAAATTCATAATTGCTTCCCCTTATGACATACACTGGAACCTCTTCATGTTTACTTTCTATTAATTTTACTGTGAAAATAAGTCATTTGATTCAGTCACTAATAATGATTTCAGGCAAAGCATACAAACATGAATTAAATAGGATTAATAAATATGAACAATTTTTGAAATATTTACATGTAGCCAGGTCCTCCTGTTGGTTGTATGATAAAAATAACACCTTTGGTAAAAAATAGGACAATTGTGTAGTTATTTTATAAAACAATACAAATATTATGTACGAAGACATAACTCTATTCATTCCAGTAACATTACTGGTTTTTCATGATTTTAATTTATAAGTCCTCATAAAACTATATAAAGATTGTTTACAATGAGAAATGTTGTTCTTCAAAAATCAAGTTCATCTTAAAGTTATAAGAAACAAGAGACAGGTGAAAAATAATGTTCTTCCAATTTTTGAACCAATGCATACAAACATCATAAACTTAGTCTTCTGTGCACGAATTTATAATTTTTTTCGCATAAATTTCGTATAATTGTCTTTTTTTTTTAATCGGTCAGTGTTGTTGTGAATAAATAGCAGGTAATAAAAGTTCGTGTTTTGAAGCAAAAGTTTAACGATTGTCACCTGTTTGTCAACAATCAACAAAAAAATCAACAAAGAAGCATGGACATTAAGCACATGTTTAACATGTGAATTCAGATAACAGTTTATTTTAAGGACATCCATGCGTATTGTGATCACCGGCTTTTTACGAGATGGGTCACACTGAGGTCACTTTGCATATGGAAAATATGTCAGGGGGGGAATGCTTCCTGGAAGGAAGCAATTAAAATAAAGTAAACTTCTTCTAAATATGAAAAAATTAAAGAATTTTCTTCAGAAAAAAAGTATATGTAGATAAGTTTTATAATGAAAACTATCCATTGAGTTATAAAAAAACATATGCATTATTTTTTTTAATTTGAGGTTTCTTCTGACTTTAAATTAACTTAATTTTTAACATATTAAATTCTACCACATATTCTTCTGATAGAATTCCTTTTTATACCATTCCATGACGTTTCTTCTTTAGATTTGAATATAGTCAATCTAGCATAAATTTGACCCAACCTTAAAGTAATTGCAACAGAAGATTTTAGAGTTTTAATCTTTATCATTATACCCCAAATATGCACAGAAAAAAGTCCCATAAGATATTACTGGAGGAAAACTAAAAAAAATCACGATTTTAAATTCCTATGGAGATTTGCGTTGAAAAAGGGAGATAACTCTGCAAAAAAGGCAGAAATAGGATAAAATTATTACTTTACCACTTCTATTCAACAGAATGTATTGATTTTTGATATTTTGGCTGTCTTTAAAGTATAACAAACAACTCTTAAGGTGTTTTAATATCTTTTATCAAGCTACAATCACAATTTAACAAATTCATTAGTTGAACATTTATGGAATTTGTCAACATGTAAAGGTAAAGAATCTCAAATTTAATAAATAAATAATTAATCATATAATTTTTTCTTTTTGTGATTTAAAGTTTGTTTGAACAAGTTAGATGCTGAACAATATATTATACAGATATAATCAATACCCAATTGTCACACTATTTTTTCAAAATAGTCACAAAGCCACAAATTTGCAATTTCTTTAATGAAAAATGCACATCTTTATTAAAAGTATATACCCATAACACTTTGGTTGGTTTTGTACATTTCATGAGCAGAAGGCTAAATTATGCAAATACAAACTTATAACCCCATCAAATTATCATAATTTACATAAATTTTTAAAAAATCAACCAAAACCTGACCCAAAAAAGACTAATTTTTACAGAGTTATCCCCCTTCCAAAAAAAAATACTGATCACTATAATCATTTCAGAAAATATAAAAACATAAATCATACATTCTTATTTTAAGCTGAACACTATTCCATCCTAATTATTAGTTGATTAATAGCTACACCAAACGTCGTCAATGCGTTATAAGATGATTTTAACGATTAAGATTTAAAATGAGATTATTTTCACTCCCGGCATGCTTAAAGATTTAAACTACGTCACATAAGTCAGGAAGTTTGAAGAAATAAAATTAATAATTCTCAATTTTCTCCTTTATTGCTGTTCATATCCAGACAAAATTTGGTGAATATGTTTTTTTATGGTATTATGAACATAATTAGCTGACAAGTAAAAATTTGCAAATTATCCCTTAAATGTCAAAATCAAAATTACAACATCAGTTGAATTTTGAATAACGCCTATGATCAACATAGACATTTTTGTTGGTGTTGCTCTATAGGAGTTTAAATAAATTCATTCTAAAAGTAAGTTTAAATGTATCTGTTCATTTTTCTCTTGAACTGTTGATTTTCTATAATGTTTTTGTTCATCAATTCATAATGAACAGAATGCATGTTCTAATACTCGGCTTTGATGAAGACAGACTAACTAAAATAATTGAAAACACTGATCTTACCATGTATATTGTACAAACATGAAAAAGGTCCATCTCCTATTATTCAGCAAAATCACCAGATCATTAGTAGTATACATTGTGGTCCTGTACAAAATATAAATATAACCAACACAATTCTAATGATCTAAATCACATCTGCATAGCATTTTCAAACATACTAATAGTTTAACTCAAAGACTTTATTTTGGACTTTTTGTTAATATAATGATATAGCTGCATGTACTAATTCACACATCATTTAACATCTACAATATATTATTTCTCTGAGAACATGGAAATACTTCTTTAAAATTATATATCTATCATTCATGCACAATAATTCTGACTTCAAAAATACATTTTCTCTCTAATTCAAACATAAGAATTAAATCTCCTATAACACTACTATAGTATTCTATGGGAAAACTGTGCAAATATTAAAAACTTTGATTAAAATAAGTAAAATATGGCTGCTGTATGTTTTTGCATATATATACAACTCTTCTACATTTGCATGTTTCTAGAGATCCCTATCAATAAGTTGAGAAAACTGACCTTATGTTTGTACAAAAATTAAAATAAGCTGTCCACCAAATATGAATACAAATTATATCATAGAACAGCATACACTATTCAGTTCAAAATAAATCCTATTTTGACAAAACAATAGAATTTCCCTCCAAAATGGACATATGACTTAATTAACCAATTATCAATCAGAACAGAGTTTTCATAAAACATACTAGTAAAACCTAGAGAGTTATAAAAAATCTATCAAAACTCACTGAGCCATGATGAAGTCTTACAATAAATATAACTCAATATAACCACTGATGCATGACTAGAAACTACTCAATAAATACTTTTTATATATATATATATCTTTATTCTCATCACCAAATACATAGGTACATGAAAGACATGCATGTATAATACAATATATTAAGTACATAAACATAAATATACAATATATACAACAACAAAGACAAAAAGAACTTATTCAGGAGGACACACTCGCTTGTTTATAATTTGTATAAACTTACATAAATTAATGAGATCTGTCCTATTTGTAGACGACATTATTTCAGTAAATACTATAATGTTTGGCCTTATACTAAAATTTCGATTTATAAATTGATTTCTCTCTTCTCTAAAATGTGAACAATTAATAATGTAATGAAATTCATCTCCAATATCTAGCTTACATAAATTACACTTTCTATTTTCCCTTTCTATATTGTACCATCTTCCAAGTTCGACTGGAAGTTTATGGTTACATATTCTAAATTTACATAATGTCAAAAAATCTTTTTCGTCTAAAATATTAAAATATTCTTCAAAACACAATAAATTCTTATAAATACGATAATTCAAGGCTTTGGAACATTTTTGAATAGTCTCGTTCCATGTTTGTTTGAACTGATCACACAATCTTACTTTGATATTATATTTCAACCATACTAAGAATTAAATATATCAAACTCATCAGGTATATAATAAATTACTTCAAAATCTAATTCAAAGGAAATACCGGTAATATAAAAAATTGCTAGTTACCACATATACACCATAAAAAAAGAAGATGTGGTATGATTGCTAATGAGACAACTGTCCACAAGAAACCAAAATAACACAGACATTAAAAACTATAGGTCACCGTACAGCCTTCAACAATGAGCAAAGCCCATCACACATAGTCAGCTATAAAAGGGCAGGATAAGACAATGAAAAACAATTCAAAAGAGAAAACTGACAGCCTTATTTATATAAAAAAATGAACAAAAAACAAATATATAACACATAAACCATGTTAAGATTGATAGTTTCTTGTTTGATAAATGTTCAGTGGCAAACATTTCATGCATACTAATCAAGGATGTAGAAAAAATATTAGTCAATCCAATAAAAATCATGCCTGCTGCCATAGGAAAGAGGTAGTGCTAATTAAAAATCCTTTTGAATTATCTAAACACACCATTGCAAATCTAAAGGGCCTTTAAATTTATTCCCCCTTTTTGGCAAAAAATTTGGTTGCTTATACAGGGAATCAATGAAGCGTGACTGGAGTGGGCCCCTCTTAGGTCAGTCAGTGGGCCCCCACTTATGAAAATTTCTGGATCGGCCACTGAAAATTATAGAATATATTTATGTAAATTCTAAGTTCTGGCCACTGTCCCTAGAACCCCCCCCCCCCCCCCCCCCCAACTTTTTTTTTAAATCCTTCAAAATATTCTGTTTCATAACTTTAATTAAACAATATTTTCACCAGTTGTGTGTCCCCATTTACATCAATAACACTCATTTGTAGAACTCTTTGTACACCCCTTTTTTTTTTAAAATTATATTGATCAAACAAACCTGAAATTCAAAAAGATCTCAAAAACATATAACCATTTTACTAGTAGATATTTGTATAAAGGAGCTTATTATTAACTTACATTAAAGGCTGTTTGAGGTATAATTCCAGTAACCTAAATATAGCACGTGTACCACACACATCATGTGTATGTTTTCCTTCACAGACTTCTGGGTTCTGGGGATGAATTGGTGCAGGGGAATGAAATACAGGCTCTACCTTAGTTTTAAGTGGGACTGCATGGTAAATATATATTGATCTTAGGTTTAATGCAGATGAAATTGGAATAACACTGGGGTGGATCCAGCCATTTTTAAAGGGAGGGTCAAACTATATGTCCCCATTTAAATGCATACATCGTCCAGAAAAAAAGGGGGGTTCAAACCCCCTGACCCCCAATCCCCTCTGATCTGCCACTGTTGTGAAGAGTGGTCTAAATAGTTCAAGACATATACATATGGTTTTTTTTAGTGAAGAGTTCTGGATGATTACATTTTTTATTTTATTTTTTAATACAGGTGTGGACACAGATCAGTGTGGATAGTATGTTGGAATGTTTAATAGGGTTTTCTAACAAAAGAAAGGTCTCTGGTTTCCCCCCATATGTTGAACTGTGACAGCAAACCTGTACCAAACACTAAAATAGCAGTGTCTTTTATTTAATATTTACTTTTAATGTTCAAGACTGTCATGGATGAGACACTAATTTAAATCAGTGCCAACCGTTCATAGCTTTTATTTTGTTAGACATTGCTTATAAATATCATATCTACATATTGGATAACATACTTGAGAGCATTCACAATGTCAATTCTTATAAACCTTATTTTCAGTAAATGTTTCATATTAGAAGATCTTAGAACGAATCAAGCTCATCAGAGTGACCAGTGACTGGATTTATTTAATATATTTTGCTTGCAAGTTTAGCTCTTTAGTTTTCAAATTTAACTCTTTAATGAGCTGATAGACGTTAGGTAAGTAATTTTGACCTAAGTATGCACTGAAAGATGCATTTTAGAATGAAAATTATGATTTTATGACCTGCTTTTGGTATAATTATATGCATGAAACTCCATGCTGTATGGTTATGTATCTAAGAGCTAAACAGTAAAAAAACCCAATAAAGACCATGCTGAGTTGAATATGTCCTATGTTCAACCCTCTTGATGCCAGTTGTTTATCAAGGTTGCATTTCATGTGTCAGAAAATATGACTCAACAATGACGTCATTTGATATATGACATCACCCGTGATGACCTTTACATTGGGGACCCATTGAACTGAGAAAATTATGACACTGTTTAATCATTGGTCTTTTATTTGAAAAAGATACAGCAATGAGAAGCTTGCATAAATTTAATCAAGAACAGTTGCATCCATCCAGCACAGTCAGTGTGGACACATGTGTCCCTCCAGCAGCAAAAGGGTTAATAAAAGGCAGAGACTCTTTCAGGATTATTGCAGCTGTGTATTATATGAAGGGGCATCACTTGTTGGCTTAATGATGGATAAAATACTTTTAATAAAAGCATACAGCATGACTCGGTCAAGAATTATTAGTTAAACAAAATAATCAAATGCAGGAAACACACAGAACTGAGCAATTCAGATTATTTCAAGCCAGAATATCCAATGCAACTGTATACCAAAAAGCAGATTATGATTAAATTTAAGACAATCAGCACTAATCTGTACACAAGTGCTGCATCTTCCATAAAGGGTCTACCAAAAGAACCTGAACTAAATTATTTTACAAGGACTTATTGCATTAATCCATTATGAAAGCATAATTTTCATGTTTTTTTCTATTAGATTGCAGAATAATATATCCACATGCATGTTATGTATGCCATTTTATAGTTATTGGTTGTCTGAAAATGAGAGCTGTTCTTCTTTGGTCATTATTTGACTATTGTCTAATTGGCAAGCATACAACATCTCTGTTTTGTTATATTATTTTAAGTTGTATATTCTCCGAAAACTTCAATTTGTCTGTTGATTAATTATGTGCATAAATTATAGGTATATCAATTCAATATCCTCCAATTTATAATATGGATCAAATTTATAATCTAACGTTGATTACATGCTACATGTACAATGTGTCAAGTTCTTTCAGAACTATATTCCAGGTGACTCTCTTCAGAGATTTTCCTTATTGTTTGTATTCTTGTTTCTTTTGAATGTTATTGTAGGTTTTTATCAGAGAGATTTTAAAGTCAAGCCAGTAGTCTGATTTCTTTTTTTTGGTTGCTGACATGTTTGTGTAATTTTTTTTGTCAAAAGCAAAAGTTTTAAATATTTTCATGCAAGCAGAGGAAATGGCATATGTTCAAACAAAACAATTAATAGAAGTTTTATTTTTATTAAACAATAAAATATCACAGTTAGTTATCACAGATGTTTGAGGTAATATTCATACAATATAACCAGCATATTTTTGTTTATAACAATGTGAAGTGGGCCTGTATTTCTTATCAGACTTAAAATTAAACTTACTCATATATGCCTATATCAAAATTAGGAAAAATTCTAAATTCAGAGACAAACTCAAGTTGGTGTGACAATGAATAATTGAATATTCTTTTCATGGTTAGTGTCATTTTTAACGCTTTAAAAAAATAGAAACTCTCATCTTAACTTATTATTATCTAGCATTCATCTTTTACAACCGTCCAAAAGATACAATGTTTCGGCATTCAAAATATAAAGATTCCAAAAAACAAGGGTTTCAGATTAAATTTTTCTCATCCAAAAAAATATAAAAGTATTTTAATTTGTATTTTCTTAAGTTATCATTAATACACAAGAGAGTAATGTTTGTTTAACTTTCCTGATCACTAATTTTTACAAAATCAAAATGAATAAGAAATTCACACTACCAATCACTACAAAACATTGATGAACGACTCAAATCACATTAAACTATCAAATCTTATAGTAACTGCACAAATAGAAGTTGTGAAATTTTATTTATCAAAAGGTCTCGTTAATAAAAACAATCAATTGAACAAAGAGTTGCTTTTCAAGTGTTCAATTTGATTTCTATAGAGCTTTTCTTTATTTTATTGTTTCAACTGACAATTTAAAAGGGTTTTCATTGCTAACCTATTTTAATGATCAATCAACAGTTTCTACTTGTAAGTTATTGAGACTACAAATTTATCACAGCAACTTCATGAGGCAATCCCAGGACCTACTAATAAAATCAAACCATACTTATATAGCAAGGGGGTTGTAATCATACACCCTAAGAATCATAACAAGTTATTCAAGTCACTATTTCGTTTGAACTGTATCTGAATAAATATGTGAACACTACAATACCACGATGAAGGAATAATAAGATAATGCTGAATATGAATTGTATATTTCTGGAATTCCAGTTGACAGTCTTGAAATTGGTAGATTGCAGAATTTTGCACCAATCATCCAAAGCTTCCCTCCCATTTTGGAATTTCCCTAAAGTGGACTTTTAGCTCTGATATATTGAATGTCTTATCATTTGCATAATAAACAAACAGTTCAAAATAATTTCAGTGAAGTTTTTTTTTTTACATAGTTCAAAAGCTTTAATAAAGAACACTTATTGGACACTCTATCAATTTTGGAAACTGCCAGTAAAAGGCTTTTTTGATGGCATTTACATAAAATGTAAAATATTGATAATAGATCTTTACATAACTAGACTATAAAAAGCTAACAAGTGTACATATTGGTCTTTTTTTTTATCTTGTGTCTGCAACATTTTCATCACTGCTGCAAATGCTTAGCGACCTTCCATAAATTTGGTCTTTTCCTTTCCTGAAATGATAAATTCTTAAAATGTTTACTTTTAAAATATCTTTGCAAATAAACAGCCACAACAAAATCATAGAGTACAATTATTGAAAGTATGTATAAACATTAAATAATACAGCTATGTGTGTGAGTGTTCAGGTCTTTCAATTTTGGTTGGATGCATCCATCTTATATTTATAAGAAACAAAATAAATGATATTTCACAGCAGATTATATATACGGTGGATTCATTTATTTTCGTGGGTACCAAATTTATTGGATTGAGAAAAAGTTTCATATTGTGTATTTTTGATTTCATGGTTTTCTTAAGTGGAGAG